>NC_044319.2:14933333-15254105 GCF_007474595.2 Lynx canadensis
TCTATTCTATTCTATTCTATCTATTCTATTCTATTGATCTATGTGCTCTATTTTTGGACAGATGGCGCTACACTTGTGGGGCGCATAGCATAATGTATAAATTTGCCCAGTCACTATGTGTACACTGAAGCTAATGTAACATTGTCTGTTAACTATGCTCAAATAAAAAAAAAAAAGCAAATATTGGTGTTAGGGCTCAACCAAGGAACTATAACATTAGCATAAAGAATTCCCTGTGCCATGTTAATTGTTAAAATTGAAAATACAGAGGGGCACCTGGGTGGCTCATCAGCTGAGCATCCAACTCTTGATTTTGGGTCAGGTCATAATCTCAGAGTTCATGAGTCAGAACCCCACATTGGGCTCTGCAGTGGCAGTGTGGATCCTACCTGAGATTCTCTCTCTCTCCCAGTCTTTCTCTGCCCCTCCCATGCTCTCTCTCTCTCTCACTCAATATGAATAAATGGACTTATAAAATTAAATTAAATATATGATACAAAAGATAGTTGAGCAAGAAATCTTTTTTGTTAAGTTAAGTCTTTTATAGTTAAAGAAAAAGAATGGGCCACCTTCTGGAGAAGATGTCTTCCCAGGAATAAGCAGAAGAATTTGCTTTGGGGGCACCTGGGTGGCCCAGTCAGCTCGGGTCATGATCTCGTGGTTCATGGGTTCAAGCCCCATATTGGGCTCTGTGCTGACAGCTCAGAGCCTGGAGCCTGCTTCAGATTCTGTGCCTCCCTCTCTCTGCCCCTCCCCTGCTTGCGCTCTGTCTCGCTCTCTCTCTCTCAAAAATAGATAAGTATTAAAAAAAATTTTTATAAAAAAGAAGAGTTTGCTTTGAACCTTTCTCTCTTATATTCCCTCAGCAGAAATTTCTCAGTGCCAGGGCCAGCTCCTATGAATCCCTGGCATTCAGAGTGCCCTTGGTGAAAGGCCAGTCACGCCTCTCCTCCATTAGCACTCTGCTTTAACCACTGATCCTTTCCCACCAGAATGTATATGCCTGTACAGGTTTTCAGGTTGGGCTCCTTGTACCCCCCCACCCCCCCCGGGACTGAGGGAGAAAATACTGGGAAGGAAATCAATTCTGCCAGTTACAGAGTACTGACAACACATTGTCACCCCAAATAGGCAGACTCATCTCCAGAAAAGTGAGTCTGTCCACAGTTTCAAGTTTCAGTTCTGTTATATTGTCTCACCACTGACCAATTTTAAGCCAATAGAGAGTGGATTGGCTTTAGTGAGTACTTCTATTGTAAATCTAAGAAAATCAAAAAGTGCAGGGGAAAAAATGATTGCAGTGCAGCACTGAGGAGGTAAATAAAACCAGGGTGGCAGGGGCGTGGGCTTGAACTCACAAAGTCATTAGCTTGCTTTTAATTTTGTGGAAAGTCTGCAGGTGCTGAGGGAAGAGGTGCTAAGTAGCTTCTCAGGAGAACACATTTTCATGAAGGGGTTCACTCCTTTCCCAGGAGTGCCCTGAATACACTGGCTGTGGAGACCCAGACTGTCTGTGATTCTTTTTAATTTTTTTAATGTTTATTTATTTTTGACAGAGAGAGAGAGAGAGAGAGAGAGAGAGAGACAGAGCATGAGTGGGAGGGAGAGGCAGAGAGAGAGGGAGACACAGAATCTGAAGCAGGCTCCAGGCTCTGAGCTGTCAGCACAGAGCCGGATGTGGGGCTCAAACTCACAGACCTCGAGATCATGACCTGAGCCGAAGTCAGATGCTCAACCGACTGAGCCATCCAGGCGCCCCAAGACTGTCTGTGATTCTTAAAAGCCCTAAGACAGCTTTTGAAAGGGAAGGGAGTTCTATGCAGAGTCTTAAACTAACGTGAACTGGGCTGACAGAACATTTTCTGCCTTTTTAACAGAGTCAATTTTGTTTTATGAAATTTGTCTTAATGAAATGATTGTGCACAACCCAAGCCAGTTTTATGACTGGCAGTGTGGCCTCTGAGAGCATAGCATTCCTGGCCATTTGCTCCAGCTTCAGAATCACATAGGACAGTTAAGGTGTGGGAAAAACTTTAATAAAATCCCCCTCCCCACCGCCTGCTCCTCAGATTGTCTCTTGACTGCTGCTTGAAATTCTTTGGAGGGTGAGGTTGGAGTGGTAGACAGGTTCATTTATAATTAAGAGTGAAACTTAATATACAAAAATTGCTGGAGGGAGAACACCAGGTTACATGATGTCAGTGAACTATATATATATTTTTAAATGAGGAACAGGCTTTGAGGGAGGAGAGGGAAGAGAGGACAGAATAACTCAAATAGTTAAATAGGCCCTACTGAGCAGGAGGAGGAGGGGCCTCTGGATGGGGGGGACAAAGAATTCTAGAGAAGCTTCCAGTCTACCCATTTTAGGATTTTACCTATTTTTAAAAGTCCTTTCTAGCTATGCAGAAAGAGCCTTCTCAGTCCCCCTTCCCATTTATTGTTGTGTTGTCAAATCCTCCCTTAATGATGTAAACCAGTCGTGCTCTCTTTAGAAAAGTTTGAAAAATACATATGATGAAGTACAAAACACTGGGTCCGTACAGAGCTTGATGCGCACACTTAGTGGTACCTAATAAACACTTATTTACTGATGAAAACCAAGGAAAAGATTTGAGTACAGGTGTTGAGACTATTAGCAACTGTTTTAGGGTTTTGAATTAAATACTTGTCAGCAGCCATACTCTGCCTATCTTCCTGGAAGCATATTGATGCCCAAGTGATATTTTGATTGTATGTTGTACCACATTATCTAGGTAATAAATGTATACATATCACACCACTGATTAAAAAAAAGAAATTCAAACTTTCTGACCTTTGAATGAAATTAGTGAGCATATGGCTAGTAAAGTCCAGATGCTAGAGGTTCTTTAGGTAATCGATCAAGTACATTTCTTTACAAGTGTCTGTTGGCAGCATGGTGCCTCATCTGTGGCCTGATTAGATTCCCCAGTATCTCACCTTTTCTCTTGCTGGCTGTGCCAATTCAGAACTCCTTGGTCCTGTCTTCTTGATTATCTGAAGTTAACAAGGCAACCTCTCAGCCTTTTCTGTCTTGCCAAGATGTTGGCAGAAAGTATCTACCATCCTAAATTCCCTCCCATTTTACTCCTGTATTTCAGGAAATAGAAATGTAACAACATCAGTGACATTGAACACCTTTCTGTGGAGCTAGAGAATAACTTCTTTCCTAAGGAAAGCCATCAGATATGAATTTGCCAGTCTACACTAAGATCCTGAGCGAAAATTGTTACCTGGAACATAATCATTTTTGACACTGCAAGTGGATCTTTCATCCAGTATGCAACTCACAAACCATTCTTAAACTGCCCAAAGTGCCATGAAGGGGTCCTTTTGAAGGGGTCCATGAAAAACATAAATGTTCCAGAGGTCACTGATGAAACTCTAAATATGTAAAGCCAGAGAAGGAAGTTTTAAAAATGAACCAGTGCTTCATACAGAGAGGGAAGAGAATATTCAAACATGCAAGAGAATGCCACTTTTAAAAGTAAGGGATGATTAGAAGGGGAACAAGACAACACAAAAAAATAGTAACTGGTGAGTCTGTGTTACAATAGTGAAGTTTAAAACAACAAATCTAAGATGGTCTAGAATCATACAACATGACAAGAAAACAGGCTGAGTGAGCTTCACCTGTTTTTTAAAGGCACAGAGGGAAATAGAAAAGCTAGTTAGGACACTTGCTAACTAAGAGCCATAGGATGAAAGACTAGAAAAGACCTTGGAGATATTTATCCCAATCTTTTTACTTTGTTGATGAGGAAATGGAGGTCTTGGGAATTTGAATGACTTACACAGGAACTTTATGACAGACCCCGCATAAGAATCTGGTCCCTTAACTCCAGCCCAAGTTCCTTACTGAATATATCACTGCATTTCTGCTTGTCCTTTCCTTTCATTATCTGGCTGTAAGTTTCCCACTGAGCACTTCTTTAACTGCATTCCATTTTTGGACACACTGTTTTCATTTTAATTCTGGAAGATATTTTCTAATTTTCCCTGTTATTTTCTTCTTTGACTCATTTATTCAGGAGTTTTAATTCAAAAAAATACTTGTGAATTTCCATTTTCTTTGTTATTGACTTCTAATTTAATTTAATTTAATTTAATTTTGGTCTGAGAATATTCTTTGTACAATTTCACTCATTTTAAATGTATTGAAACTTGTTTTATGATCTATACTGGAGAATGTTCCATGTGCACTGGAAATGAATGCATCTTATGCTGTGACTGGGTGGAATGTTGTACAGATGTCTGTTAGATCTATTTGTTTTATAGTCTTGTTTATTCCTTGTTGATGTTCTGCCTAGTTGTGTTGTCTATTATTTAAACGGAGTATTGAAGTATTCAACTATTTTGTTAAACCTCTTTCTCCCATATATTCTTCTAGATTTGGCCTCATGTATTTTGGGGCTCAGTTGTTAGGAGAATGTATGTTTACAGTTTATATATTCTTCATGGACTGACCTGATCATCATTATGCAATTTTTCTGTTATTTCTAGTAACATTTTTTTGTTTGTTTTAAAGTGTATTTTGTCTGATAAGTACAACTACCCAAGCTCTCTTTTGAAATATATTTTTCTATCCTTTTACTTTCAACCTATTTGTATCTTTGAATCTAAATTGTGTCTTCTACAGCCAGTTTGAGTGATTAATCTGCAATGCTGGCTAAACAGAATGTCTTGGTTAAAATGAAGGCAATGAGATGAGTTTGTATGAGGGTTAACAAGTTTAGCTAATGTTTCATTTTCTTATAAACCCATGGCTTTATTTTTTTATAATTAAATATAATTTATTGTCAAATTGGTTTCCATACAATACTCAGTACTCATCCCAACAGGTGCCCTCCTCAGTGCCCATCACCCACTTTCCCCTCTCCCCCAACCACATCAACCCTCAGTTTGTTCTCAGTATTTAAGAGTCTCTTATGGTTTGTCTTCTTCCCTTTCTGTAATTCCCCTCCCCTTACTCTCCCCCTGGTCTTCTGTTAAGTTTCTCAGGATCCACATAAGAGTGAAAACATATGATACCTGTCTTTCTGACTGATTAATTTCACTTAGCATAATACTCTCCAGTTCCATCCACGTTGTCACAAACAGCCACATTTCATTCTTTCTCATTGCCACGTAGTACTCCATTGTGTATATAAACCACAATGTCTTTATCCATTCATCAGATGATGGACACTTAGGCTCTTTCCATAATTTGGCTATTGTTGAAAGTGTTGCTATAAACATTGGGGTACAAGGGCCCCTATATATAAGCACTCTGTGTCCCTTGGGTAAATTCCTAGCAGTGCTATTGCTGAGTCATAGGGTAGATCTATTTGAATTGTTTGAGGAACCTCCACACTGTTTTCCAGAGTGGCTGCACCAGTTTGCATTCCCACCAACAGTGCAAGAGGGTTCCCATTTCTCCACATCCTCTCCAGCCTCTATAGTCTCCTGATTTGTTCATTTTAGCCACTCTGACCGGCATAAGGTGGTATCTCAGTGTGGTTTTGATTTGTAATGCCCTGATGAGGAGTGAGGTTGAGCATCTTTTTATGTGCCTGTTGGCCATCTGGATGTCTTCATTGGAAAAGTGTCTATTCATGTCTTCTGCCCATTTCTTCACTGGATTATTTGTTTTTTGGGTGTGGAGTTTGGTGAGCTCTTTATAGATTTTGGATACTAGCCCTTTGTCAGATATGTCATTTGCAAATATCTTTTCCCATTCCGTTGGTTGCCTTTTAGTTTTGTTGATTGTTTCCTTGTGGTACAGAAGCTTTTTATCTTGATGAGGTCCCGATAGTTCATTTTTGCTTTTAATTCTCTTGCCTTTGGAGATGTGTCAAGTAAGAAATTGCTGTGGCTGAGGTCAGAGAGGTTTTTTTTCCTGCTTTCTCCCCTAGGGTTTTGATGGTTTCCTGTCTCGCATTCAGGTCTTTGATCCTATTTTGAGTTTATTTTTGTGAATGGTGTAAGAAAATGCTCTAGTTTCATTCTTTGGCATGTTGCTGTCCAGTTCTATCAGCACCATTTGTTAAAGAGACTGTCTTTTTTCCATTGGATATCCTTTCCTGCTTTGTCAAAGATGAGTTGACCATACTTTTGTGGGTCCAATTCTGGAGTCTCTATTCTATTCCATTGGTCTATGTGTCTGTTTTTGTGCCAATACCATGCTGTCTTGATGATTACAGCTTTGTAGTAGAGGCTAAAGTCTGGGATTGTGATGCCTCCCGCTTTGGTCTTCTTCAATATTACTTTGGCTATTTGGGGCCTTTTGTGGTTCCATATGAATTTTAGGATTGCTTGTTCTAGCTTCGAGAAGAATGCTGGTGCAGTTTTGATTGGGATTGCATTGAATGTGTAGATAGCTTTGGGTAGTATTGACATTTTAACAATATTATTCTTCCTTTCCATGAGCATGGAATGTTTTTCCATTTCTTTGTATCTTCTTCAGTTTCCTTCATAAGCTTTCTATACTTTTCAGCATACAGATCTTTTACATCTTTGGTTAGATTTATTCCTAGGTATTTATGCTTCTTGGTGCAGTGTGAATGGGATCAGTTTCTTTATTTGTCTTTCTGTTGCTTCATTGTTGGTGTACAAAAATGCAGCTGATTTCTGCACTTAATTGTGTGTCCTGCGACTTTGCTGAATTCATGTATCAGTTCTAGCAGACTTTTGGTGGAATCTGTTGGGTTTTCCACCTAGAGTATCATGTCATCTACAAAAAGTGAAAGCTTGACTTCATTTTCGCCAGTTTTGATGCCTTTGATTTCCTTTTGTTGACTGATTGATGATGCTAGAACTTCCAACACTATGTTAAACAACAGCGGTGTCATGTTCCTGATCTCAGGGGGAAAGCTCTCAGTTTTTCCCCATTGAGGATGATATTAGCTGTGGGCTTTTCATAAATGGCTTTTACGATGTTTAAGTGTGTTCTTTCTATCCCGACTGTCTCAAGGGCTTTTATTAAGAAAGGATGCTGTATTTTGTCAAATGCTTTTTCTGCATCAATGGACAGGATCATATGGTTTTTATCTTTTCTTTATTAATGTGATGTATCACATTGATTGCGAATATTGAACCAACCCTGCAGCACAGGTAATGAATCCCAACTTAATCATGCTGAATAATTCTTTTTATATGCTGTTGAATTTGATTTGCTAGTATCTTGTTGAGAATTTTTGCATCCATATTCATCAGAGATATTGGCCTGTAGTTCTCTTTTTTTCCTGGGTCTCTGTCTGGTTTGGGAATCAATGTAATGCTGGCTTCATCGAATGAGTCTGAAGTTTTCCTTTCGTTTCTGTTTTTTGGAACAGCTTGAGAAGGATAGGTATTATCTCTGCTTTAATGTCCGGTTAGAATTCCCCAGGGAAGCCATCTGGTCCTGGACTATTATTTGTTGGGAGATTTTTGATAACGGATTCAGTTTCTTCACTAGTTATGGGTCTGTTCAAATTTTCTATTTCTTCCCATTTGAGTTTTGGAAGTGTGTGGGTGTTTAGGAATTTGTCCATTTCTTCCAGGTTGTCCAGTTTTTGGCATATAATTTTTTATAGTATTCCCTGATAATTGCTTGTATTTCTGAAGGATTGGTTGTAATAATTCTATTTCATTCCTGATTTTATCTATTTGGTCATTCCCTTTTCTTTTTGAGAAGCCTGGGTAGAGGTTTGTCAATTTTGTTTTTTTTTCAAAAAACCAACTCTTGGTGTCATTGATCTGCTCTACAATTTTTTTAGATTTTATATTGTTTATTTCTGCTCTGATCTTTATTATTTCTTTTCTGCTGGGTTTGGGGTGTCTTTGCTGTTCTGCTTCTATTTCCTTTAGGTGTGCTATTAGATTTTGTATTTGGGATTTTTCTTGTTTCTTGAGATAGGCCTGGATTGCAATGTATTTTCCTCTTAGGACTGCCTTTGCTGCATCCCAAAGCATTTGGATTGTTGTATTTTCATTTTCATTTGTTTCCATATTTTTTAAATTTCTTCTCTAATTTCCTGGGTGACCCATTCATTCTTTAGTAGGGTGTTCTTTAACCTCCATGCTTTTGGAGGTTTTCCAGACTTTTTCCTGTGGTTGATTTCAAGTTTCATAGCATTGTGATCTGAAAGTGTGCATGGTAGGATCTCAGTTCTTATTTAAAAAATTTTTTTTAAATGTTTATTTATTTTTGACAGTGAGAGACAGAGCATGAGCGGGGGAGGGGCAAAGAGAGAGGGAGACACAGAATCTGAAACAAGCTCCAAGCTCTGAGCTGTCAGCACAGAGCCTGACACGGGGCTCGAACTCACAGACCGAGAGATCATGACCTGAGCCGAAGTCAGACACTCAACCTACTGAGCCACTCAGGTACTCCAGTTCTTTTATACTTATTAAGTTCTGTTTTGTGACCCAGTATGTGATCTATCTTGGAGAATGTTCCATGCACACTCGAGAAGAAAGTGTATTCCATTGCTTTGGGATGCAGAGTTCTAAATATATCTGTCAAGTCCATCTGATCCAATGTATCATTCAGGGCCCTTGTTTTCTTTATTGATTCTCTGTCTAAATTATCTATCCATTGTTGTAAGCGGACTATTAAAATTCTCTGCAATTACCACATTCTTATCAATAAGGTTGCTTATGTTTGTGATTAATCTTTATATATTTGGGGGTCTCTGAATTTGGTGCATAGACATTTATAATTGTTAGCTCTTCCTGATGGATAGACCCTGTAATTACTATATAATGGTCTTCTTCATCTCTTGTTACAGCCTTTATTTTAAAGTCTAGTTTGTCTGGTATAAGTATGGCTACTCCCTTTCTTTGGACTTCCAGTAGCATGATAGATAGTTCTCTATCCCCTCACTTTCAATCTGAAGGTGTCCTCAGGTCTAAAGTGAGACTCTTGTAGACAGCAAATAGATGGGTCTTGTTTTTTTATCCATTCTGATACCCTGTGTCTTTTGGTTGGAGCATTTAGTCCATTTACATTCAGTGTTATTATTGAAAGATACAGGTTTAGAGTCATTATGTTATCTGTAGGTTTCATCCTTATAGTGATGTCTCTGGTACTTGTGGTCCTTGCAACATTTCACTTACACAGTCCCCTTAGGATCTCTTGTAGGGCTGGTTTAGTGGTGATGAATTCCTTCAGCTTTTGTTTGGGAAAACTTTATTTCTCCTTCTATTTTGAATGACCGACTTGCTGGGTATAAGATTCTTTGCTGCATATTTTCCTTTTCATCACAATGAAGTTTCTTGCCATTCCTTTCTGGCCTGCCATGTTTCAGTAGATAGATCTGCCTACTACCTTTGTATGCTTATGTGTCTACCTTGTATGCTAAGGCCCATTTATCCCTAGCTGCTTTCAGAATTCTCTCTTTATCCTTGTATTTTGCCAGTTTCACTATGATATGTTGTGCAGAAGATCAATTCCAATTACGTCTGAAAGGGAGTTCTCTGTGCCTCTTGGTATTTCAATGCCGTTTCCTTCCCCAGATCAGGGAAGTTCTCAGCTATGATTTTTTCAAGTACACCTTCAGCCCCTTTTCTCTCTCTTCTTCTTCTTCTGGAATTCTATAATATGGATATGTTCCATTGATTGCATCACTTAGTTCTCTAATTAATTGTCCCTTCGTAATCCTGCATTTTTTTTAATCTCTCTTTTTCTCAGCTTCGTTTTTGTCCATAATTTTATCTTCTAATTCACTTATTCTCCCCTCTGCCTCTTCAATCGACACTCTGGCTGCCTCCATTTTATTTTGCACCCCGTTTATAGCATTTTTTAATTCATCATGACTTTTTTTAGTCCCTTGATCTCTGTAGCAATAGATTCTCTGCTGTCCTCTATGCTTTTTTTCAAGCCCAGCAATTAATTTATGACTATTATTCTAAATTCTTATTCAGTTATATTGCTTAAATTGGTTTTGATCAATCATTAGTTGTTGCTACTTCTTGGAATTTCTTTTGAGGAGAATTCTTCTGTTTCATCATTTTGGCTAGTTTTCCATCCCTTATATGTTTTAAAAGCTTGTTGTGTGCTCTGTACCTGGGAGCACTGCTATATTAAAGGAGGGTCATACACTCTCCAGGGGCCTGGCCTTTCAGGCGGTGTTTTTCCGGAGATTGTTACTTGCTCTCTGTTGTGAGTTTGGTATTTTATTACCCTACTCTTAGTGGTATTTTGGACCCTCCACCAGGTGTGCTTTGATTTGTTCCTTGGAGTAGCCCTTCAGGGTAGATCCCGGAATCTTACTTGTAGAAACATCCCAAGTGATTTTCAGTGCATAGCCAGATTGGAGTAGTATGTTGTTTACTTGAATAAGAGCCTTTGATGATATAAATTTAACTCCTTAAGAAAACAGAAGACCAAAGCAGTCATTAGTAAACAGGTCTTCAGACTGGAGATTCACTGCTCTTTGCTTTGGGTGATGGCCGATTGTCCTGAAGGGCATCTGGTAATTCATGGCTTTTAAAGACATTGACTGGGCAATGTCCTCCTTATCATGGACAATCATAGTCATAGTATTATAACTTACTTGAAGATAAAATATCTTATTCATCTCTAAAAACCTAATCCCTATCACAGATGTAGCAGACACTATTGACTGTCTACCCAGATCCCTTCTCCCCTTCTTCCTTGCCCATAGACACCCAATTGTGTTTAGTAATTAGAATGCCATCTGCTTTCAGAAACACTGAGCTTCTCTCCAGCCTGAGGGAGAGGGTAGAATCTTATTAATGCCTGTAAGCCAGTAGTGGCAATCTCAACCTCTTGTCAATGGTAAATCAGGAATGAGCATATGATACAATATGTTATGAGAACTTGTTTTTTCTAATCCCATCTGATAATCATGGCCTTTGATTGATGATTTAATCCAATTACATTTAATGTTGTTAACATGATTGTTGATATATCTGCCATTTTACCTTTTTTCTGTTTTATTTTACCCCTCTTTGTTTCTCCTTTACTGTCTTCTTTTTGTAGTAAGGGAATATTTTCTAGTAATACATTTTAAAACCTAAAATAATTTTTAAAATAATATTTTATTAAAATTATTTTTAAAATTTATTTTAAAAATTATTTTCTTTATGGTTATTCTAGAACTTGCAATATACTTTTTTTTAATACGAAATTTATTGTCAAATTGGTTTCCATACAACACCCAGTGCTCATCCCAACAGGTTCCCGTCTCAATATACTCTTACCTTACCAAAATTACTTTAGATTTATACTGATTTAATTTCAATGAACATAGAAATTTGGCTTTTATAAAGCTCCATTTTTCCTATCATTTTGTGCTATTATTGTTACACATATTATACCTACATAAGTTACAAATCCAAAAATATATTCCTATAATTATTACTTACTGTAATCTTATATCTATTTTTTTTTAAATTTTTTCAACGTTTATTTATTTTGAGACAGAGAGAGACAGAGCATGAACAGTGGAGGGGCAGAGAGAGAGGGAGACACAGAATCTGAAACGGGCTCCAGGCTCTGAGCTGTCAGCACAGAGCCCGACGTGGGGCTCGAACTCAACGGATCATGAGATCATGACCTGAGCCGAAGCGGACACTTAACTGACTGAGCCACCCAGGTGTCCCGTTATATCTATTTTTAAAAGCTGAGAGAACAAATATATATTTATAGACTTTGTATATTAATCTTCTTTACCATCTCTGGCTTTCTCCATTTATTTTGTGGATTCAAGTTACCATTTGGTGTATTTTCTCACTCAGTATGGTTTTTTTTCTATTTAACACCCTTTATGTAGTTATTTTCAAATATTATATTTCTATATGTTAGGTTACAGAATACAACTGTGTATACATTGTATCATACAGTTAATTTTTTAAATCAGTTAAGATTAGAAATAAGAAGAAATATGCCATTATACTTTCTTTTATAGTTGCCTACATAATTATCTCTACCATAGCCTTTTGTTTTTTTCACATGGATTTGAATTACTACCTGATAGCATTTGATTTCAGACTGTGAACTTCTTTTTTTTTTTAAGAATTTATTTTCAAATTTTAAGTAATCTCTACACCCAATATGGGCTCAGACTCACAACCCCAAGATCAAGAGCCCCATACTCTTTCGACTGAGCCAGCCAGGTGCCCCAGCCTGTGAACTTCTTTATAGCATTTCTAGTAAGTCAGGTTCCTAGCAAATTGCTGAAATTCTCTCAGATTTTTTTTCCTTTAATCTCAGAATATCTTTCATTTTTTAAAGATAGTTTTGCTCCCTTTAATATTTTGGCGGAGGATTTTTTTTTTTACTTTCAGCAATTTAAATATGTCATCCCTCTGCCTTCCTGACCTCCATTGTTTCTGGTGAGATATCAGCTATCATTGTTGTTCTCTTCTACATTATGCGTTGTATTAATCTTACTATTTCAGGATTTGCTTTTTATTTCTAGATTTCAACATTTACTATGATGTGTCCAGGTGTGGATTTCTGTGTTTATACTACTCAGAGTTGATAGAGCTTCTTGGATGTGTAGAATGTATTTTTTTTTATCAAATTTGAAAAATTAAACATCTTTTGAGTCATTATTTCTTTGTTATTTTTTCTGTCCATTTCTATTTATCCTCTTCTGATATTCTCATTATACATATGTCAGTGTTCTTAATGGTGTCCCAAATTTGCCTGAGACTTTACTTTTCTTTATTCTTTTATCACTGTTACTCAGGTTATACGATCTCTGTTGATCTCTTTTTAAGTTTACTGATTGTTTCTTTAGGTGGCTCAAATTTACTGTTGATACACTCTAGTAAATCTTTCGTTTGCTTATCATAGTTTTTTTTTTTTAATTTTTTTTTCAACGTTTTTATTTATTTTTGGGACAGAGAGAGACAGAGCATGAACTGGGGAGGGGCAGAGAGAGAGGGAGACACAGAATCGGAAACAGGCTCCAGGCTCTGAGCCATCAGCCCCAGAGCCTGACGCGGGGCTCGAACTCACGGACCGCGAGATCGTGACCTGGCTGAAGTCGGACGCTTACCCAACTGCGCCACCCAGGCGCCCCTGCTTATCATAGTTTTAAACTCAAGAATGTCTACTCGATCTGTTATAATTTCTTTTTTTCCTCCGATGAGGTGTCATTATTTTATCTTTAAATAAAGACTTAAATCTTTATTTAAATCTTTAGAAATAGTTTCCTTTAGTGTTTGAAAATATTTATGATGGCAACTTTGAAGTCATCATCTGCTAGGTATACCATCTGGGACCCTTCAGGACAGTTTCTTTACCTGCTTTTTTCCCCTATGTATGTATCATAATTTCCTGTTTCTTCCCCTCATAATTTTTGGTTATAAGCTGGGCATTTTAAGTAACATAATGTAACGACTCTGGACTCTGATGCCCACTCCCCACCCCCAGGGGCTTGATCTTGTCATTGTTTGCTTGGGCATTTGTTTGTCTAGTGACTGAGCTGTCCTTACTCTTTGAAGTCTACTTCCCTCCACAGTGGGCAGCAACCTCTGATGTCCTGCTCAAAATTTTTTTCTTGTTTTTATCTTTTAGCCTGGCTAAAAGGATTGCCCATATTTCAGTATAAGCCATTTATTGGTCAAAAATTGTGCTTAAGCCTTCTTGGCCAGTTAGATTTTTACTTTTCTTTTTTTTTTTTTTTTTTTTAATTTTTTTTTTAATGCTTGTTTATTTTTGAGAGAGACAGAGACAGAATGTGAGGGGGGGAGGGGCAGAAAGAAAGGGAGACAGAATCTGAAGCAGGCTCCAGGCTCTGAGCAAGCTGTCAGCACAGTGCCTGACACGGGACTCTAACTCACAAACTGTGAGATCATGACCTGAGCCGAAGTGGGCCGCTTAACCGACTGAGCCACCCAGGCGCCCCAGATTTTTACTTTTTACCACTAGCTATATGTATGGCTTCAAAGTTGCTATAACCGTTCAGGGAGTTTACATTTTTGCCCCTACCTTCATTTACAGACTAGTAGCTTAGATTTTTCCTCTCCCATTACTCCCAAAGGGCATGGGCTTGGGTGTGCACATACATAGTCTTCCACACTGTTGGAGATGTATATGATTTTATTGTAGGCCTGGTTTCCTAGGAGTTGCCTCTGGGTCAGAGTAGCTTATTGTTCAGTCAGTGTTTGGTTGGAGGTTATATTTATGCCCTTAGTACCAGTGAGATGTCTGCCTGTTGTTGGTTGATTTGTGAGCAGCTTGGGGGAATGTTTTTAAGTCTGCCTCATGTCCTGCTCTGATTGTTCCTGGGTGGGTGCAGCCTAGTACATGTGCACAATCTTTCTGAAGCCCAGAGTTGACTATAATCCTAGGAGGGCTCTTCTTGTTTGTTTATGTCTCTGGTTTGTCCTGTTAGAGTTCTGATTTTTCTGCTATTTTGCTTATTTTATACTATTAAGAAGATATAATGTCCATTCATTTCCTCTCCATTGGTATCCCTTGTTTTTTACAGTGCCCTGAGTCATGACATTTTCCATACAGTATTACAAATACTGTCAGTTTCCTCAGGCAGAGCTGTGGAGTTTTGTCCCGATAATATACCTCTCCCCACTGAGTAGAGTTTCCTCACTGATGAACCAGAGCTGGAGGTGCCCCTTTCCTTTTGAAGTGATACCCCTCTTCTACAAGCAGCTACTGGAAGGAGATTATAGTCCCTGGTCTTATCTGCTTGCTCCTCCTGGGGCAACAACTCTTCTAAAGGCACATTGGTTCAAGGATAGTGGAGTCCCCCAATTTTGGCCTGCTGTGCCTGGAGTAGAGATTCTACTCAGTGTGTGGGGGCTGTGGGAGGGGGAAGGGAGCCCTAGCCCTCTTGGACCCATATGCCTGGAACAGAGCTTTTGCCACATGAGATTGAGGGGGATGAGAAATATAGCAGCCTGCCTCTCTCTTAGGATAGAACTTCTATAACATAGAGAGAGCTGAGGGGTAGGGACAGCAATAGAGTGAGTCCCAGCTTAAATGCTATAGTCTCTTGCTGTTTTTAGTAAGATGTAATGGATTTTTTTTTAAGGAATATTTCTCCATTTGCTGGATGCCCTTGGAACAATTTGCAGAGATTTTAAATGATTACTGTTATTTACTTATATTTTTAATAATTTTACCTAGTTACATGCTTTTGTTGTTGTTGGGAGAGTTTGCTGTGCCCCTCATGCTATCATTCTGGAAGTTGGCCTTGGTCTTTTTTTTTTTTTAATTGAATAAATGTGCTTTTTAACCCTTTGTAATTTATAGTAACATCCATGGGTGACTTCTCTGTGCCTCTTTGAATGGCAGTTTTGTTTATTATGCAAGGTAATCTGTGTTATCTAGGAAAAAAAACAAACTGATAAATGTGTACCAGCTTAAAAGTGATGGAATAGCAGTGAAGAAATATTCAATTTCTTAGACCTGTGAATTTCTGTAGACTCAGATATTTGAATTAGTGCTTTCCTCTGTAGCCCTTGGCAAATCACATAACCTATTGGGTGCCCTCATTCATTCAAGTGGGATGATAATCCTAAACTACTCACAATATAATTACGAAAACAGACTATTTGGGAGTTAATGTAAGGTCGAAAATGTAAGGTTGAAAAATGGTGGAATCCAGTCAGATGGAGTTAGGTTCAAAACCTGGACTCTTATCACTTACTGTAAGAATTACATTAAGTTACTAATCCTTTTGAGGCTTCAGTTTGCTTATATGTAAAATGAGAGTAATAAAGCTATCTCAATCAGTTATTTTGGTATTAAATTGAAATAATTGATACAAGTGCCCAGTACATTGTTTTCCACAGAGTAAAATAAGGTTGTGACTTATTACTATTTTTGTTATTGTTCGGTACTACTACTACTACTAAAAGCTATTTAGGTAATTAATCATACAAATACCCCAATTCTATTAATTAGGATGCTTTAGTTGCAAGTAACAGAAAAATCAGCTCAAAGTTTCTTTCTTACAAGAAGTCTAGAGGGAGAGGAGTTTCAGGGTTGGTTAAGTTAATGACTCAAAGGTGTCATCAGGGAGCCAGATTTATTCACTTTCAGGTCTGCCATCCTCAGAGTTTTTCCTTATGGTCTTGGGTTGATTCTTTTCAAGATGGAAGATGGCAGCTACAATTCTAGGCATAATCAAATGCAGGTTGCAGTGTTCATAGGCTAAAAAAGACTGTCTTTGTCTTTGGTTCCCTTTTAAGAATACTGTCAGTGCTCCCAAAAAGTCCCTAAGAGGTTTCCCCCTCAATTCTCATAAGCCAGAATTGTGTCACATGCTCATCCTAATTTGTCATGGACAGAGGGGTTAAGATTACCACTATTGGTTTACAGAGACAAATAAAGGTTCACCCCTCTCTTTCAGAGCTGGAGAGAGGCTCAGTGTCTCTGAAAGCAGATAGCATTCTAATACTAAACACAATTGGGTTGTCTATGGGCAAGGGAGAAGGGGAGAAGGGATTTGGGTAGATAGTCAGTAGTACCTACTACATCTGTGCTAGGGATTAGGGTTTTTAGAGATGAATAAGATACTTTATCTTCAAGGAAGTTATAGTTTATTAATACTATGACTATGATTGTCCATGATAAGGAGGACATTGCCCAGTCAATGTCTTTAAAGCCATGGGTTTATAGAAAATGAAACATGAGCTAAACTGTTGACCTTCATACAAACTCATCTCATTCCCTTCATTTTGACCAACACGTTCTGTGTAGCCAGCATTGCAGATTTAATCAATCAAACTAGCTAAAAACAATAAAGGGAAATTTGAAAAGTATCCCCCAACGATGGGACGATATCACCAATACCTGGAAAAGTTGTTTTATCTTATCTGTAAAGAAACTAATTCATGTTGACTTGAAGAATTATCAGTTGATATTCTAGACTGTTTTGAAGGTAACACTCAGAGTTTTGTCTTAGTAGCCCAGATATTCTGAATTTCTACCCACAGAGGAATACATTGTCAGGTAGGTATTTTAGAGTTTTGCAGAAAAGAATGATGGAGATACAGTTTTATTGTAAATGAATACCTAAGAAAAAAGTCTATTCTTGGCTAGAGTTGAGGGTAGAAAATACAGTTGAAAGTGGTTTTAATTTTAGGATCTCATACTTGGGAGTAGAGTGGAGGGAGAAGTACCAATGTCTATATTTATTAAGTATATATTATTCTATTTCCTATGTTTGTTCATTCAAAAAATTATACACCCAAGTGTTTAATATATGTTGTATGTTTTTTTAGGAAATGATGAACCCACAAAGGAAAAACTCCCAAGGATCTTAATAGAACATATTGCCTAATACAAAACAGCAAATGATAAGGACTTCTGCAGAAGGAAAGCAATCAAACAAAACAAAGAAGGGAAGAAACAAAGAAAGATAATGACAGGTACAAACATAATAATGGTATACATAGCACACTGACAAGATTTCAAGAGAAAGAACATACTCAAAGTACAACAAACAAAACAAAAACAAAAATGCTAATGATTTTGAATAATAATGGCAAATGCATGCATAGGAGTTATGTGCCAGGAACTGCTCTAAACACTATACATATGTTAACTCATTTAAATTTATAAAGCCCATTAACGTCATTTAAAATGATTATCCCCATATCACTGAGAGGAAACAGAAGCAGGGAATAATTTGGTCAAGTTTGCATATCCAGGAAGTACAGAGCTGGGAGAATAGTCCTGGCAATCTGGCTCCAGAGTCCGTGTTTGTACATGGTGACTTATAATTGTGTATAAGGTAACTTCCCAGACAAGACACAGAATTTGACCTAATCAGGAAATATAAAGAAAATATAGTAAGACTTCAGAGAAATGTTGTTTCTCTGAAGACTTCAGAGAATCTTGTTTTCTAGCTAGAGGGATAGAATAAACCTTTCTGGGAGAGAAACCTTTGGAATATATGGAAGATTTAGGCAGGGACAGCTGCTCGGGAAGAACAAGACCGTTGGAACAGCATGAGCTTTTAGGAGAATGAAGGCTTTTCCAGTTTAGTTGGAAGATAGTTGGGCATAGAAGACTAACAGAAGGTAACAGTGGAAAAGAATGCTAAGCTGTTAGAGCTGGCAGATGCCTTAACCATCCTTTAATCTAGCTCCTTAATTTACTGGCCAAGAAAATGAAACCCAGAGAGAGAAGGTGACTGGAGCATGAAGCCAGTGGGGCTGAGACTGGCATATCCAGCACTGGAGCTCTGTTCTTTTGACTCCGTGGCCAGGGGTCTTCATTTCCATCAAATTGTATCATCAGCTCATGGAGAGACTTTATTTTTAAGGAACAGGAAACTACTAAGAATTTTGAGCAGAAAAGGAAAGCCTGAATTTGAATCCCCCTGCTCCTTAACCTGTCAGTTGTACGACTTGGCAGGATTTCACTTGACCTCTTTAAATTCAGTCTGTTCATCTGTAAAATGAGGATAATAAAATGCCTGTGTCATAGGGATGCTATGAGAAGTGGATGAGGTGCTTTACACATAGTAGATATGAAGTAAATTATGAAATCAAATTTTCTTCTCCCTCCTTCCCCCTTTATTTTTTTCTTTTTCTTTTTTGTAAACTTCTTACCTTCTCCTTTCTCCCTCTTCCTTTTTATTCCTTTATCAAATACAAGGGTGGGGAAAGGCAGACATTCACCCACCCTGCCCTCACCCACAGTGTGTTCCTGCCCAGGACCTGTGTCTCTTGGCCTGAAGGTTGCCTTGGGAAGGATGCTCTGCCCAACTGCATGACAGGTCACAGCACCAGAATGTCTACAACCTCCCAGGGCAGCCCTCAAAGGAATTTGGTGTATAAATTCCTCAGCTCCTTCTTGACACACTGGCAAGATTCCTCTGAGGTACCTGCTCCATATTGTTACCCTGGGTAACAGAATCACAGAATTGATCTCCAGTCCCCTCCAGAAAAAACATCCTTTGTTGGCTGCCTTCCCTTCCCTGTCTCATTTCTCCACTCCCCTTTCAACCTTTCAGCTAAACTACTGGCACGTGAGTCTTTATCTCCTTTTGGGGAATTCCACACTAAAATGGTGTGGGATCATAAATGATGGAACTGGGTCCTCAATCGGGGAGGAAGGCAGATAGAAGCATAGATTGAGGGACTAGTATAGGGAAGGCAAAGGTTGTCTTACAGAGTTAGAACTAACAGTCTACTGATTGCCAAGCTAGCTCTCTTACCTTTGTCATCCTGCCCTCTCATGTTTCTTGACATTCCAGGCCTGAGAACATAATCCCAGAAGTGTCATTATAGTATCTACTGGGAAAATCCTGAATAGCCTGGCTTTTGGGCTGACCTTTCCTTTCCAAAGCTGATAACCTCTTTGCTTCTTGATAGTAGAATGAGGAGGAGGAAGCCACCAGTGCTAACAAGCACCATGATTCTGGGAACAAGGGTATTCCCAAAACACAGACACCAATAACTGTCATTTTCAGAATTACTGTGGGTGGTGCTGGTGATGAAGGCAGACAAGAGTAGTTGCCTCCTTATCTAGAGGACAGTTTTCTGGAACTATGGAGATGGGCCTGGGCCAGGAAGAGACTTTTCTCTGAGAGTGCATGAGTTTTGCCAACAAAAAAATAGAGAACCCTTACAGCTTAGCCTTGCTCTTACACCCAGGAGAGTGCTGCCTCGAATAGTTCATCTTTGGCTCCCTGCCTAGTGTCTCCAGTTTCATGCATCCATTTTCTAATTAGAACTTCTTTGTGCTACAAGGCAGAATCTCAGAGGCGGTGCTGTATACCAGGTGGACAGGAGGAAAGAATACCTTTAGCAGACTCCCATAAAAAGATCTTTTAAAACTCTAGAGCAGTGGGCAAATGCAACCAACCGATGTTCAGAAAGACCTCCTAATGTTCCAAAGAAACAGACATTCAAGTTTCAGGGGTGGTTGAAGCCAGATTTTCTGATGATTATCACTAATACAGTCTTTGTGACCAGATGACAATGAAACCCCTTTTATACAGTAAACACCTAGACAACATGAATAACGTGAGAAATAGTTTTCTAACACTTTGAGGTTTGGAATGTAATTTTTGTGTTTGAAATTAAAAAAAAAATGTAAGTGTATTTATTTACTTAGAGAGCAAACACAAGCAGGGGAGGAGCAGAGAGGATAGACAGAATCCCAAGAAGGCTCTGTGCCATCAGACACAGTCTGATGTGGGGCTGAAACTCACGAACCGTGAGATCATGACCTGAGCTGAGATCAGGAGTTGGACACGTAACCGACTTTGCCACCAGCGTGCCCCAAGTGTGTTTGAAATTTAAAATGAGAGTATTAATATGGGAAAATTGAAGGTAGATGGTTTTCTACAAATCAACTGGTTGGAAACAATTGTTAAAATTAGGATATTGGTAAAAAATGGATATTTCCAATCTCTGCAGCTTTTCACCCAGTGATGCTTACCATTTTATTACAAAAATCATTTGTTTACAAAAGGGGATAGCAGTAATCATGTATTTGAGGATTTAGGGTGAATGGTATAATAAAGTCCATGAAACTAAAAAAAAAAGATCTAGAAAATATTTCTAGTTTCTTTATTTCTTAGTCTAATTTCAAAGCAACATTCTAAACCATGATGCTCTTTCAAAATATTTGACAAAAAAAAGAAAAGAAAACCAGACATTCATCTGTTCTTTTTGAAAAGTTTTACTTTTCTTTATCAAGAATGATTTGTAGATAAAAAGAATGATTTGTGACAGTACCTTCTGTTAAAAAAATTTAGGAAAACATAGTTAAATATCACAGAAAGTGGACAAAGTAACTTTTAAAGCATGTTTTTAAAAGCTTAAAATAAGATTGCTTAAAAATTGATGGCAAATGAGCAACTGGGTAGGCACTCTAAATACTTACTGATTCATTTTGGGTAATTTATTTAGAGAAATATTATTTTATAATTCCTAAAAATATTAACCAGTGACTTTAAAGTAATTTTATAAGATTTGAAAAGTAGAAAGACTAAAATATAAATGAACATTTTTGAACAAGTGCAACAAAAATGATGCCTAAACCACTTTCTGAAGAAAATACTTAAAACGAATTGTAGCATAAAATAATTATAAAATGGTCTCATGATACACAGAAATTACATGTGTATAAAATTATACAATAATAATATATAATGTTCTATAAATAATATATAAAATAATATATATTATTAACATAATATAGTAATCAATATAATATTAATAATCTACATTATATATAGTTGACAAGCAGTGATGGGAAACATTTTTGTTTTCAGCCAATTTATGATTTTAACCAAACTGTTTTAGAACAATTCACATAGATGGAGAAATTTTTTTTTAAATTTTTTTAACATTTATTTTCAAGAGACTGAGAGAGACAGAGTGCGGGTGGGGGAGGGGCAGAGAGAGAGAGAGAGGGAGACACAGAATCAGAAGCAGGCTCCAGGCTCTGAGCCGTCAGTGCAGAGCCCAAGATGTCAGTGCAGAGCTGTCAGTGCAGATTCCACCAACCATGAGATCATGACCTGAGCTGAAGTTGGACGCCTAACCAATTGAGCCACCCAGGCGTCCCCAATTTTTTTTTTTTTAATTTACATCCAAGTTAGTTAGCATATAGTGCAACAATGATTTCAGGAGTAGATTCCTTAATGCCCCTTACCCATTTAGCCCATCCCCCCCTCCCACAACCCCTCCAGTAACCCTCAGTTTGTTCTCCATTAGAGTCTTTTAGGTTTTGTCTCCCTCCCTGTTTTTATATTATTTTTGTTTCCCTTCCCTTATGTTCATCTGTTTTGTGTTTTAAAGTCCTCATATGAGTGAAGTCATGATATTTGTCTTTCTCTGACTGGCTAATTTTGCTTAGCATAATACCCTCCAGTTCTATCCACATAGTTGCAAATGGCAAGATTTCATTCTTTTTGATTGCCGAGTAATATTCCATTGTGTGTGTGTGTGTGTGTGTGTGTGTGTGTGTGTGTCCACATATTCTTTATCCATTCATCCATTGGTGGACATTTGGGTTCTATCCATACTTTGGCTATTGTTGATAGTGCTGCTATAAACATTGGAGGGCATGTGCCCCTTTGAAGCAGCATGCCTATATCCCTTGGATAAATACCTAGTAGTGCAATTGGTGGGTTGTAGGGTAGTTCTATTCTTAATTTTTTGAGGCACCTCCTTACTGTTTTCCAGAGTGGCTGCAGCAGTTTGCATTCCCACCAGCAGTGCCAAAGAGATCCTCTGTCTCTGCATCCTCACCAACATCTGTTGTTGCCTCAATTGTTAATGTTAGCCATTCTGACTGGTGTGAGGTGGTATCTCATTATGGTTTTAATTTGTATTTCCCTGATGATGAGTGATGATGAGCATTTTTTCATGTGTCGGCCATCTGGATGTCTTCTTTGGAGAAGTGTCTATTCATGTCTTTTGCCCATTTCTTCACTGGATTATTTGTTTTTTGGGTATTGAGTAGATGGAGAAATTTTAATCATAAAATCTATGCGGGACAGTCACTCATTTTACCAGAAGTTGGTACAAGATCAGGTGAACGTTCATGTGCATGCTTTCCAAATGACAGTAAAATCTAGGAATAAAGAACTTAAGGGGCACCCTTAAGATTCTGCTTCAGATTCTGTGTCTCCTTCTCTCTCTGCCCCTCCCCAGCTCACACTCTGTCTCTGTCTCTCAAAAATGAATAAACGTTTAAAAAAAAAAAGAACTGAGGGTGATGACTGACTGGTGGACGGGATTCCTCACTCTCTTATCTGATGTACCATGCCTTTGGATGTCCCTGTGTTTTAGGGTAGCATATACAGTATCGTAGTATGTGATTACTTGGCTATTGGGCAGAAAGGGCCTGAGATATGGGTGTTAATGTGGTGGAAAGATGTTCTTCAAAGGGAAGCTCTTCAACATGACAGACAATGCAAAGGGCAACCCTCTTACATGATTTAGTACAAAAGCTCTTGGTATTATAGTTTGGAGGAGAGTAGTAAGGTCAGTCATAATAAAGCACTCTAGTGAACAAAATAGGGTCTGTACAAACTACAGAACAGAACTGGGTGTGTCATAAACACTATCATATGATTTGTATCCTAGATTCCCTTGGTGGAGACAGAAGTGCAAAGATACTTACTTTATTTATTTTTTTTTTTATTATTTTTTTTTTAATTTTTTTTTTCAACATTTATTTATTTTTGGGACAGAGAGAGACAGAGCATGAACGGGGGAGGGGCAGAGAGAGAGGGAGACACAGAATCGGAAACAGGCTCCAGGCTCTGAGCCATCAGCCCAGAGCCCGACGCGGGGCTCGAACTCACGGACCGCGAGATCGTGACCTGGCTGAAGTCGGACGCTTAACCGACTGCGCCACCCAGGCGCCCCAGCAAAGATACTTACTTTAAAGAGACAGAGACCTGAGGCATTTTTATAGATCATTATGATATTAGTTTCCCCAGGCTCGATAACACCAAAACTAGGAAAGGACACCCGGTCAAATTCTTTGCAAATTCTGAGTCATAAAAAACTTGTGACTAGTACTGTACATTTCATATTACTAACTTAGAGCCCAAGGGAGGTTTTATATGACTGGTTCTTGGCCAAAAGATCAGAGAATGTCCTTTCATCTGTCAGTGTTAACTGAAAAGGCAGTAGATTTTTTATAAGCAAAGGTAACGGGCTGAGCATGTGTATTTCCTGAAGGGTGCATTTGACATTTGAAAGTGAAACTCAGTATTAGAAGCCTAGATATATCCACTGAAAAGCAATCTGTGAGCTGCGAAACTGCAAAACAATTTTGTGGATCATGCAGTGAAGTTATTTCTTGGTCTGGTCTCCTTCAATAATGCTACGCGATTGACAAAATTGCATTATTTGGGTGTTTTCTTTCTATTTTCTATTCGTTTAAATGCTAATGATTAAGGTTTCCATAAAATAAAACTTGTGCTGATAAGATTGGAATCGTCATAAGCTTTTAAAATTTACTACTTTTTTCTACTTAAAATATTTATGAGGGTAATGAGTGCTTTATGTAGTTGTCAAGCAAATACAGGTGAATAAAATATGGTTTCCTTTGCTGATCCTCCCTGGAAAAGTGGATAATATTATCAGTTTACTACGTATCCTTCCACACCTTTCTTGAATATATTGATTTGCAAAAATGGTGAAACATTCTTCTCATCCCTGTGTGCTCTCCTTTTTGCAGTGTGACTTTGTAGCTACTTCCATGAAGTAGTGTCTGTTTCTCTGTGCTTTGCATTTGGGCTTGGCAGGGTGAATTCCTTTGGTTGTTGGGATGTGACAAACGTGACATTGAGATAGCAAACATGATGAAAAGCTCTTGTCATTGGGGCTTGTCCTAAGCACCATGTGAATTTTATCACATCTATCATTATTCCTAGAGTCCATTGAAATTAGGAAACAAAAGTAGTACATAAATAAAGGATTTCTGAAGTCTTTGGTTTAAAGAGATAGGTTTTTTATCAAGCAGTGTATGACCTTGGGATTTATATGTAATACAATTTCTTAATCTTCTATCTATGCGTGTATAAATATATGCTTTATTTTAAAAAGGGCAAGCATATGAGAATACATGACCCCTTTTTTGGAAAAGCCTTTGAATAAAGCAGAAAAGACAAAGGCGTTATAGCTGCATCTTCAGTTCAGCCAGTGCTTGTCTCCTTGAAAATTCCTGATTGTTCCATGTTTGCTTGGTCTTCCTACCCTGTAGGGATCTTGTAGGAGAGTGATCTGATAAATTAGTTTACACCAACATGACAGGAGTTTATCGGTTATCCTTTTGATGTGGGTATTTGCCTTTTTGAAGAAACCTAGAGAGAGAGAGATCAATCAGAGCTTACTCCAAAAGCTTGAATTGGAAATGGAATTCTAGGCCAGAAATATTTGAGGAAGTCCACACACAGCCTCTTCTACCTCATTCAGCCTACTTCTAATACCTTCTCAGATAAAAAAACTATTGTTTCTTACCCCAGGGTTCAATAGTATGTAATTGGAGATAGAATGTTTTTCCATTTTATCAACAGAGGTGATAAAGGATTAGAAAGAATTGCAGTAGTATGTTTATGAATAGAATCAGGATACTGATCAGTGATGTAGTCAGAAGAATTTTTCTCGTAAGTGGCAGGGGAGGGAAAAGGCCAATATGTGATTCAGCTAAAACTGTGTACAAACATCTTAGTATATTAAAGCATTAGAATCAATCATGTCATTTTTCAAGATGTATGAAAAATTACAATAGTATCTACCCATCAGTAACAACACTCACACGCCAGTTACCTCATTGCAAAGAATCTTTAGCATGTCCACCTATTATACATGTATAAACAGTTATGGACCGATAGTGTTAAGATAGACATGATAGAGATTAGGTAGACAAATAGGCAGATAGGTAGATAGAGAGAGACATGGATAGAGATCTAAATTTGTCTTATGAGAAATCTTTGTATATAACTCAGTTCAGTATAGAATCGTTTTCTGCTTTTATCTGTTGTCTTCCTGTTATGCCTGGCTCATAGTGTTCTCCCATATGCCCATCTTGCTGTCATTCTTGGTGAATTCACTATGTACATAGGAAGACCATATAACACCCTGGCCTCTCAAGTTCTTGGTCTTTTCCACTCCAGTGACCTTTATGTATATTCCACATAAGCCACATACTCCAGTGATCACACACTGGATCTTGACATCATTCACCCATACTCTCCTTTAAAATCGTAAATTCAGATACTCTAATCCCATGTCATAGACTCTCATCTTCTCGTCCTCCAATTCTATCACTTGATTACTTTTACTGTCTATTCTCATACCTCAACAGGATCACCAGTCTCTTGATCCCTCCTAATCCCCAAGCAGTCAGACCCTCCCTGTCCTTTTCCTTTTCCATGTAGCTTAAACTACATAATACATCACTTTTATTAATATTATTTAATAATTAATTGGATCAACACCTTTGGCTGTTGACCCTCCATTCTACTAGTTTGATAAGACCCAAACTATTCATCATATATGTCAATCCAACTGTTTTTTCTCTCTTTTTATGTCCAGCCTACTGAGCTAAATTGGTGTCATGATAAAAACATGGTGCTAAATCTTAACTGCTAAACAACCAAGTATTTCATCAGTTCTAGCTCCCATTTCTAATAATGATTATTGAAGAGCTTATCCGCTGTCCTCAAACCTCTTACCTGTCCTATCTCTTACATTGTC
This sequence comes from Lynx canadensis, assembly GCF_007474595.2. Classification (NCBI taxonomy): domain Eukaryota; kingdom Metazoa; phylum Chordata; class Mammalia; order Carnivora; family Felidae; genus Lynx; species Lynx canadensis. The sequence continues at coordinate 14,959,500 of NC_044319.2, forward strand.
CCACAGGCTCAACACGTTACCTCTCTCCCCTTCTACTATGCCAAAAAAGTAAAAATCTATAGGTAGGAACTGCCCATCTTCATGCAATGCCATCTGCAAGCTTACCTGCATCTGCGCTGTATCTTTGCCTTCTCCCTTTGGATTCCAGGGAGGTAACCTGCTTCTTTTTGCGTAACCAGCATTTCCACCCGTGTTTCCCCTCCAATTCCACTCCTGGATCTTCAGGGAACTTGTACCATCAACTTTCTTTTTGTCTTTATCTTCAAATTTTCCTTGTCTCCATGTTGTTTGCAGCTAGTATGCTTTTTCTTTATGGTTAGTGCTTTTAGTAACCTCATTAATTCTTTCTTTACTCCAAAGTCATGAATATATCTGGAGTTGATTTTTTTCTGTGCAGGGTGAAGAAGTAGGGTCAAGTTTCACATTTTTCCTATAGACATTTAATTGTCCCAACACTATTTATTTTTAAAAAATATGTTTTCCCGCACTGGGTATAAATCAAGTGTCCATCTATGTATCTATTCCCCTGTAATTCTTCACTGCCTTGTTAGCTCTCTGATACCATCAAGGAGAGTTACTTTTTGAGGCAGTAGGACAAGTCCAGTTTTCTGGTTGTCCTCAATGTTGTAGGATTTTTTATAGAGCTCTTTTCAAATTTGCTACTTTAAAAAAATGTAATCCCTAGTCCCTGCTGAAATCTCCATATTATCTTTTATCTCCCTGAAAATAACAAGCAGATTTATTCTAAAATTGTATCTGATAACCATAGTATTTGGAGCTCTTATGGGTCTATTTCTGTATCTGTTGTTTGTGCTGGTTTTCACCTATGTTACCTTGTCTCCCCATGTGTATGACTTTTACTATCTGATAGATTTTGCATTTGAAAAATTTCATTATTTGAAACAGTTTTTGAGGACTAGGATAATCTCATCATTCTCCAGAGAAATTTTCTTCCTTCAGACCCTATATAATTTATAACCTGGCTCCACTGAAATCCAGTGTCAGGCATTGATCTGGTCTGAATCTGGGCTGCATGCTCTGTAAGGACAGGTCTACCTCTGCCTCACCCATACTCCCAGAGTACACTTTCAAATCAGGGATTTTACAGGCACTAGTCTCTTTGTGAGCCCTGGACTATTAGTTAGACTTGAAAATCTGTGCTCTTTTCAGAGAAATAACATCCCTCCACAACACAACCTTTGAAAGAAAGAGAAGGAGAGAGAGAGAGAGAGAGAGAGAGAGAAAACGAAAGAAAGAAAGGAAAGAAAAGAAAAGAAAAAAAGAAAAGGAAAGAAAAGAAACGAAAAAAGAAAAGGAAAGAAAAGAAAAGAGAAGAAAAGAGAAGAAAAGAAAAGAAAAGAAAAGAAAAGAAAAGAAAGATAGATAAAGAAAAGAAAATCTAATTATAGAAATACCAAAGGGGGAGCCTGGGTGGCTCAGTCGGTTGAGCATCTGACTTCGGCTCAGGTCATGATCTTGCAGTTGACGAGTTCAAGCCTCGTGTCAGGCTCTGTGCTGACAGCTCAGAGCCTGGAGCCTGCTTCAGATCCTGTGTCTCCCTCTCTATCTGCCCCTCCCCAACTCATGCTCTGTCTCTCTCTGTCTCAAAAATAAATATAAACATTAAAAGAAAAAGAAATACCAAATATAAGTAGATAAAAGCAATAGTGCTCTGTTGAAATTAGACAGTAGAGCCTCAACATGGAATTACATCTCCTAGTCTTGGCTTCTCTGATGGTTTTTAAATTACCTCCAATGAATTTATCTTTTCTGGAACATCTTTCAAAAACCATGGAATTTTAGAAAGAAACATATCTATTTTTATAAAGCTAGGTTGGCTCAAGAAGAGGCTTAAGCAATGTACATAAGCCCCTTGTATCTAGCTTTATTTACATCTATAGTCACAGGCTGTATCTTTAAACTCAGGCTTTTGTGAATAAACTTTGAGCCAACAGCAATAAAACTAGAGGGTACAGTTGGCTCAGTATAAACCAGTGGTAGTCAAATGACCCCAAACCTCCTGTTTCGTTATAGATGGATAAAATATTTCAATTACTTAACTCATTCATTTATGAAATACTTCAGGAGTACTTATAATGCTCTAGACTTTAAAGATGCTATAATTTTAAAAAGCAATGTATTTTCTATCTTCTAGTCCTCTGCTTAAATTATGTAGGAAGGCTGTTTTTGTATTATGCTTTAATATTATGCACAGACACCAACTCTTGGTAAGTCTATGTTTTTATCCCTTCAATAAGACCTATCCTGAAATCTCTCCCATTTCCACCTTTTATCTATATTCTTTATTCACCTGTCTTCTCAGTAATACCACTTCCTTTAAAACCTCCTTAGGTAGAAGCACTGATTCTCTTGTAGCTCCTTCTCTTGAGCCTGGAAGGCTGGGTCTGCTTTCTTTGCTCACCTTCAAATTCTTCCTGATTATGCCCTTAGCTCAACAGCCTGTACACCACTGAAAGTCATGCCATTTAACTCTGCAATAATCTTTTCTCACGAGAGTCATGTGGCTGAAGTTTCATACCCTATGTGATTTAACTAACATATTATTAATTGCAATTGAATTTCCCCCTTTTGTCACTCTCTTTGTAGTCATTTGTCCAACTGAAGGCTACTCCCCATACCTGATGCATAATTTAATAACTGGGACACAATTGGTCTTCAGCATCCCATTCTATTCTTTATGCTGATGGTTTATCTAACATCCTCATAGTAACTTTATCTTTCTTCTCCAATTATCTCATCCTCTCTACTCAGCAACACACTTATATGGATATGCCTTGGACTGGGTCAGCACCTGGAAGAGTGTGACCTTTCAAGTCTTGTGCTCTGAAATTTCCCTTTTGACCACAACCTCTTATCCTTCTATATATCTCTCCCTCATTCTCAGTAAAGCTCATCATTAAAATAAATTTGAATTCTAGCTCCCTTGATCTGATTTATTAGATCTATTTCCCCATGTCCCTAATTGCCTTCACTTTCCTTTCAAGTACATCATCTCTGTATCTCATACAGCTTTTCTTATCTCCCCATTATGCTGCTAACTGAAAACATTGAGCTTGAGACTTAGTGTTGTGATTATTCTGGCTCTGATTTAGGTCTGCTGTAACCTCCTGGAGAAAAAGTGTATGATTCATTTCATGACAGATGTATCATCCCTAATCTGAGTCTACCTCGCTGAACAGTTCTTTATTCTTCCCAAGTAGCTTCTGTTCCTGTTCCTCACAGAAAACACACCAAACTTTTCCACTCTGCTCAGAGCCTCAGCAGGTGACCCAGGTTCCTGCTTCATTGAAAAAAGAAACACTATTGGGTAAAAATGTTCTTATACTATACCCATATTTTCACTTACTGTTTCCCCTTATTGAAGTGGAGGAGATACTTCTGAATTGCTAGGTGAATTCTTCCACCTAAATTGTTGGTCCCATTCCCTCTTGCATCCTTAGGAATTGTGTCTCATCAGTTCACTCCATTCTTTGCATCTCCATTTCCCTCCCTACCCCCCCCCTTCTCTCTCTCCCTCCCTCCATACGTTCCAAACACTCAACCCACAGATATGTTTATTATTTCCCCTTTCTGAAAACTCTACACCATCCCTTAACCACCATTTATTTTCTTTCCTACCCGGTTTATTGATATAGGACTTACTTGCCATCTCTACATTTTTACCTTTCATGCATTATTACTCACTGAAATTTGACTTCTGCCCCTTCTGATCTGACCTTCTCAAAGGTCACTGGTGAAAAAATCCTATTTCCCAAATCCAGTGGCTTCTTTGCCATTCTCATTCTTTGAATCTGGCTATGGTATTTAACATTATTGACCACTTCTTCTTTCTTGAAAGTCTTCCTCCTTCAATTTCAAGATAGATTCTGTTTCTTCTTCTTCTCTTCCTCTCTACTACTCTTTTGACTCCTCTTCTGTCTCTCATTATTTATCAGAATTCCATGTTCTGTTCTCTTCTTGCCCTTCGCTCTTACTTGGAGTGTTTCCAACAGTTCTCTCTTCAGCTCTAACCTGTATGCCCTAAAACATGTCTTTTACCCTTACCCTAAACTTCCCTTGAACTAGAGATTCACATTTATAACTGATTCCTAGAAATTTCTTCCATTGTCTTCCTCCTGCAGATTACCTCAGGTCTAATTTAGAATTTATTTAATCTCTTCTCTACATGTCACCACCCCAGAGAAACCTAAAATGCCCTGTTCTTCTTGCATTGTCTTTCCTTATTACTAATCCCCTTATTTCCTCCATTATCTGAGTTGAAAATTCTGGAATCATCCAGACTTCTCCTCTTCCTTCACCCCGTTAAATCAACTGGTCAGGTCCTCTCAATTTTACCTCAAAAGCATCTTTCTACTTAACATTGCTCCCTATTTCCCCTCTGACCGTCCTCATCAAGGCATCCCTGACTCTTTCACAGACTTGTAGGTGGCCTCTGAGTCCTGGCTCTCTTCACCTGAGAACTCTCTACTCCTTTTCCCAACTTACACTTTTCCACAATACAACCCAAATGATGCTCAGTTACTATGTGCTGGAAGGAATGTTTAACTAAACAAGAAGTATTCCCTCCCACTTATAAATGAGTTACTAATGTGTAGGTGACACTTGCTTTTATTAGAATTATTACCTTTCAGAATATTTTTTAGACCTCTGGAATTAGTGGAGGATCCATCAACACTCTGATGTCTGCTTTTTCCAATCACTTAAAAAAGGAAAGAAATGCAAGAGAGCCGTGCATACCACAAACCAGATGATCAAGAACTAACTCTTTTGAATTGTTTCTGTTGAAAGCTTTTAGAATCTTTGCTCTTCTCTTCCTGGTTTAGAGATTTTTAGACTTGTATCCTTGATCATGAAAACCTTAGAGAGGAAAGTGTAAAGTGAATAGAAAAGATGAAAGTTAGTCAATTTTGCTACTTATTAGAAGTTCTGATAGAAACACATTGTTGAGAAGGGGGTGTAATAAATAAAGCAAAGGACTTCGGATTTTAAGTAGATGCTAATTATAAATAAATTATATAATATATATTTGTATATGTTATATATTTTTTCATTCACTATTAGTGTCAATGACTGAGAGTTGACAGTTGTAATTCTGAATTTTTTATTTTGATATATAGTCAGCATAGATAAAGCAAAGCACTGAAGTTGTAGTGCTGCCAAATTTTTCTAAAAGTTCATTTCCAATGTTAAAACACCCCCAAACAAAACTGTTTAACAATGCATGAATTAATTATGGAATCAGAATAAAATTTGATGCCTTTCACTTTGAATTTTCTGTTGAATCATGTAACAGTCAGCATGCTATAATATTGCCTTAGCTTAGATAATAATAAAATTGAAGAAAAGAACATAGTGAAAAGAGGGTTCTATTTTCAATGAGATTTAACAACTATGCCTGAAACTGACTGTGTCAACTTGGTTATATTCATCAATGTGTGTGTGTATGTGTGTGTGTGTATTATAAAGTATGGATATCTCAAATTAGTGAAAGTGATTTAAAATGACTTTTAAAATACAAATAAGTATTTTCACGATTCTTTGAAATTTTGAACTGGTTTTGTTAGGATTATAATGTAGATAACTGATGTCTTCTCTAAAATATATGTTTGACATTCTTCAGCCTAGGAATAAATAATTTCTGGACAGGCCAGAAGCTGCTACCAGCATGCTGAGCTCAAAAATCAGCTCATTTAATTTCTCTTGTATGAAAATTAAATGTCATGATGAAAACATGGTGTGGTATTGACCTTAGCAAAGGCTTGAAAATATTGTCCCTGTGGTAAAATTAAACAAACTTCTTATGTTTCAAGTGGGTTTCAGAATGTGCATTAACCAGTTTTAAGATTCAGTGACTAAAACTGTTATTAGTTTATGTCTACCAGTGTCATCATTAGTCATTGAGTATTTGGATATGTCAATGAAGAACTAGTAGAGCAGCTGTAAAATATTTGTAAAACCACATGTGGCAATACCAGTATGTAACACAAAGCTTTTTCATGATTTAATGTTTTGTACGATTCTCCTAATTATTCATAGCAGACTGAACCAGTATAAATGCCAGGTCATTTTCTAACTGTGTAAGCTTGTTTTTAACTAGGTAGTGGATCAGTTGTGATTTTTGTGGGTTATATTTCATTACAAATGAGATAGAAGGTACCTTAGAAAATAACCAGACATATAAAAATTTCATGGGATTCATTGAAAACAAAAATGTCTAAAGATACTTCATACTCAATTTTTCTGAGGGTCATATAACAATATTTGAGTTTTGAAGTTAATACAACTTCACTGGCTCAGAACCTTCTGAAGTTAGCCCAAATTTAAAAATACTGGTTGGTGCATTAATATTTGGAATAGAATTGAAAACTTGATTTAGAGTTTCATAAAAGTAATATCATGTGCAAACATATGTAATATCACATATGTTTATAATATGTTTCTACTGAGAGAGGGTGGTGACTGCCTTTGACCCAACTGTGATATTAGGCTGGCACTGGTAAGTAGCTTGAGCCAGAGAATATAAAATGAAGTCATATTTTTATGGGCTGATATAATTATTTTAGGGCATCTTTAAGACTTTTAATTAAACTTCTGAAAATTTCTTCATATACTCCTAAGAAGTAAGAGTTAAGGATAGGTCAAAGTATATAACTAATTAGAAAAGAATGCACTCTCTCTTGGCCATTGTGAAATGAACATATCATTTCCCTTCATAAAGGGATTTAAGTTTACTTTTTTGGGTTTCATAAGAATCCTTGCAGATCATTACCTTCCTTCCCCAATCCTTTAAATCTGTATACCTTCATCTTCAGTTAGGGAAAATTTATTTATTAAAACTGAAATGGGGAGTAAGAAATTTAGTCACAACAAATGAGTCTTTGCATGGAGAAAAATCTGGAGGGAAATTCACCATTAATTTTTAGGCTAGTCAAGTCATAACTCTTTTAACCCATGGGAATTCCATTATTACTCTTTAGAAGTTTTTACCCAGTCCAATGCCATGCCTTCATTGAGCATTGGTAGTCTGGGTTTTCTTCTTCCTAAATGCCACTCTACTTTTAGTCTTTCTAAATGAACTATTGGCTATATATCCTTACCTGAAAGCATAATTTTTCCTTTTCTTTCTGAAATGTTGAGCAGGTAACAAGTGAGACAGTAAAGTGTTATTCAATCTTCATGAACTGGAAGTAGAGATTTTCCCCCTATGTCCTCAAGGTGATCCACACTAAAAGTGGTGCTTCCAGTCCTTAGGGTTTCAGAGCACCCCTGAGATCAAGCGGAGGTAAACTTCTGCTCCCTCCAATGGAATTTCTAATCACAGTGTTTCTAAATAATGCAAAAATAGTTTGAGTTGAAATTAAAATGTAAGTGCTCATGGTTATTTATCTAAATGACTGAATTGCATAAGCCTAATGTCTGAATTACCCCCAGATGAAAGTTAGATTGTTTATTGTTGTGTATCTTAGGAAAGTTTTGAATCAAAGAATTTGGAATTCTTAAAGAACACCAAAAGTTGAATCCTTTTGAGAGATTTTCTTAATAGTTGGTAAAAACTAGTTTCTCTCTTAAATTGAAGAATGTTTTCCTACTGCTTCAAGGGCTTTGTATATGCTGATCTGTTGTAGAATGCTCTTTCCTGTCCGTTGCCCAGTTAACTTTTCTGATACTGCAGATTCAGCTTACACACTCCTACTTTGAGGATGCCAACCCATGACCCTTTAGCCTAAGTCTGGATTCTTGTTATGTGCTCTCATAGATCTTTGCAGATATTGTTCAAGGCACTTAACAAAGGCAATGCTTACCCATTTTTTTTGTACATGTGATTAGTTTTTAGTGTGCCTTCTCCACTAAACTCTAAGCTCTATTGGTTTTGCTAACTACAAGTGCCTAGCAGAGTGTTTTGTATGTATTGTAGATATTCAATGTATATTTGTGACTACAATATTAGAATAAGTATGGGAATGGAATACTTTCCCCCAGGAATTAATCTGTTTTCCTGATTGTAAACTATGAATTTCTAATGGCTGTTTTTCTACAGATCTCTCTATAATCCAGTATGGATTTGTTCTAATCTATGAAGACCATATTTCATGTGTATGTAGTGACCTAATCACTGTCAAGTTCAGAATAGCTTAAATACCATTTTAACCTTTTAATCCCCATATAGCTTTGTATACAGCAAACTACCATCAATATCCTTTTTAATGTTGGCTTCTCTTGCGTGACAGTCTGCACTGAAATTCTCTATTTCTGGTAACCCTTACCTCTAATCATGTTAAAGGCTATCTTAGGTTGGAAATCTCAGATCTCAGTAAGAGACTGAGGAAAATAAGAGAGAGAGGGGACTGAGTCAAGAAAGAGTACCATTTCAGGCAAAGTGCCCTACAGAGTAGCTTCAGTATGATCCTAAAGGAAACTACAGGTTATGAGTTATGTAAGAGAGCTGGGCTTTCATATTCAGGCACTACTCAGTCATTAGCTAACAACGGTGTTGGGGGGGGGAGGGATACACTTTCTAAGACTTCTTTGGCTTCCTACCCTTTTAGGAAAAACAGCTCTGGTAGCTAGGAGAGTACTTGTGGGGAGTCTTAGGTGGGAGCACTAGAAGAAAAAGCACGCAGAAGTTGGTGAGGATACACAGAAACATGAGAAAAGATTAGAGGGGATCTGGGAAGAGTACCAGCGGTATCTGCTATAGGGGCTCAACCTGAAACCTCATCTCTATCAATATAGATGACCATTTCTGTGCTCAATTTGTATTCTATAATTTTGGATCCAGCTACCATGTATTCACAAAAGACATGTAAATCTACTTAATCATCCTGAACATTACTGATTCTAATACAGTTCTTTAAGTATAAGCTGGAGGTGCCTAGCAGGTGATCCGCACAAGTGAGAAATGTAAAAAATAATGATAAGTCAGAAAAGACCCAGCATCAAAAACAATGAACTACATTAAGTGGCCCTACTATGCCTGTTGCCTCACCCTGTCCACCTCATTAGATACCCACGAAGCTATCAAGCAATTTGGCCTCTGAGGAAACTGTTTGGATCTTGAGAAAGAGAGGCCAAAAAATTCAGGAGTATTTGGTGGGCCTGTGCCTGATGAGTTAGCCCATTAGAATTTTATATTTGTCAAGGAGAAAAGAACACAGACATAGTATGGCATTTGACAAACAATACAAAATAGTCCCAAAGCCTAGGAAATAGAGACCTTAGAGGAATCTTGTAGGAAAATGTCAAGTGTCAGGGTGCAGGTAAGCTGTAGCTTTCTAGAAAGGTAGCTAATTAGAATTCTACAAAACATTAAGGAAGAGTTAACACCCATTCTCTTGAAGGTTTTCCAAAAGACAGAAATGGAAGGAAAACTTCCAAACTCTTTCTATGAAGCCAGCATTATCTTGATTCCAAAACCAGACAGAGACCCCACCAAAAAGGAGAACTATAGACCAATTTCCCTGATGAACATGGATGCAAAAATCCTCAACAAAATATTAGCCAACCAGATCCAACAATGCATTAAAAAAATTATTCACCATGACCAACCAGGATTTATACCTGGGATGCAGGGCTGGTTCAATATCCACAAAACAAGTAACGTGATTCATCACATCAGTAAAGGAAAGGACAAGAACCATATGATCCTCTCAATAGATGCGGAGAAAGAATTTGACAAAATACAGCATCCTTTCTTGATAAAAACCCTCAAGAAAGTAGGGAAAGAAGGAGCATACCTCAAGATCATAAAAGCCATATATGAAAGACCCACTGCTAATATCATCCTCGATGGGGAAAAACTGAGAGCTTTCCCCCTAAGGTCAGGAACAAGACGGGGGTGTCCACTCTCACCACTGTTATTCAACATAGTATTGGAAGTCTTAGCCTCAGCCATCAGACAACACGAAGAAATAAAAGGCATCCAAATTGGCTAGGAGGAGGTCAAACTTTCACTCTTTGCAGATGACATGGTACTTTATATGGAAAACCCAAAAGATTCCACCAAAAAACTGCTAGAATTGATTTATGAATTCAGCAAAGTTGCTGGATATAAAATCAATGCTCAGAAATCGGTTGCATTCCTATCCACAAACAATGAAGTGACAGCAAGAGAAATCAAGGAATCGATCCCATTTACAGTTGCACCAAAAACCATAAAATACCTAGGAATAAATTTAACCAAAGAGGTGAAAAATCTATACACTGAAAACTATAGAAAGCTTATGAAAGAAATTGAAGAAGACACAAAAAAAGGAAAAATATTCCATGCTCCTGGATAGGAAGAACAAATATTGTTAAAATGTCGATACTACCCAAAGCAATCTCCATATTCAATGCAATCCCTATCAAAATAACACCAGCATTCTTCACAGAGCTAGAACAAACAATCCTAAGATTTGTATGGAACCAGAAAAGACCGTGAATAGCCAACGTGATCTTGAAAAAGAAAACCAAAGCAGGAGGCATCACAATCCCAGACTTCAAGCTATACTACAAAGCTGTAATCATCAAGACAGTATGGTACTGGCACAAGAACAGACACTCAATGGAACAGAATAGAGACCCAAGAAATGGACCCACAAACATATGGCCAACTAATCGTTGACAAAGCAGGGAAGAATATCCAATGGAATAAAGACAGTCTCTTTGGCAAGTGATGCTGGGAAAACTGGACAGCGACATGCAGAAGAATGAACCTGGACCACTCTCTTACACCATACATAAAAATAAACTCAAAATGGGTGAAAGACCTAAACGTAAGACAGGAAGCCATCAAAATCCTCTTGGCCACAGCAACTTCTTACTCAACACGTCTCCGGAGGCAAGGGAAACAAAAGCAAAAATGAACTACTGGGACCTCATAGAAATAAAAAACTTCTGCACAGCGAAGGAAACAATCAGCAAAACTAAAGGGCAACTCACAGAATGGGAGAAGATATTTGCAAATGACATATCAGGTAAAGGGTTAGTATCCAAAATCTATAAAGAACTTATCAAACTCAACACTCAAAAAAGAAATAATCCAGTGAAGAAATGGGCAAAAGACATGAATAGACATGTCTCCAAAGAAATCCAGATGGCCAAACCAACACATGAAAAAATGCTCAACATCACTCATCATCAGGGAAATACAAATCAAAACCACAATGAGATACCACCTTACACCTGTCAGAATGTCTAACATTAACAACTCAGGCAACAACAGATGTTGGCAAGGATGCAGAGAAAGAAGATCTCTTTTGCATTGTTGGTGGGAATGCAAGCTGGTGCAGCCACTCTGGAAAACAGTATGGAGGTTCCTCAAAAAACTAAAAATAAAACTACCCTACAACCCAGAAATTGCACTACTAGGCATTCATCCATGGGATACAGGTGTGCTGTTTTGAAGGGACACATGCACCCCCATGTTTATAGCAGCACTATCAACAATAGCCAAAGTATGGAAAGAGCCCAAATGACCATCGATGGATGAATGGATAAAGAAGAAGTGGCATATATATAAATGGAGTATTACTTGGCAATCAAAAAGAATGAAATCTTGCCATTTGCAACTACGTGGATGGAACTGGAGGGTATTATGCTAAGTGAAATTAGTCAGTCAGAGAAAGACAAAAATCATATGCCTTCACTCATATGAGGACTTTAAGAGACAAAACAGATGAACATAAGGGAAGGGAAACAATACTACAAAAACAGGGATGGGGACAAAACAGAAGAGACTCATAAATATGGAGAACAAACAGAGGGTTACTAGAGGGGTTGTGGGAGGGGGGATGGGCTAAATGGGTAAGGGGCACTAAGGAATCTACTCCTGAAATCATTGTTGCACTATATGCCAACTAATTTGGATGTAAATTTTAAAAAATAAAAAAAAGAAAAAGTATTCAGAGTGGATGGGACAGTTGCAAACAAAGGAATATAAAACCTTGATAACATTTATCTTGGCTCAGGTATCTTAATTATCATCAAATAAAATTGTGTTTTATAAATTTACATTGGTTAAGATGTAAATTGGAAGTAAAGAAAATGCTAAAATTATGTAAAGGACTGTTTTCATGTATGACATTTTTATAGGGGATTTTTTTTGACATGTCAAAACAGGTCAAGACATATAGAAATGTAGATAGTGATGGAGGGTGGCAAATTCAGCAATGAGTAAGATCACCAGGGCATTCTGTGGGATAGCATCTCCATTTACATGGACTAGACACCATGACAATGGAAAAACACATACATAATTGCACACTCGTGAATCCTCAAGGCTCTGGTGAGCAAGCTAGCTATAGCTGTAAGGCTCAGATGAGATATGTGAACATTATGGCCACTGAATGTGCTGAGTTCGCTGTCTTAGCTCTTATGTGCCCGCTCATCTCAGAGCTCCACACCACCATTGCCCAACCATGTGGAAAGAGCAAGTGTTGACTCTGTCTTCTGCCTTAGGGTGAGTTCCTATCAGCAAGGGCCAAAGTGTTTTTTTTTTTTTTTTTTTTCTCTACATTTAGAAACTATCATTTCCTTTTCTGCCTACAAGGTCTCATAATCACTTTGGGAACTATTGCTTCCTTCCTGTGTATTCATCATACATCCTGCTCTCACATGTGACTCTGAAAGCTTGCTGAGAACCTGCCTCCAATATTTCCCTCTTGATTTTCATATGGGAAATCTCTGGAACAAGTTGGCTACGTCTTTCAATGGAGGGATAAGGAGCTAGGTAAATTACTTACACCTAAGTTAAAAAGCCTTCAAATTTTTTAACTGTACTTCTGCCCTTGAGAGATAAAAATGTTCTCATTGAATTTAACAAAGCAACTTATATCATTGAGGTTTTTTATATTTGCCATAATCACTATCCTTTGGGTAGTTAGAAAAATGTGTCCATTGTGGCTCAGTAGATCTCCAGAATTTTCCTCTGAAGTTTCTTTTCTGGCTTTCATCTGGTGGGAATTGATTGCCACAGAACAGGGGCTTTCATCTCAAACCTAGATTGCAAAAGTGTATGTAGAGCCAGGAGATGGTGGGTGTGCCAGTGCAGGGGTGAGATGATACAGCAGATAGAAGGGGGGACTTGATAGTCTTGCTTCATCACCTCATTTGGAGTGTGAATTTAATGGGTTTGTTACCAGTGGTACCAAAAAAGAGGTTCCATTGATGACAAAAGTCTTGAAGCTATAATTCGTTGAGGATTAGCAAAAATTTTAATTCAAGCCAGGAGTGGTTCCTCATAAAAATGAATTTGTTCTGACTTGATCTAGTGGTGTTGGAAGGGCCAAGACTCGGGAGCCCAGACTTGATTATTTTCATTCAGAATAGGTACAAATATCATGCATCCCAATAAAAGGAAAAGTGGGAGATAAAAATGGGTGTGTGTTCCTCTGGCCCTTTGGGGTTGTAGATAGTAACTAACCATGGCCTCTGCCGCAGGAACCTAGAGAGAGATGAAAACACCCACAACTGAGTTCAATTGCCAGAGACACAAGCAAGTTTGCATGGTTTATGCCAAAACCTCAAATACAACATCTCCCATCCTGAACTTCCGTGGAAACTCCCTCGTATCAATCTTGGTCCTTGTTTTATGCATCCACATGTTGAAAACTTCACTTAAGAGGGCAAAGGACAGAAACAGTTCCCCACTCATTTCATATTTTCCTGGCTGACTAAGTTCTCATTCAGTACCAGAGAATGTTTATTCCAAAGCTGCCTGTGGTATTAAGTGGCTCCAGGATATTCCACCTACATCTGTGTAAAGGGTAATGAGCTGCCCAGCTGGTGGGAGTGTGGCAGTAGCTTCATCGGAAAACACCAAGAGGAGTGCCTATTCTACTGAGTCCTGCTTCTGCTGTTACCCCACAGGTTATCATCAGCCTGGCCTCGGATCTGTGCTTGGAGAAACCTGCTGCCACTGATAGTGCTCATAAAGTACAACACCTATTGCTGTTTTTAGTATTTTGGTATGAAGTGTAACCAAATCATTTACCTAATGGAGGCCACATATTGTCAGTTCTAGTCTAGACGTGTACCTATTCAGCTGCATCATGGTTAACTTCATCCAAATACCAGGATCACCATACTGATATGCTCGGGAGGAGCAGATGTGCTTCTGAGTGAGCCTCAGTAAAAACAAAGTGAACCATTTAATGACTCAAGCTTTCCATTTGTTTCCTGAGGCGCTCTTTTGTTTCTCCTCTGTTGCCCTTATACCTTATACTCAATCATTTTATTCATCTTCTTGGCATTGTTTCTTCTGTTTTTCTTGCTTTCATGACTGCCTCCTTCACTCAGTTTCTATTACAAATTAATCCAGATCCAATTTAACTTCCAAGCTCATCATACATCTACTTAGTTTGTGGCGATTTGTTTCTTGGTGTTGATGAATTTTTAAACATCTTAATTTTTAGATTTTTTTTAATTCAGGTTTCTGGATTGGATTCTGTTTAGAAAGCAAGGCCTGGTCATATGATAAAATAAAGTTTTTATTTTCTTCTTCATCAAGAATCTATTTTGATATAAGGGGTGAGATAGTAATCTAGTTTTATTTGCTTTTTTGTTTCTCTAAATGGCTAGCTAGGAGCGCCTGGGTGGCTCAGTCGGTTAAGCGGCCGACTTCGGCTCAGGTCATGATCTCGCGGTCCGTGAGTTTGAGCACCGCATCGGGCTCTGTGCTGACAGCTCAGAGCCTGGAGCCTGTTTCAGATTCTGTGTCTCTCTCTCTCTGACCCTCCCCTGTTCATGTTCTGTCTCTGTCTCAAAAATAAATAAACGTTAAAAAAAAATTAAAAAAATAAATAAATGGCTAGCTATTTATCAGAGCATCATTTATTGAGTAATCCATCTTTCTTTACTGATTCAAGTACCATCTTTATCTTATGCTGATTTCCCATGTAGATTTGGGGTTGCCTCTAGATTCCCTTTTGTGAGTCCATAGATCTCTCTACCTCTACCAGCGCAAAGTGGTTTTCATCATTCTGGCTTCAATTCATTCTTTTATGCCTTTGCCCAACAACATATTTATTGAGGGCCAGCTATGTGACTGGCATTCTTCTTTGTTTAGATAGTTCTGCATATTTTTTATTGTCTGTTTCTTGGTATTTCCTTTTTTAAAAAAAATCGTAGATGATATCTTTCCCCCCACTATATTTTGTCACTCATTTTTGTATTGGAGGACTATTGATTGTTGTGAATTAATTTTTTAGCTAGTCACTATGCTGATACATCTTGTTGTTGGTAGTAGTTTTTTAATTGACCCTAAGGCTTTCAAATCTAGATATATGTATCTATTATTTGCGGAAAAATGTAATTTTACCTCGTCTTTTATGGGTTTGGTTTTCTTTCTCTTGCCTAGTCATGGGAGTTAGTAATTCCAGAATAATCTTGAGTAATGATGTTGATAATGGTTATTTTAATGCAGTTTCTGATTATAAGGGGAATACTTGCAGTACCTCACCATGACAGTGGGTCTTGATCTAAGCTGTAAAACTTTTTTTCACACAAGGAACAAATCTGTCAATTTTTATTTTGAATTTTATTACCATGAAGTTGATTTAATTATTGACCTCCTTGACTATGACTATAATAAAGTATATTTATGATTTCTTGTGCAAACCATCTTGTCCCCTTTCGTTTAAAATATATTTTGTGGTGGAGGGGTGCCTGGGTGGCTCAGTCTTGATTTCAGCCCAGGTCACGGTCTCAAGGTTGGTGAGATAAAGCCCTGCATTGAGCTCCATGCTGTCAGCACAGAATCTGCTGGGATTCTCTCTCTCCCTCTCTCTTTGCTCCTCCCCTGCTTGTGCACTTTCTCAAAATAAATAAACCTAAAAGATATATATTTTAGGTTAAATCATGAGGAAGTAAGTTAGGTAGATGATTATCACTACTCCTATTTTGGGTTTTCAAAAACTGAGTCCAGAGCATTGGCCACAGATTCTTTTTTTTTTTTTTTTTAATTTTTTTTTTTTCAACGTTTATTTATTTTTGGGACAGAGAGAGACAGAGCATGAACGGGGGAGAGTCAGAGAGAGAGGGAGACACAGAATCGGAAACAGGCTCCAGGCTCTGAGCCATCAGCCCAGAGCCTGACGCGGGGCTCGAACTCACGGACCGCGAGATCGTGACCTGGCTGAAGTCGGACGCTTAACCGACTGCGCCACCCAGGCGCCCCTGGCCACAGATTCTTAATATCTCTCCCTGTCCTCACTTCCTTTGTCTAAATGAGAAACAAGCAAAAACTATGTGTGTGTACATATATTCTTAAAATGGCAATAAAATTAAAAGTTAAAAGTCACAGTGAAAGATGTGACATGTATAAGCTTGCCAGTTTAAAAGATCTTATTAGAATTCTACAGAATATCTGCCTCAGCTTTGACTCACCTATAACTAAGACTCAGTAACTGAGCAAAAACGTTTCAAATGGGTGTTTGCCCTCCTGAGCTTACCTCAGAAATAAACCTGGTTTGAATGATTATTTAATCAGTGTAAAAGCTCAGACCAGCTGTCCTTTCCATCATGCTGGCCTTAAACCACATCACTATAAAGGGCCACTTACAAAGAATCCTCACCTGGTGCCCCCAAGTGTTGACAGTCTTACATAGAGCTTTACTGGGGTGTAGGAGGCCACAGAGACTTTCTGTACAGGACACCATACAGCAAACCCCCTGAAATCTTTTTTGGTCATCTCTTTCTGTCCTCCCCCCACATTACTCATGGTGGTTATTAAAAGTCAGTCCCTTTCTCCAAATCCCCTTCTCTCCAGTGTCTTCAGAGTGGTACTGTTTTCCACTTGGTTCCTCCTCACCAGTCTGACCCAGCAGCCCTTCTGCTGCCCTCTCCTATAAACCTGGAAGTGTCTGAGTTTCTGAAGAGGGGTGTAGTGTTCCTGCCATAATTCTAGCAAATAAGGTCTTTCATTGCTTTAAAATTATATGACTGCTATCACAGCCATACTTCTCAGGGCTTAATGATGAAACAGAGGTGAATTTCCACCTCACAGGATGGAGTCATCAGAGAAAAAGAAATATACTGCGAACCATTAAGGAAGGAGGAATTTCATACCAACACCTACTCATGCTCCTTCCTTCTTGGGGACACAAAATTTTTTATAGGTTATTTGTATAGAAATTATACTGATCACATGAAAGAATTGCTTCTATGGTCTGTCCATGGAGGCACAGATATAGCTTTAGAATATAGAATTCTTTTCAGTGATGTTTTTTCAACTAGTTGATGAATCTCTTGCAAATCAATGTTACTTTGATGCAAATCAATATAGGATTGCCCTTACTTTTATGCACAGCCTATTTGGAAATTCCTAGTGGAATCCTCTGAATTTTAAATGAAAGGTGTAGTTTGTGAGATCATTTGAACCCTTGGGCAGTTGCAGAAGAGAGCCAGCTTGGGTTTTTTTTTTTTTAGATCCTATCCTATCCAAGCAGAAGCAGGCAAAAAGAAAAGAGAATTTTTCTACCAACATTTCTTCAGATGAGGGTTTTCTGCTGCAGAGCAGAAAGGATAACTGAGGTGAGGAAAATACAGACTAGTGAGAACTTGGGCTGTGGGGGGGTGGAGTTTATTTCAGTAGTGGAGCTCACCTCTTACTTGCCCGTTTTAGAGAAGCAATTTCCCTTTTCACTGGAGTTTGGTTTCTAAGGAGGGCTTCCTAAGCAAATAGTTCCCTTATCCCTCCCCATGAGAGTGGTTTCATGATAGGAAAGTCTTCCATTACACCATGCTGGGATTATCAGTCAAAGCAGTGACAAGAAATGGCTTATTACAGCAAAACAAAAACTGAGGTATTAAGAAGTGGAGATGGGGACCTCTGAGTTCCAACTTGGCTTTTATCCCAGACATGCTGTTTATTCCTCAATTGGGAAGCATCTATTTCTGTAGCTCCATTAAGGAAGTGGGAATAAGGGTTTACTCCAAATACTGCTGTTCTTACGTTAGCCATGTTTAAAAATAGAATCCTAGGAATTGAAAGGACTTCCAGGGTTTTTTTTTCCAGTCGTTCCCACATTTCACAGTTGCCTTTCCTAAATTCTTCCCCAAGTGTCTCCTGTTTGCCAAGATCCTGAAGAAGAGATGTCCCACAGTCTATTTCAGAGTTTAATATTGTCTAGGTCAGAAAATTGCTTTCCAGACAGTCTAAGTGCATTCAACCCAAGTCTGTGTTTTTTTTCTACCTCAGTGGCATATTTAAGAATTAATAAATTGGGGCGCCTGGGTGGCGCAGTCGGTTAAGCGTCCGACTTCAGCCAGGTCACGATCTCGCGGTCCGTGAGTTCGAGCCCTGCGTCAGGCTCTGGGCTGATGGCTCAGAGCCTGGAGCCTGTTTCCGATTCTGTGTCTCCCTCTCTCTCTGCCCCTCCCCCGTTCATGCTTTGTCTCTCTCTGTCCCAAAAATAAATAAAAAACGTTGAAAAAAAAATTTAAAATAAAAAAAAAGAATTAATCTTAAATCATTAAATCTTAGATTAAGAAGAGATTCTCAAAGGTCATCTAATAAGACAGTAATTCCCAACCAGAATGGTAAAATGATGGATTTCCATCATTGACACTAACACACAGGTTTTGTGGGAGAGAGCAAGAGATGATGAGAATTCACCAAGTGGTCAGAAAATAGTCTTTAGACCAGTGGTTCACATACTCCAGGTAGAGTGCTAGTGCCTGGATAGCTGCCCATTAGATCACTTGGGCAGCTTGTTAAAAGTCCAGATTAGTAGACTCCCCTTCTCTTACCCTAGATCCTAATTCAATAGGTCTGTATTGCTAGAATGCTCCCCTGATTTCACAGTCTGTGATAAACTAACTCTCCCCTACCCTGGCAGGTGTAGGAGGCCATCCTGTATATCTAGCCCAGCTCTGCTTAAATGCTTCTAGTGATGGGGAGGGACTGCAGGGGTGAGGCTGGGGGTCCCTTACCTAATAAACAATCTCTTTTTCAAGCAGTTTTAATTATTACAGAAATTCTTCCATGTACTAAATTGAAATCTACCTCTCCTTGACTCTTATTCATTCCTTTTAGTTCTGCATTGTAGATCGACAGACAACAAATGTTTTAAGTGCGAACTCTTTGAGTGTTTGTTGATCAGATGTCATGTTCCCTTTCTGTTTCCTTTTTTAAAACAAAACATAACAAAATAAACCATGATTCTCTGAAATCCAGGAAAAGGGCCCAGAGTACTCAACCAGGACTTTTAAGCCCCACATCTTGATCCATGTGTCAGTTAAATAGCCAACTGTAATTCATTTTTGAATGAAAACTTCCTTGATCAAAATGCTTCCCCTGTCCCACCCTTACTGTGTGATAAAAATCTGGGAAGTCTCAGATGGTATGCCCCATCTTATCTATGCCCTAGTTTGCTACTTGTCAAACCACTTGTGTAAAACCAAGAGGGAACTTCCTGAGAGGTTTTGTGGCTGTTAATGATGCAAAATCATCATTGTCCCTACTCTGCCTATGCAAGAAACTCAGGGGGGAATCTAGGAAAAAATAAGGACACTGCTTAGACTGACAGCTGAAGAAGGGGAGTGGCCCAGTTATATCCTTCACAAAGACTTAATCATTTCATTGCTCCAAAATCTAGAGTGTGCTTTTCGATGTTAATGCCATCTTCATAAATATCTAATCAACTGTCAGGGGACACACCTGGGTGAACAGATGTCACTAAGCTGATTCAAAAAAAAAAAAAGAAGAAGAAGAACTCAGCTGAGGTAGCAAGCATCTAATTGAGTGCTATTACTTTAAAGAAGTCACTTTCTGGGGTCTCTGTACTTATTTTAAAAAGATACCGTTTCTGAGAGCATATTAGGAGCCTTTTTTTTTTTTTGGATGGTTTTCAGAGACAGCTTATAATAAAAGAGTGTTTATCTTATCACTTCACAATGCAAACCTTGTTTTGGATTTAAAAAAAACTCTTCTAGACTATTCACCACTTTGTTGATCACTTTGGGTTCCAAATGACTTTTAGCTGCTTTCAGTAATTACCTTCATAGGCCAAAGGTCTGTCACTTTGGGAGATACTCAAAATAATATTTCACAAATTTGGACCACCTTACTAGACCTTATTAGTCTTCACCCACTAAATTCCTTGCCTCTTCTTGCCAGGCTCTTCCCTTGTGCTCTGTACTACAACACACTGTCTGCCTCGACATGTGGCATTTGCTGTACTTGGAATGTTCATCTTTATTCTCTTACTTACTAACTTCATTCCCTTTTAGGTCCTGGCCTCAGTGTCAGTTTTGAAGGGAAGAATTTTACCATATGGTTCCAGCTTTCATCACTAAACTTTCAGATTATCTTCTGAAAACATTTATATCACCCCATCCTCCCCCACCATTACTAGCCTCACTGCTTTGGGCCAGAGTAGTAGCTACAAGAGATCCCTTGCTCCTGCAGAAACCACTGGGACCTGAACTGAGGTGCAAACCCAGTAGTTGTGGGTTTTACCCAGGAATGAATAGCACATCCTTGTTTTCTATCAACATTCGTCTTCTCCTTTGTCCTTTGCCTTTTACTCCTTTTCCATCTCAGCATGGGTATCCCCTCCTCAAAGACTCTTATGCTGATTCACCTACCCTATCATGTTTCCCCATAGTATCTGTGTTAATTCTATCACAGCAGCTGCCAGGTAGCATGGAAATGGCCCATGTAGTTGTCTGGTGTTTGTTACTACATTATGAATTAGCTCCTCAAGAAGAGGAACTGTGTCTTATTGACCAGTGAACCCCAGTGAGATAACTGATAACTGCTCAGTCAGTGATTGCTAAGTAAATAACTAAATGGACAAATAGATAGATAGATGGATGGGTGGACTGGTCTAAAGAGAAGCTTGAAGAATTCTGGGTGAACAGAATTTGCCTTGCCCCTTTTACCTTTTGGGTGGTTTATTAGTTTTTTCTCAAAATGGTTACATTAGAAATCTCTAGTCTTGCTGAGAAGTGGTGTTAATTGCTCTTATTTTTGCTTAAAAATTTCCTCTAGGCCAGGAGACTCCCAGGGAATACTGGCAGTAAAGTCCCTGAGCTGAGGAGGGAAAGGGACATCATTGATGCATTTAGCTTCTCACCCTCGAGAGCGAAAGTTGCCCTATTTTCCAATTGGTAGGTTGGCTGGGAAATTTTAAAAACTTATCCAAACCTCACTCTTGGCATTCCTGGCCTTAAAATAAAATTTACAAGACTGCTTTGACAGTGAATTCACTGGAAGCAGTATCACATTCTTGTGATGGAGTTTGAGATGCACCATTCATTCCTTCCTCTTGCGTTGCCTAAAAAAATCCCAAACTGCATAAAAAATATGGTATTTTCTCATTGGCAAGTACTCTCCTGTCAGCCATGCTCTTCCCATGGATCACATTCTTCTTTTATGAGTTTGGCATTCTTTCCCTCATGTTCAACTGCTGAGTCATAGGGACCCAACATAGTACAGAGAGAATATACAGACTTGAAGTTGAGCATATGGTCCTAAATACCTGGATTTACATTTTATAGTGTGACTAACCAAGCTCAGGGCACCTTCCAGCAGAAGGCACTTCAACATTCCATTATGGGCAACTTTGCACCGCCTCCACCCAGAAAAATGAAACGGAGCATGGGTCTTTCCCATTTGCTCATACCCAGTATCTCTTCCAAATTGGCTTCCATACATTTTCTCATATTTAAATGACAGTGCTTGGTAAATTACAGCTTAAAATAACTCAAGAGAAGGACTGCATACCCGCAAGAAAATGACATATATTGAGAGATTATGATTATTAAGTAATGAGTAATTTCTTGAGTGGCTTTTGAGCATCAGCCTCATGATTTCAGTCTCACCTCCATCCGTCTCATAAGTTAATTCAGAAAATAAACCTTAGTATACATCTCCTGTTTTACTTTCTATCTCTCCTTTTGGAGCTAGGAACTGTCCGTCTTCCACTAAACTGTAAATTCCAGAATAGAGGCCATACTTGTTTACCCAGGGTCTAGAACAGTGCCCTGTACATTGTAGGCACCCATAAATAATTGATAAGTGAATAAAGCCAATTATTATTTAGCATCTACTTGATTGAAAACAAGCCCATAGAGTTTCTTTTGAACCCCTATAGTTGTTCCATGGCAGGATTAAAGGGAGACCCACAGAGCTCTGCACACTTCTGTTGGGACCCTCTCCAGGCCCCCGGCTCTGCTCAATATTCCTTTTTACCTCACCACTTCAAACTGCTTGGGGACTAAATGCAGGAAGGCAGGTGGTCAGAGCTGAGCTCACCTTCATGGTATCCTACCTCTCTTTACCTCACACTGCTCCATATATTCCTTAGTTGGGCTCCATCACCCATCTTTTCCCAGTCAGATCCCCTAAACCCTTCTTCTGGTCTTTGTTC
The DNA here is from genome assembly GCF_007474595.2 of Lynx canadensis. Classification (NCBI taxonomy): domain Eukaryota; kingdom Metazoa; phylum Chordata; class Mammalia; order Carnivora; family Felidae; genus Lynx; species Lynx canadensis. The sequence continues at coordinate 14,981,876 of NC_044319.2, forward strand.
TCACAGTCAAGTCTAAGGAAAGTCTCCTAAATACACAACCTTTTCCGCCATTACTCTCTTCATTAGCTTGTCCTAACTGAAATCTAAATCTCCTTTGTAGACACCACTTCTCCCACAACCCTTTCAAGTGAACGATTTTTTTCTCTCACAACCCTTGTACCTTGGTACCCGCGGTGAGATGTGTGTCCTTGATTCTCATTGCTTTTTCCAAATACTGTTAACCTCCCCATTAAAAATTCTCAGAAAGGGGTGACTGGTTGGCTCAGTTGGTAGAGCATGAGACTCTTGATGTCAGGGTTGTGAGTTCGAGCCAACATTGGGTACAGGGATTACTTAAAAAAATCTTTAAAAATAAATAAATAAATAAAACAAAAATTCTCAGAAAACACCTGCCTTTGGCTTCTATGTATATCACCCACACATCTTTAACGTCTAGGTCTCCCCTATTTTTTTCAGTAAAAAGTTTAGCCACTAACTCCCTGTGTTTTTCCCCACCCACTACTCTTGCCAGACTGCTTTATAGCCCCAGAGATCATCCATCCTAGAATCTAGGAGAGAAGACAACAAAAAAAGGAAGCAAGGAATTGCATAGAATGTAAGAGAATGTAAACTTAGTACAGTGTTGGTGCAGGCATGGGGGAAGTTGGGAAAGTGCATAGAAGAGAGGGTACTTGAGTTAGGGGGACACAACACCTCATTGTAGCCAGAGGATTGATGTGACAGAGAATAAAGAGGAGAAACAACCAGAAAGGTAGATGGGGCCCCAGTCTTGGAGGATGTTAAATGTTGTACCAAACAGTTTAGGCTTTATCCTGCATACAGTAAGGAGATTTTGTGAAGTTTTTGAAGCACTGAAGTTTATAGTTTAGACCGTTCTCTCTGCCAGGGAGACTATTTAAGAAGTCCAGAGAGACAGATGAGGTCCTAAACTTAAGCAATGGCCCAGGGAGTGGAAATGGGAGTCATTAAGTAGGTGTTAAGGAGGATGAATTGTTAGGTATTAGTGACTAGTTGGAAGGAGTAGTTACCATGACTCATCTGAATCAGGACCTCTAAAATGTTTAATTGGTAGTATTAACTGGAAGGAGTAATATCTAATGTTTACTTAGCATGTATAATGTGCTAAAATTCCTTAAAATTCTTTAAATTTAATACTGCTAACAACTGTATTAAATAGATATTATTGGCCCTGTTTTACAGATGAGAAAACTGAGGCACAAAAGGGTTGAGTAACTTGTCCATGTTTTCACTAGTAGGTGGTAGAGCTGGTCTTCAAACCCAGGTGATTGGCTCCAAAAGCTAGTACATTTAACTACTAGGCTAACAAGCTATCAGTATTATTCCTGTCTTAACACAACTAGATTTTTGGGGTCAGTTTCTAGACATATTTTGGGGCCCTGAGAGTAAGGGGCACAGGACTGATGGGGGTTTGGTGTTTTTTTATTTATTTACTTGTTTGTTTGTTGGAGGGAAATTAGGTAAATGCTATAGAGTACAAGTCTGAGTGGGGTCTTGCAGCGAGGGCTGTGGAGAAGTGAAAGCACAATGACTGAAGGCATTGAGTCTCGGGAAGGGAAGACCAGGACTCAGAAACAGGGAAGGCAGACTTCAAAGAGAAAAAAGATAGGACTTTATTATAATGGCTTTCCATCTGTCCCTGCAGGAATTTGGTGGGCAAAGCAAAGAATTGGTCCATTTGGTTGTGATAGATGTTAAGTACCCTATGCGTCTAGGTGTATATGGGAGACGTAGAGGAACATCTATAATTCCAGTCACTTTATTCACTGTACATATACTTATTGATTGCATCCTCCAGAGATGGACAGTAGCATGCTAAAGATGTGCAGAAATGATTAGGGTTATAAATGCTTTAGATCATAAAGTATGATAATTACAGCACGTTGCTGGGTTAGGAATGTTTTAGTCTTCGTTTCACACTATTTTCCATTATTCTTGCCAGTAGCAGGCTTAGTATAAGGCAAGAAGGACCTAGATGGATTAGACCATGTTCCGCTCTGGAATGAATATTGGAAAACATGGACCTCAGTGCATGCCTTGGAGATCAGAAAATCAGTACTTGTTAGAACAAGAGCAGAAGGGAATTCCCAAGGTCTTAACAGAAAATACATGTGACCATCCGGAACTACAAATCTGGTGCTTGCAGCATTATAGTTCACCCTGTATTAAAGTACAGATATTATGTGGAAGAAAAAGAAAGGATAAGCAGAATAATTAGCACCCAAACTAGGGAAACTTGTGAGTTAGCATCTGAGATTATACCTGGAAAAAAGCAAAGATCTGAGAAGCTGCTCTCAGGTTCACTGCGCTTTGCTCCTGGAAACCTTTCTGAGAGGCAGAACGTTATAAATAGGTTTGCTGATGAAGAACCATCAGAGCCAGAAAATCAGAATGAGGCTTAAATTTTAAAATAAATCCTACAACCCACGTGGAAAGTATTAAGTAGGAGGGAATTCTTTTGTTGTTTGTTTGTTTTTGGGGTTTTTTTTTTTGTTTGTTTTCTTGGGGGGGGAGGGACACAGCTATTTCTTTTTTCTTTTTTTTCCTTTTAATTCCAGTATAGTTAACATGCAGTGTTATATTATTTTCAGGTATACAATATAGTGATTCAACAAGTCTATATATTACTCAGTGCTTATCATGATTAAGTGTACTCTTCTTAATCCCCATGTCCTATTTCACCCATCATTACCCCAACCCCCCCCTCCCTCCCCCCCCCACCCTGTAACCATCAGTTTGTTCTCTGTAGTTAAGAGTCTGTTTTTGGTTTGTCTTTTTTTTTCTTTGTCTGTTTATTTTGTTTCTCAAATACCACACATGAGTGAAATCATATGGTATTTATCTTTCTGTGACTGATTTTGCTTAGCATTATACCCTCTAGATCTATCTATGTTGTTGCAAATGGGAAGATCTCATTCTTTTCAAATAAGAGGGAATTCTTGCCTATAAGCTAACGATACTGAAAACATCAAAAGCCTAGGATCTGAAGTTAACAGCATACTTCTCTTGCTGTTGTATGCCCTCACATAATACCTAGCAAAGGATTTAGAACATCACTAAAGTGACAGAATCTTTTTTTAAAGTTTATTTATTTTGAGATAGAGTGCAGGGGAGCGGGGGGGGGGGGGGAGAGAGAGAGAGAGAGAGAGAGAGAGAGAGAGAGAGAGAGAGAGAATGAATCCCAAGCAGGCCCTGCACTGTCATCTCAGGTCCCAATGTGGGGCTCAAACTCAGGAACTGTGAGATCACGACCTGAACTGAAATCAAGAGTCAGGCACTTAACTGACTGAGCCACCCAGATGGCCCCTAAAATGGCAGAATCTTAATCCATATCTTCTAAATATGAGTCAACTGTGAAAAACACTAACTCCATCTTAGTCTGGCCACAGAATGAAGAGAAGAATGTCGATGGTAATGTACTGTGAAGCCATTGAGCTTCTTGTTACTATTGTGTTTACCTCTGAAGTTTATGTCTTAAGACGCACTGATAAATTGGAGCACATACAAAGGAAAATAACAGAATGATCAGGGACTTGGAAACAATTTACAAAGGAAACAATGAAAGACAGAAAATTTGGCCTCAAAAGAGAAAAAGGAAGAATTGATGTGCTTCCATGTTTGAAGAAATATCATGTGCAAAAAGGAACAGACTCATTTTGTGTAACAGACTCGTGTTGGTCTGTATGGGGAGATGTATGGTGGAAGTTTTACTTTTTTTTTTTTTCAAGATATGAAATTTATTGTCAGATTGGTTTCCATACAACACCCAGTGCTCATCCCAAAAGGTGCCCTCCTCAATACCCATCACCCACCCTCCCCTCCCTCCCACCCCCCATCAACCCTCAGTTTGTTCTCAGTTTTTAACAGTCTCTTATGCTTTGGCTCTCTCCCACTCTAACCTCTTTTTTTTTTTTTTCCTTCCCCTCCCCCATGGGTTCCTGTTAAGTTTCTCAGGATCCACATAAGAGTGAAAACATATGGTATCTGTCTTTCTCTGTATGGCTTATTTCACTTAGCATCACACTCTCCAGTTCCATCCACGTTGCTACAAAGGGCCATATTTCATTCTTTCTCATTGCCACGTAGTACTCCATTGTGTATATAAACCACAATTTCTTTATCCATTCATCAGTTGATGGACATTTAGGCTCTTTCCACAACTTGGCTATTGTTGAGAGTGCTGCTATAAACATTGGGGTACAAGTGCCCCTATGCATCAGTACTCCTGTATCCCTTGGGTAAATTCCTAGCAGTGCTATTGCTGGGTCATAGGGTAGGTCTATTTTTAATTTTTTGAGGAACCTCCACACTGTTTTCTGTATGGTGGAAGTTTTAGAGAGGCATATTTAAACACATGATTGGAAAGAGTAGTAATTCAAACTTTTCAGTTGTGGAATGTGTTGTCTTATGAGGTAGTGGAACTGGAAATGATCGAGGAAAAGCTGTCCTGGATGTTATAGAGCACCGGTGGAGCTTCTGCACTGAGTGCAAATTCGGGTGCATGATTTATACAGTTCTGGATCTCAGATTTGGGAAAATTTTCCCTCAAACCACTTAACTCTGGCATAGTACTCAGTAAAAAAGAGTATGACTTTAACTTTGTAGGGATTGCTGAAGTAGAGCAGGTGCTCCTATTTCCTGGAGAAGATAAGATTTGACTTGCAACCTGAATGACTAAAAGGGGGGGTCAGCCATGCGAAAATAGGGAGAGAGCCCTTCTAGGCAAGAGAAGAACAAGTGCAAAGGCCCTATGCTAAGAAGGAAAAAAAAATAACTCATCGAGGAGCAGTAAGACTGTAGGGATCAGAGCCTAGTGAGTGTGGTAGAAGAATGTAGTAGTGGAGAAGGTAGGAAAGTGTGGGGGCCAGATCATGAAGACTCTTATGGGCTATAAAGAAAAATATAAAATATAAAAAATATAAAAAGAAATTTATATTTTGTGTCCAGTGCATTTGATGTCACTGGAGAGTTTTAAGGAAGGAAGTAATACAATGGGATTGCCTTTTTGAAAGAATCTTTGGCTTCTGTGTAGCAAATGGATTGGAAGGAAGCAGGTAAAGCCAGGGAAAGGGTTGTAGGCAGTTGCTAGACACAGACATGTAAAAATAAAAATAAATCAAAATAGCCCAGTGAACATGTTAGGCCAGTTGTTAACAAGATCTCCCATAACACTGTACTCATAGAATAAATAAATAACTGCTGATGAATTAAGTGTGTGGAACTGAAGCCAAGTTCCTTTGTTTTCCCCACAAACAGTCTTATTTTTATTTGGCTCTTGGATAATGAAAATGTGAGCACTATGTACACATTCATATTTTGGAAGACTTGACAGAGAATCACTGTCTTGTGAGAGAAGTAGTGTTCAAAATAGGGATATGTGTATCCCCCATAGGTTGCTGTACAACTAAAAGAAAATCCACAGAGGAGACAGAAGACATTGGTAGGAAATAGCAGAAAGAGACTCAGGGGTTATGGTCTCTTAAGTCCCCTGCTACTAATGCTGCTTATAGTGGTATAATTATTTGATGCAAAGGAGGCTTCTGTGTTTTATCCCAACATTGCCTCCAGGTCCTCTGCACCCCTTCTGAGAGTTCTGTACTTCTGGTTGGCTTTGAGCTGCATAGCAGAAGGCATCAACTGCTATCTCATGGATGCCCAGAGCAGTGCTTCTCAGTCTTTATCATGCACCAGAACCATCTGAACGCTTGTTCGAACACAGATTGCTGGACTCCATCCCCATCGTTTCTCTCTCAGTAGGTGGAAGCCACACATCGTTTGTATGTATTCCCAGATGATGCTGATGCCTCAGGCATGGGAACAATGCTTTGAGACTCACTGACGTGTAGAAATAGAGTGACAGATGAGGAATGGGAGAGGAGATGGTAGTGATTAAAGCAAACACCTGCCTGCTGCACTCGTGCAATAGGTATATCAAGATAAAACCAAGTTAACACGAACTTCAAGACATCTTAAATAGGGAAAAAGTCAAAAAGGAGTAATTACAGCTGAAAGAATGGAATAGCAGAGAGGACAATAGATTTGGGGTTCTAGGATAATTGCATGGAATCAAATTTCTTATGATTTTGAGTTTCAGATGTTAGGAGCATCTTTCTCTTTCTTCTAGTCCAGTATTTCTCAGTCTTGGCTGTTCACAGCATGGAGCCACTCTCAGAGTTTTTAAAAATACTGATTCTTGGGTCCCATGTCCAGAGATTTCTGATTAGATTGGTCAGCGACGTAGCTGGGCATCAGTCACAGTGTTTAAGTGCTTTCCAGGTCATTGTGCTGCCAGTGCTGTAGCCTCTGCTTCATTCTGGTTGTAATCGCTAGTTTTCTTTACCCTGAGGCCAATTCTTCATTTTCCAGTGTGGAGTGTGGTGGGCTGAGTAAAAGGGACAAAGGGGGATTTCTCAGGACTGCTATTGGTATTCATTGTTGTCAGCCTGAGAACAGGAAAAACAACCAGGAAGATAAACCCAGGTGCAACTAGACAGCTGGACCAGAAGTGACTCCTAGTTAGTGGCTGTAGAAAGTAAGATATTTTTTTTGATATTGGGGAAGGGAGATCATTTTTTTAACACTGCAAATTAAGAAAAATGGTTTTCATTGTTTCTCATAGCACTGGGTGTTGTATAGAAACCAATTTGACAATAAATTTCATAATAAAAAATTTTAAAAATTCTTAAAAATGTTTTTAAATGTTTATTTATTTATTTTGAGAGAGGCGGGGAGGGGCAGAGAGAGAGAGGGAGAGAGAGAATCCCAAGTAGACTCCACACTCAGCTTGGAGCCCAACACCAGGCTTGATCTCATAACTGGGAGATCATGACGTGAACCAATATCAGGAGTCAGACGCTTAACTGACTGAGCCACCCAGGCGTCCCTGCCAATTAAAAATGTAAAGAAACCCTTATTATTTGGTAAAAATGATAATAGCTTATGATTATTTTCAAATTAATTAGTTTTTGGTCTTGATAAAGATTATTTTTTTAAAAAGTTTCATTCTTTCTCATTGCCAAGTAGTATTCCATTGTATTTATAAACCACATCTTCTTTATCCATTCATCAATTTGGATGGAACTGGAAGATATTATGCTGAGTGAAATAAGTCAGTCAGAGAAGGATAGATACCATATTTTTTCACTCATATGTGGATCTTGAGAAACTTAACAGAAGACCATGGGGGAAGGGAAGGGGAAAAAAAAAGTTACAAACAGGGAGGGAGGCAAACCACAAGAGACTCTTAAATACAGAGAACAAACTGAGGGTTGATGGGGGTGGGGATGAGGGGAAAGTGGGTGATGGGCATGGAGGAGGGCACTTGTTGGGATGAGCACTGGGTGTTGTATATAAGCCAATTTGACAATAAATTATATTTAAAAAAATCTTCTTGGGGGAAAAAGTTTCAGTTGCTTTCAGAGGCCTTGTTTTCAGATTGATTCTTACCTTCCTATAGAAACAGGCTTGGCCTATGTGCTTGATTTTCATTTCCCCTGTGACATCACTTTTTCCAGCCACCCGTTTGGAACATTTATATTTTGTTAGCCTGTCCTTGTCAGATCTCAGGCTGCCTGAGAGATGGAGGGGAGGGGAGAAGGGGAAATGTGAATATCTAGCCATACTCATGGGCTCAGGCTACGGTTAGGGTACTTGCTAGAAATACACCAGGGAATAGCGGGTGAGTCATAGCCATGCTAAGACATGTTAGCCAGATAACCACCAGAAGTATTTCCTGTTTGCCTCTGAGAGACACAGATAATTTTTTTTTCCTGTGATTTTTCCCATTTGTGTTGCAAATGACTCCATAGATATACTTTGACCCATGTCAGAATGTTCTTGCTCTGTTCATCCCAATGCAGAAGGAGAGATAGACCTCATGGTACTTGAGTGAATCTGTTTCTCACTGGGTGAGTTTGACACAAGAGACATTTCCCTTAAGTAGAGAGAATTGCCAAGCCTTCCACATGGAGTACTTGGAACGGGGAAGACTGCTTTGTGCACTTCCCCTGGTACTGAAGTATCTAGGTAGTCAGTGACAGACTAGATGCTCTCCCCCAGTGATTTTGATACACTTTGAAAAACACTGCCTTGGATAATGTTTACTTCTGGACTTAGTCACTGAACATATTACTAAAATATAGAAATGTAGTGGCGCCTGGATGGCTCAGTCAGTTGACCGTCTGACTTCAGCTCAGGTCATGATCTTGTGGTTCGTGGGTTTGAGCCCCATGTTGGGCTCTGTGCTGACAGCTCAGAGCCTGGAACCTGCTTCAAATTCTGTGTCTCCCTCTCTGTCTGGCCTTCCCTCATTTGCACTCTGTCTCTCTCTTTCTCAAAAGTAAACATTAAAAAAATTTAAAAAATAGATGGGGCACCTGAGTAGCTCAGTCAGTTAAGTGTCTGATGTCAGCTCAGGTCACGGTCTCACAGTTCATGAGTTCGAGCCCCATGTCAGGCTCTATGCTGACGGCTCAGAGCCTAGAGCCTGCTTCAGATTCTGTGTTTCCCTCTTTTCTGCCCCTCCCCTGCTCACGCTCTGTCTCTCAAAAATAAATAAATATTAAAAAAACAATTTTGATACAAAAATAAATAAATAAAATAGAGAAATGCAGAGCTAAAATTTACACTAGGAATGACTTGTATATATGGTAGAGGACAAATTTGTGGATAGGAAGAAAAGAAGAGAGAAGATGTACACTGAGATCAACAGAAGAATAATTTTAAGGTAGCCGGAGAACACAAGCATTCTGAGATCCACAGATTAGCATGCCATGAAGCTTCAAATCACTGATCTGTCTCTGTCCAACAGGTTTCAGACATACAACAGATATATTGTTCTATTGTGGAAAAACTAGATGATTTAGACCGCTCTTGATTTTTTATTTATTTATTTTTTTTTCAACGTTTATTTATTTTTGGGACAGAGAGAGACAGAGCATGAACGGGGGAGGGGCAGAGAGAGAGGGAGACACAGAATCGGAAACAGGCTCCAGGCTCCGAGCCATCAGCCCAGAGCCCGACGCGGGGCTCGAACTCACGAACCGCGAGATCGTGACCTGGCTGAAGTCGGACGCTTAACCGACTGCGCCACCCAGGCGCCCCGCTCTTGATTTTTTAAATGAGAATCATATGCCATAAAAATCAGTTTTAAAGTGTCAATTAAATAGTGTTTAGTATGTTCACAAAGTTGTGTAAATATCGGCACTACAATTCTAGAATATTTTTCTTACTGAAATGTAATTAATGTACAATATCTATTAGCTTCAAGTGTACATCATAGTGATTCAGTATTTTTATATATTATGAAATAATTCCCATGATAAGTCATTACTATCTATCACCATAGAAAGTTATAATATTATTGACTATATTCCCTGTGCTGTATATTATATCCCATGTCTCATTTATTTTATAACTAGAAGTTTTTACCTCCTTATTCTCTTCACCTGTTTCATGTACTCCCAGCCCTTCCCTCTGGTAACCAATAGTTTGTTTCCTGCATCTATGAGCCTGTCTCTATTTGTCGTATTTTTTTTTTTATTTGTTGAGTTTTTAGATTACACATGTCCGTGAAATCACGTGGTATTTGCCTTTCTCTGGGTTGTCTTACTTAGCAGAATACCCTCTAGGTCCACCCACATTGTCACAAGTGGCAAGATCTCATTCTTTTTTATGGCTGAGTAATATTCCATTGTGTATGTATACTACATCTTCTTTACCCATTCATTGATTGATGGACACTTAGGTGGCTTCCATATCTTAGCTGTTGTAAATAATTCTGCAATGAGCATAAGGATACATTTATCTCTTCAAATTGGTGTTTTTGTTTTCCTTGGATAAATACCCAGAAGTAATTAAATTCCAGAATGTTTTTTATTACCCCTTTAAAAATCCCCTACACATTAGTAGTCACTCTAGAATTCTCTGTGTAACTCCAGAATTCTCTCCTCCCAAAATTCCCTGGAAAGCACTAATCTACATTCTGTCTCTGTGGATTTGCTTACTGTGGAAATGTCATATAAACAGAACTGCACACATGTGAATTTTTGTAACTGATTTCTTTCACTTAGCATGTTTTCAAGGATCATCCATGTTACAGGGTGTATCAATACTTCATTCCTTCTTACGGCTAATATTTCACCATAGGGATATGCCACATCTTGTTTATTCATTCATCAGTTGATGGACATTTGGCTTGTTTCTACTTTTATCTATTATGAATAATTCTGCTATGAATATTTGCACACACATATTTTGGGGTGGATATATGTTTTTATTTCTCTTTGGCATATACTACAAGTGGAATTGCAGTATCATATGGTCTTTATTGAAACTTATTGAGGAACTGTTTTCCAAAGTAGCTGCACTTTTTTCACCAGTGATGTGTGAGACTTCCAGTTTTTCCACATCCTTGCAAACTTTTGTCATTGTCTGTCTTTTTTATTATGGCCATCCTAATGGATGTGAACTAGCAGAGAATTATCGTTTTGGCTTGCATTTCTGTAATGATAATTGATGTTGATCTCATTGGCCATTTCTACATCTTGTCTAGAGAAATGTCTTCAAATTCTTTGTCCATTTTAAAATTGGGTTATTTGTCTTTTTATTGTTGTGTTGTGTTCTTTATATATTCTGGATACAGGTCCCTTACCATATCTTATTTGCAAGTATTTTCTCTCATTTTGTGGGTTGTACTTTCGATTTCTTGATAGTAATATTGGTAGCCCAAAGGCTTTTAAGTTTGTTGCAATTCATTTTTCTTCTCTTTTTTCCTTTGTCCCTTGTGATTTTAATATTATATCTAAGAAACTACTGCCTAACCCAAAGTCATGACAATTTACTGTTATTTTTCTTCTAAGAGTTTTATCATTTTATCTCTTACATGTGACTCTGTGATCCACTTTAATTTTTAATGTATAATGTGAATTAGAGGCTCAACCTCATTCTTTTACATGTGAATATCTAGTTGTCCCAGCCCTATTTGTTGGAAAGACTGTTATCTCCCCACTCAGTTGTCATGGCAAACACTTGTTGAAAATCAATCGACCATAAATGTATAGACTTATGTTCGGGTCCTTTGCATTTCCATGTAAATTTTAGGATCATATTGTCATTTTATGCATAAAAAGGAAGCTGGAATTTTAATAACTCTTTGTTTTCCTGTTTACTTCCACATCTCCTTGATGCTTTTAAAATGATTTTTTTGTTATGTATCTAACTTTTCCTAATTGTTACCATGGAGGTTTTATCCTGCCTTGACATACTACATCCTTCCTGGAAGTAAGAGTTCTCAGCTCATTTTTGGGGATTAATTGGTAGCTCGTATGTGCAGTGATCCATGGTCTAGGAAGATTTGCATTTCAAATATAAATATGTCCTATATTTAAGTCATGTGTCTTCATCTAGGATGTGAAAAATGTGTCTTTTCATTTTTCCTTTGTAGGCAAGCTTCTTGTCTTAGTGTTATTTTTTTTCTGAGAGATATAAGCATGACTGATATCCACCCTTAAAGATATGATTTATTTAGTCCTCATTTTTGTGTTCTTTGGGTCATAAAATTCATATCCGTTTGGCTCTCTGAAAATGATCAATTTTTCTCAGTAGGAAAAAGAAGCTAGAGGAAATGAATTTTTGAAAGAGGAGCAGTTACCAGTTTCAGACTTTGAATATCATTTTCATTTGGAGTGTAAGATTTCTCATTCCCTAGGTTTCCTTCCGTTTTTTCCCCTATAAGAAAATCACAATTAAACAGCAAACTTTGTATTTTGCCATTTAACGTGTAGAGAGTGTAAAGTATGCCTGGTATCAGAGAGTGCTTCTATCCATCTGATCACCTTCAAACATTTTTAAGAAGGCTAAATTCTGGAAAACCTCACAAAAAAAAAACCAATCTCCTGGTTATTTTCTACTGTAATTTTTATTTGAGCTTCACTTTGGAGTTCAGGCATTTTCCCCACAAGTTCCCTAATAATATCAAATACAGATAATATATTTCATCAATGGAATGATTAATTTATTAAATTATTTTCAAATTCATTCATTTATTGATACATGCATGCTTTATTTCAAAAAATGTTTATTGAGTTCCAGAGTAAGTTAGACACTTGTGATGCAAAGATAAAATTTAGATTATACCTTAAGGAGTTCAAAATCTATTTGGGGATAGGGAGGAATAGACACAAAAACATGCAATTTAAAAATAATGTAATCTGAGTAATATATGGAATTGTTGAAGCATTATGTTGTACACCTGAAACTAATTTAACACTGTGTGTTAATTTTACTGGAATTAAAAAAAACTAGAGAATATTTTCAAATTAAAAAAAATGTAATGAAGTCAGTAATAATACAATGTGTTGTGGATCACTGATGAGAGAGAGGCAGGAGAAAAATAGAACCATAAGGCAATAGGACATCGGAATGATAACTTTTGATATAGATTAAGGGAATAGAAGCAAGAGAGAAAGGGCCAGAATAGTCTTTGAGGTAGAACTGAAGGGCAGGTTAGTTCTGTTGTCATTGGATGCCTGGTGAAGTCTAGGTAATAGGGAAATAGGTAATAGGGAAAAGATTCATGCATCATTTTGTCACCAGCTTCGTAGAGTTGTCCTGGACCCATTCAATGGTCAGGTTTCCCTTTTACTTTGACCACATCTTTCCCAATGCAGTTACAAATTCTCTAATGCAGGGTATTTCCTATCTGTAGCAATGCTTAGCTTATGATTAGTAATTATTATATTCAAAAAGAAGGAAGAAAAGAAGCCTCTTCTCTTTGCGGAATGAAGCATTCTTATATTGTTCTCCTCAACGGGTGTTATTTCCTTCCTGCCACTAGAGGGAAATGATAACACTTTTTTAAACCAGAGGTAATCTTTTTAAAGAAAAAGCCATGCCCCCATCCATCTAGAGACTGTTTCTCCTGAAGAGCATTTAGCATGAATCATATTTTCACACTTCACCCAGCTAGGCCCTTGAATAAATAGTGCAGTATCTTACTACCATGTGAAATTGCATAAAATAACTTAGCTCTGTTTTGACAGTTATCATTATTTTCTCTTTAATCCTTAGAAACCAAATCCTATTATAGCTGCTTCTCCTACTCAAACGCTCACACACACACACGCACACACACACACCATATCCAGACCAGCACAAACGTATTTTCTTCCTTTGTGCTTTAGTCTGTTTTCAAATACAAGGCTGGGAACTCTAAGGAAAAGAATGACCATATTCATTACCATATTTATTTAAAATGAACAGATTTTAAAATATGTCAACTTAAGTTTTGAGATTGCATTAGTCAGCATTCTCTAGAGAGAAATGGAAACAAAAGTAGATGTGTGCATGTGCGTGCATGCACAGGTATACATAAAATAAGAAATGGGCTCACCTGATTATGGAGGCTGAAAAGCCCCAAAAAAACTGCAGTTGACAAGCTGGAGACGCAGGAGAGCCAAAGGTAAAAGTTTCAGTCCAAAAGCTGGCAGGCTCAAAACTCAAGAAGAAGGATAATTCAGTTGGAGTCCAAAAGGTGGAAAAGACAACTGTCCCAGTTCAAAGCAGTCAGGCAGGAGAAGTTCCCAGCTACTCATGGGAGGGTCAGCCTTTTCATTGTATTCAGACCTTCAACTGACTGAATGAAGGATACCAACATTAGAGAGGGCAGTCTTGTTGGTCAACACACACATGAAAAGATGCTCAACATCACTCGTCATCAGGGAAATACAAACCAAAACTACAATGAGATATCACCCCACACCTGTCGGAATGGCTAAAATAAAAAACACAAGAAACAGCAGGTGTCAGCGAGGATGTGGAGAAAGGGGAACCATCTTGCACTATTGGTGGGAATGCAAACTTATACATCCACTCTGGGAAAACACTATGGAGGTTACTTAAAACGTTAAAAATAGAACTATCCCTATGATCCATTGATCACACTACTGTGTATTTACACCAAAAATACAAGAACACTAATTCAAAGGGATGCATGTACTCTTATGTTTATAGCAGCATTATTTACAATAGCAAAATTATGGAAGCACCCCAAGTGTCTATTGATAGATGAATGGATAAAGAAGATTATATATATAATGGAATATTTTTCAGCCACAAAAAAGAATGAGATCTTGCCTTTTGTGACAACATGGATTGACCTAGATGGTATTATGCTAAAGTGAAATAAGTCTGTCAGATAAAGACAAATACTGTATGATTTCACTCATTTGTGGAATTTAAGAAACAAACCAAATGAGAAAAGAAAAGATAAGAGAGAGAGAGAGAGAGAAAGAGAAAGAGGGAGAAACCCAGAAACAGACTTGTAACTATAGAAAACAAACTGATGGCTACCAGAGAGAAGGTGGGGGAGGGGGGGCGATGAAACAGGTAATGGGGATTAAAGAGTGCAGTTGTAGTGATGAGCACTGGTAATGTATGGAATTGCTGAATCACTGTATTGTATACCTGAAACTAATATAACACTGTATGTTAAGTATACTGGAATTAAAAACTTAATAATGTTTTTTAAGTTAGAGTAGAATAAAAAAGGGCAATCGGTTTTACTGAATCTACAGATTCATATGTTAATCTTGTTCGAAGACCCTCATGGATACACCCAGAATAATGTTTAACCAATATGGGCACCCATGGCCCAGTCAAGTCAAAAAATTAACCATCACAGAATTAAATTCCATATAAATTGTCTTATGCTGTGTCTGGGGCAGTATTTGCAGGAAGGATAGGAAAAGAAATCCTTTTTCTCAAGCAAAGGAATTCCCTGATGTTTGAAATTCAGTTTTATCACTTGGACATTCTCCCCAACCTTAGTATTGCCCTCCAGGGCAATTAGCTGTGGCCTTTCAGTATAGTCACTTGGGTCCAGTGGGATACCATAGCCCTAGGCAGAATTGTTGGGTGACCAGATGTCCCAGGGCAAGACAGGCTTGGAGGACCCCTCCTGGTAAAATAGATAGTCTCAAATATGTATTTTAGAAATGGTTGTCTTGGAGGTATACTGCAGATGTCTCATCACTTCATGTTATCTATTGTGTATTAAGAGGAACATGTGGTCAGTTTATATACAATACTGAGTAATAGTAAATGAAACATCAATTAAGCAATGAGGAACTATTACCTTAGTAGAAACCTGGAATCTAAAGGGAGGTAGAAAAAAAAGATTAGATTGATGGTAAGTCAACATTAGAGACTTAAGGAAGGCAATGCCAGAAAGGTCTACATGTTCACTTTTTTTCTACCATTAATGAACACTTACAATTTCCTTTACATTTATCTAAGTATATACACATTATTTTAATCTTTTTTAAAGTTTATTTATTTATTTTGAGAGAGACAGAAAAAGTGGGGGAGGGACAGACAGAGAGGGACAGAGAGAATCCCAAGCAGGCTGCTTGCCATCAGCATGGAGTCCAATGTGGGGCTTGATCTCACAAACCATGAGTTCATCACCTGAGCTGAAACTAGGAGTTGGATGCTTAACTGACTGAGCCACCCAGGCCCTTCCACATTATTTTAATCTTAACAACCACCCCATTAAGTAAGTACTAGTTATCCCTTGGGGACTGAGTCTCAGCTATATTAAGGAAGTAACATAGCTAGTAATTTGGAAACCTGAGATCTGAACTCAGTTTACTTGACCACAGTAGCTATGTTCCTGTCTCAATGGCATATTGCCTTCTATTTATAAAGAAAGTTTCTGGACCTAAGTCACAGGGATCTCTGACTGTACTGTCAATGTGTTCCCAACTGAATCCTTTGGAGAGGCATTCTCTTTATGCTGAGGAGTAAAAGTAGGGAATAGGGAGGTCAGGCCCTTATTTCCAGTGTCCTTCCATCCTATAGCTTCCTTGTCAAACTCTTAGTCTTGGCCTATGATATAGGAAAGCAATCAGT
Organism: Lynx canadensis; assembly: GCF_007474595.2. Taxonomy (NCBI): domain Eukaryota; kingdom Metazoa; phylum Chordata; class Mammalia; order Carnivora; family Felidae; genus Lynx; species Lynx canadensis. The sequence goes on from NC_044319.2 coordinate 14,997,803, forward strand.
CACTTAAGTTCTGGGCCTCAGTTTTCTACTCCATAGACTGGGTCAGGTGAAAATTATACAATTTAAGTAAAATTTTATATATTTTCTTTCTCTACTATTCCATATGTCCCACAGTATATACTCCTTCAGTCAAGCTACATTAGACAGTCTCCAAGTAGGTTGTATAGAATTCCCATGGCACCCAATCAAAACTCAGGTTTCTGAGAGTCCATTCAAGTGCCCAGGGCTCCCCATTTGGGTTTAAGTGCTTCCCAGGAAAGGGAACTCAGTTTACTAACTCAGTAAATAGCAAACACTAGAAAACTAAAAACTGGGATAGAATCCTACTTGTCTCTTAACCTGGTTTTGTCCTTCCCTACCTATCCTGCCTACTGTTTGGTGTCTCACAACTACAGGGTCCTTCATTTTATACATTTTGGTGGTGATTTTTTTCAGGATCTAGTTTTCAAGATGGAAATACTGAATTTTAAAGGTGTCATAATTTCCTACTACTGCTGCTTTCCTTTTGCAGTGCCCTGAATCTTTATATGCAAAATTAATTTAAACTTATCTAAAAATTACATCTTTGAAAACTTGATGGCAACCTGCCTCCATTTCTGAAAATGCCTTAGTGTATTACAATACTGTTGGAATCCATAGCTTCAAGAATTTCAACCAAAGATGGTCTCTCACTATTCTGCATAGTGAAGTGATGGCTAACTTGTAGTAATTAAGACAAATACATGTCAAAAATTAATTATTAATTAGACTCTTGGGGCGCGTGGGTAGCTTAGTCACTTAAGCATCTGACTCTTGATTTCGGCTCAGGTAATAATCTCATGGTTTATGAGTTCGAGCCCTGCATTGGGCTCTGTGCTGACAGCAGAGTCTGAGATTCTGTCTCCCTCTCTCTCTGACTCTCCCCTGCTTGCTCTCTCAAAATAAATAAAAATAAACTTAAAAAAAATAGACTCTTGGGCACCTGGGTGGCTCAGTCAGTTAGGCATCCAACTTCAGCTAAGGTCATGATCTCATAGTTTGTGAGTTTGAGCCTGTGTCAGGCTCTGTGCTGACAGCTCAGAGCCTGGAGCCTGCTTCAGATTCTGTGCCTCCTTTCTCTGTTCTTCCCTCCGCTCATGCTCTGCCTCTCTGTCCTTCAAAAATAAATAAACATTAAAAAAATAGACTCTTAATCATCGGCAATAAATAGAATGGCTGATGTTTCAGATGAAGTAAATATGTATAGAGTCAGCTTTTCTTTTATTAATGATCAAGGGAATTTCTGATTTTTCTGATGTTACTTTCATGGGAGTATTTTCCTGTCTTGTTCTTTCCCTTTTCCTTATTTGATCTAGAAGTGAGAATTGGACTTCTTACTAGGTTATTTCTGCTAGGAATCTATGGGGAAATCTATATTTGGTGGGGGCGGGATTAGCATTATGTATTTGTTGACCTGAATGGAGTTGCTGTATTTTGATCTGAGGGTATATCTGGCAAATCCACAGCATAATGAATTTCTAATGCGGGGGTGGTGGTGTATGTCAGATGATGGACTTGAACAGGGCTCAGATGTAGAGGTGTTAAAGAGCCCTGGGTTTGTCAAACAACAGCAGAGTATTTGAAACCACTTGGTCCTTGTAGTGGGAACCAGATGGATCTACTAAAGTGATAAGTGTCTTAGGGTCAAATTCCCTAGAAGCAGACCCTGAGACAGATTCTTATGAAAGCAATTTACTGAAGATGCTCTCAAGAGAAGGGAAGGGAGGAGAGTGGTTTAGGGAATGGAAAGAAAGTAAGGATATGACTTTAGCTGGAACTAGTTTCAGACTATGTCCCACGAGGAATTCTAGAGGTGGATTGTATCATAGGTAGTCTAACTTGGAGCAAGAGAGGCAGTACTGTATATTCACTGTCTGCCAGTCACTGGTGGCTAACTGCTTGAGGGGAGATGTCTTCTCTTAGAGGGAGGTTCTCTGGAGAAGGGGAAGCTGTATGCCCTGGGTGTTGATGCTCAATTCTGTTGGGGATGTGTATACCCACTCAGTGAAAAGGATCTGGGCAGGGTAGCAACAATATCTGCTATAGTAAGTAATGTCTTCCTCTTTTCACTTCATCTTCAGAGTTTAAAAAAAGGGGAGGTGGGAGGAGCCTGATGGCTCAGTCAGTTAAGCATCCAACTTTGGCTCAGGTCATGATCTCATGGTTGGTGGGTTCAAGCCCCACATCAGGTCTCTGCTGTCAGATCCTCTTCAGATCCTCTGTCTCTCTCTCTCTCTGCCCCTCTCCCCTCCTCTCTTTCTCAAAAATAAATAAACAATAAAAAAAAAGTTAAAAAAAAAGCAGGTCAGCTTTCTTGCTTTCATTTAAAGAATTAAAATGAGGGGAACTGGAAGATGGTGGCATAGGGGGACACTGGGCTCACCTCATCCTGCTGATCACTTAGATTCCACCCACATCTGCCTAAATAACCCAGAAAACTGCCAGAAGACTAGCAGAACGGACTCTCTGGAGCTAAGCGTAGACAAGAGGCCCACAGAAGAGGGTAGGAAGGGTAGAGAGGTGGTGCACGCTATACGGACTGGTGGGAGGGAGCCGGGGCGGTGGAGGGGCAGTCCCCCCTGCAAGGCAGAGCCCCGAGTCTGGCTTGCAAAATCAGAGGGTGCAGACTGCTTGAGTTCTGACAGCCATCAGGACTTAGCATCTGGAATGTTAAAAGTCAACAGCTCTGCTCTCAGAGAGTGGGGAGGGTGAGAGGGCATTGGGAGGGAGAGTTGCTGAGCCTTAGAAGACAGAGCTCAGCTCAGCAGGGAACAAAGGTGCTGGTAAGCACCATATCCCTCTCCCATCCCCCAGCCGAAATCCCAAAGGGAACCAGTTCCCATCACTGAACTTGCTTGCACCTCACAAACACCCAACGCTGTGCTTCTGTGGATCCATCCCTCCGACGGGTCTGCCTGCCTCCCTCCTGGTGCCGCAAGACCCTCCTGCAGGGGACCGCCAACAGCAAAGCGAACTGAGCCTGCCTCTCCCGCCCATGTGCACCTTGCGGATCCACCCAGGCTAATACACCAGATCTCATCGAAGTAGCACCACAAGCCTGGCAGTGTGCAAGTAGCCCAGACAGGGACCACAACACACCACAGTGAGTCCTTCCCCTGGGAGAGGGGACGATAAGGTACACACCAGTCTGACTGTGGCCCCATCGGTCAGCTGGGGACAGACATCGGGTCTGTGGCCCCGCCCACCAACACAAGTTACTCCAGACAGCACAGGGGAAGAGCCCCGCAGTTCCGCGCCATTCAAGGGACTATCCAAAATGATGAAACAGAAGAATTCTCCTCAAAAGAAACTCCAGGAAGTAGCAACAGCTAACAAACTGATCAAAAGTGATTTAAGCAATATAACGGAACAAGAATTTAGAATAATAGTCATAAAATTAATCATTGGGCTTGAAAAAAGTATAGAGGACTGCAGAGAGTCTATTACTACAGAGATCAAGGGACTAAGAAACAGTCAGGAGGAGCTAAAAAATGCTATAAATGAGCTGAAAAATAAAATGGAGGCGACCACAGCTAGGATCGAAGAGGCAGAGGAGAGTAGGTGAATTAGAAGATAAAATTATGGAAAAAGAGGAAGCTGAGAAAAAGAGAGACAAAAAAATCCAGGACTATGAGGGGAGAATTAGAGAACTAAGTGAAACAATTAAACGTAATAACATATGCATAATTGGGATTCCAGAGGAGGAAGAGAGACGGAAAGGTGCTGAAGGTGTACTTGAAGAAATCATAGCTGAGAACTTCCCTGATCTGGGGAAGGAAAAAGGCACTGAAATCCAAGAGGCACAGAGAACTCCCTTCAGACGTAACTTGAATCGATCTTCTGCACAAGGTATCATAGTGAAACTGGCAAAATAAAAGGATAAAGAGAAAATTCTGAAAGCAGCTAGGGATAAACATACTCTAACATATAAAGGGAGACTGATAAGACTAGACAGATTTATCTACTGAAACTTGGCAGGCCAGAAAGGAATGGCAGGAAATCTTCAATGTGATGAACAGGACAAATATGCAGCCGAGAATACTTTATCCAGCAAGTCTGTCATTTAGAATAGAAGGAGAGATAAAGGTCTTCCCAAACAAACAAAAACTGAAGGAATTCATCACCACTAAACCACCCCTACAAGAGATCCTAAGGGGGATCCTGTGAGACAAGATACCAGAGACATCACTACAAGCATGAAAGCTACAGAATCACGATGACTCTAAACCCATATCTTTCTATAATAACACTGAATGTAAATGGACTAAATGCTCCAACCAAAAGACATAGGGTATCAGAAAGGATAAAAAAAACAAGACCCATCTATTTGCTGTCTACAAGAGACTCATTTTAGACCTGAGGACATCTTCAGATTGAAAGTGAGGGATGGAGAACTGTCTATCATGCTACTGGAAGTCCAAAGAAAGCTGGAGTAGCCATACTTATATCAGACAAACTAGACTTTAAATTAAAGGTTGTAACAAGAGATGAAGAAGGGCATTATATAATAATTACAAGGTCTGTCCATCAGGAGGAGCTAACAATTATAAATTTCTATGCACTGAATATGGGAGCCCCCAAACATATAAAACAATCACAAACATAAGCAACCTTATTGATAAGAATGTGGTAACTGCAGGGGACTTTAATACTCCACTTACAACAATGGATAGATCATCTAGACACAGGATCAATAAAGAAATGAGGGCCCTGAATGATACATTGGAACAGATGGACTTGGCAGATATATTTAGAACTCTGCATCCCAGAGCAACAGAATACACTTTCTTCTCGAGTGTGCATGGAACATTCTCCAAGATAGATCACATACTGGGTCACAAAACAGCCCTTCATAAGTATACAAGAATTGAAATCATACCATGCATACTTTCAGACCACAATGCTCTGAAGCTTGAAATCAACCACAGGAAAAAATCTGGAAAACCTCCAAAAGCATGGAGGTTAAAGAACACCCTACTAAAGAATGAATGGGTCACCCAGGAAATTAGAGAAGAAATTTAAAAAATATGGAAACAAATGAAAATGAAAATACAACAATCCAAATGCTTTGGGATGCAGCAAAGGCAGTCCTAAGAGGAAAATACATTGCAATCCAGGCCTATCTCAAGAAACAAGAAAAATCCCAAATCCCAAATACAAAATACAAAATACAAAATTTAGCACACCTAAAGGAAATAGAAGCAGAACAGCAAAGACACCCCAAACCCAGCAGAAGAAGAGAAATAATAAAGATCAGAGCATAAATAAACAATATAGAAACTAAAACAAAAAAAAAAAAACAAAAAAAAAAAACAACTGTAGAGCAGATCAATGACACCAAGAGTTGGTTTTTTGAAAAAATAAATAAAATTGATAAACCTCTAGCCAGGCTTCTCAAAAAGAAAAGGGAGATGACCCAAATAGATAAAATCAGGAATGAAAATGGAATTGTTACAACCAATCCCTCAGAAATACAAGCAATTATCAGGGAATACTATGAAAAATTATATGTCAACAAACTGGACAACCTGGAAGAAATGGACAAATTCCTAAACACCCACACGCTCCCAAAACTCAAACAGGAGGAAATAGAAAGCTTGAACAGACCCATAACCAGAAAGAAATTGTATCACTTATCAAAAATCTCCCAACAAATAACAGTCCAGGACCAGGTGGCTTCCCAGGGGAATTCTACCGGACATTTAAAGTAGAAATAATACCTATCCTTCTCAAGCTATTCCAAAAAATAGAAAGGGAAGGAAAACTTCCAGACTCATTTGATGAAGCCAGTATTACTTTGATTCCTAAACAAGACAGAGACCCAGTAAAAAAAGAGAACTACAGGCCAATATCCCTGATGAATATGGATGCAAAAATTCTTAACAAGATACTAGCAAATCGAATTCAACAGCATATAAAAAGAATTATTCACCGTGATCAAGTGGGATTCATTCCTGGGATGCAGGGCTGGTTCAACATTCGCAAATCAATCAATGTGATACATCACATTAATAAAAGAAAAGATAAAAACCATATGATCCTGTCCATCGATGCAGAAAAAGCATTTGACAAAATTCAGCATCCTTTCTTAATAAAAACCCTCAAGAAAGTCGGGATAGAAGGAACATACTTAAACATAATAAAAGCCATTTATGAAACGCCACTTATGAAAAGCTAATATCATCCTCAATGGGGAAAAACTGAGAGCTTTTTCCCTGAGATCAGGAACACAACAGGGATGTCCACTCTCACCACTGTTGTTTAACATAGTGTTGGAAGTGGTAGCATCAGCAATCAGACAACAAAAGGAAATCAAAGGCATCAAAATTGGCAAAGATGAAGTTAAGCTTTCACTTTTTGCAGATGACATGATATTATACATGGAAAGTCCAACAAACTCCACCAAAAGTCTGCTAGAACTGATACATGAATTCAGCAAAGTCACAGGATACAAAATCAATGTACAGAAATCAGTTGCATTCTTATACACTAATAATGAAGCAACAGAAAGACAAAGAAACTGATCCCATTCACAACTGCACCAAGAAGCATAAAATACCTAGGAATAAACCTAACCAAAGATGTACAAGATCTGTATGCTGAAAACTATAGAAAGCTTATGAAGGAAACTGAAGAAGATACAAAGAAATGGAAAGACTCCATGCTCATGGATTGGAAGAATAAATATTGTTAAAATGTCAATACTACCCAAAGCTATCTACACATTCAATGCAATCCCAATCAAAGCTGCACCAGCATTCTTCTTGAAGCTAGAACAAGCAACCCCAAAATTTGTATGGAATCTCAAAAGACGCCAAATAGCTAAAGTAATATTGAAGAAGACCAAAGCGGGAGGCATCACAATCCCAGACTTTAGCCTTTACTACAAAGCTGTAATCATCAAGACAGCATGGTATTGGCACAAAAACAGACACATAGACCAATGGAATAGAATAGAGACTCCAGAATTGGACCCACAAAAGTATGGCCAACTCATCTTTGACAAAGCAGGAAGGAACATCCAATGGAAAAAAGACAGTCTCTTTAACAAATGGTGCTGGGAGAACTGGACAGCAACATGCAGAAGAATGGAACTAGACCACTTTCTTACACCAGTCACAAAAATAAACTCAAAATGGATGAAGGACCTGAATGTGAGACAGAAAACCTCAAAACCCAGAGGAGAAAGCAGGCAAAAATCTCTCTGACCTCAGCCACAGCAATTTCGTACTTGACACATCTCCAAGGGCAAGGGAATTAAAAGCAAAAATGAACTTTTGGGACCTCATCAAGATAAAAAGCTTCTGCACAGCAAAGGAAACAATCAACAAAACTAAAAGGCAGCAAATGGAATGGGAAAAGGTATTTGCAAATGACATATTGGACAAAGGGCTAGTATCCAAAATCTATAAAGAACTCACCAGACTCCACACCCGAAAGACAAATAATCCAGTGAAGAAATGGGTAGAAAACATGAATAGACACTTCTCTAAAGAAGACATCCAGATGGCCAACAGGTGCATGAAAAGATGCTCAACGTCACTCCTCATCAGGGAAATACAAATCAAAACCACGCTCAGATACCACCTCATGCTGGTCAGAGTGGCTAAAATGAACAAATCAGAAGACTATTGATGCTGGCGAGGATGTGGAGAAATAGGAACCCTCTTGCAGGAACTATGTGATGGGTCCTGGCCAACTAGAAGTGCTTGGTGATGCAAATACATCTTTGTGTCATCTTCATGGGCACAGGCAGGCAGGAGGTCAGGAGGCACTGCCACTTAGCAGGCCCTAGTTGAGCATGAGGCCAAGGCCACCTGACTGCTACTCTTGTGCCTTCCTGAAAATGTGCTTACTGTCTTCCTTTTTTGATTTCTCACTGGCTTCCCACCACTCTCATGCTCTAAGCCTAGATTCCTAGCATGACATATAAGACCTGCTGCCCATCTGAAAAGGCTGCTGATTCACCTCTGACGTGTCATCTCTTCTCCTCTCATCCTTCACCTTAGGTACCACTCAAATGAGCACTTCTCTGAACTATCATTGTTCTATTAACTTCATGACCCTGTATATTCTGTTTCTTCTGCTCTCAGAGCCTTTCTTTCCTTCCACCACACCTACTAACAGGCTAACTAGAGCTTATCACTCAAAAATCTCTTCTACTATTACTTCCATTTGATAAATTTACCCTAATTAGAACTCCTCTCTACTGTATCTACTTCTCTCACAGATATTAAAATTGATCATATTTTTGTTTTATTTTAACCACACAGCATGTCACTATCTTCTCCATGCCTGTTTATCTAGACAGACATACTGGAAATTGCTAGAGGGTAAGAATACTATATTTTATGCCTATATTTCCAGCTCTAGCACAGTGATCCTAGCTCAATTGTGTTTCTTCCTAAATGTTGGTAAATGACTAATGGTATAGCATTCACAATTTTTCAACCAATCATTTAATGAATATTTGAGTATTATTATATGCAAAGCTTCCTCTTATGCATGATACAAAGATAAATAAAACACAGGCTTTTCATTTTAGGAACTTAAAGTCTAGTAGCAATGTGCATGCATACAGAACCTCCAAAGGAAGACTTGGGGCTATGTTGGCCTCTACAGAGTACCTTACACAGTATTTTAAATTTGAATTTATTCCAACATTTTTAAATTGGTTTATTTGTATAAGAAAAACCACAAATTTCCATCTTCTCTTGAAAAACTGGAAACCGGTGTCACTGCTTTGTGTTGTCTCATGGCAACATAGACTAAAGCTGAAAGACAGCTTCCCCCTTAGATGGGCAGTTGACCACATAGCTGATCATTCTCTGAGTATATATTGCTAGTTAGTATATCACTCCAGGTCAATTTCAACCCTTGGCTATTTCCTGGCCACTCTGAACCAAGCGTTTATGAAAATAACATGCTGCTAATATGAGTGAGAAATAAATGATCATGAGTGAAATGTGCAGATTGGATCCACAGAAGCACAGCATTGGGTCTATACTTGAATTTAAAAAAAAAAGAAAAAGAAAAAAACCCTGAACTATCTTGTAACACTAGGCCTGCTTTAATGTTTTAATTCATTGTCTGCCATGCTTAAAACACCACTTCAGCTGTAAAGCTGGGTGTTCTTTTTTTTTTTTTTTTTTAATGTTTATTTATTTTTGAGAGAAGAGACAGAGCATGCGCCACGGAGGGGCAGAGAAGGAGACACAGAATCCGAGGCAGGCTCCCTGCTCTGAGCTGTCAGCACAGAGCTCAATGCAGGGCTCCAACTCACAAACTGTGAGATCATGACCTGAACTGAAGTCAGACACTTAACCCACTGAGCCACCCAGGCTCCCCCCACCTTTTTTTTTTTTTAAAGTTTATTTATTTTGAGAGAGAGAGAGAGCGAGAGAGCGTGCGCTCAAGCCAGGGAGACGCAGAGAGCAGGAGAGAGAGAATCCCAAGCAGGCTTCATGTTCAGCACAGAGCCCAACACAGGGCTCCATCGTGACTGTGAGATCATGACTCAAGCTGAAATCAAGAGTCGGATGATTATCTGACTGAGCCACCCAGGCGCCCTAAGCTGGGTGTTCTTATAGCAGCTACAGAGGGACACTGGCATGATTCCTTGGTTGTATGGACACCTAGAAAGAAATAAAAATGTGTGTAAGTAATACATAAAAACTGAAGTTCTAACCTTCTTACAGAATTTCTCATAACGTAGAATGTTACTGACATGAGAATATTTGCCATTCCCAAATTCAGTTTTCCTGTATATAACTCCTTGTTCATCAACCTTTTTTTTTTTTTTTTGGATTGTAAGCTTTGTTCAGGGTTAATTTGAATTAGAGACCAAACAAAATAAAACCTAACCCTGTTCTAAAAACAAAACAAAACAAAACAAAAACCTCAAAGATGCTTATATAATTAATAGGCAAAAAAAATGTGTGTCTGAGACAACAAAATATAACTTGAGGCACCAATATGAATATGAGAATTATACAGGTAAAGAACTTTGTCAAGTGAAATGTCATAACTTGTCATAAGGGCTTAATTTATGACTAAATTATATGTTGTTGTGAAATGCAGCCATGTATTAAGAAAATTTTTCCTGGAATCAGAAGTGCTTACAGATGACAGTTTTTATAAACATATGCCAATTGTCTAAGCATAAATGACGTGTCCTGGTCAGGAATAATCACTTGCAAATGGAAGTCTAACCAGACATAATTTTCCTTATTATTTTGAAGACATAGATGAAAAACTACAGGACAAGTTTTATAAAAAAGTAAAATCATTCAGAGTATTTTTTTATTGCAACTAATAGGAACACAGATTTAATTAATATAACATTTTTGTGGTGTTGATGAATATCTTACTATTACTAAGTAACATTTGGAAGAGACACAGGAGTCCCAGGAGAGACACCACCCCTGAAAATGACTTTTTAATGTGTTCACAGTTAGTCTTAAGATTAAATGCAGATTACTCAATAGTACTGTTATTTCAGATGGTACTCTTGTGAGTACAGTTGGTTCTTGGTAACATTAAATTATCAGGAAATAAATCCAGGTATTCTTTTACAAAGATCTGGAACTCTAAAATCTGCTTACTACATTGCTTATAGAAATTATTTGGGTTAGAAAGTTTAAGTTTTTTTTGAATGTTTATTTTTGAGAGACAGATTGTGAGCAGGGGAGGGGCATAGAGAAAGCAAGACACATGGTCTAATGCAGGCTGCAGGCCCTGAGCTATCAACACAGAGCCCAACACGGGGCTCGAACTCACAAACCATGAGATCATGACCTGAGTTGAAGTCAGATGCTTAACTGACTGAACCACCCAGGCACTCCTCGGTTAGAAAGTTTAAAACCTACCCATTGTGGATGTGATTATTAGCTCCATGACCTGGTCATGCTGCTGTGCTAGAGCTATAGATACTACAATGCGTTACTTAGATGAACAAAAAAGGTCAACACCTGATCTGCTGCAGAGCATACACATAGGGTGGCTTGGTCATTTACTACATGGTGCTGGAGACATTTTTTGATTTGTTGGAGAAAAAATTGACTTGTCCATGTTAATCAAAGGGAAATTCTAGAAATAACTTATGAGAGAGGTTAGACCAAAACTTGGCCCTTTTGATTGTTATTGCAAGCCATGTAAATATGTTACAAATCTTCCCACAGGGGCATTTGTTAATGGTGTGCAAATGCATAATTTCATTTGCTCTTTCCTAACAAAATTATGTCTCTGGGAAACTCAAGGAAGAGTATAATTCATATACTGGACGTGGTCTCTGCCTCCTCTAAATGAAAGCAGGGGCCAACCCTACTGTTTCAGAAATAGGGATTTGAACCCTTTATTTCAAAAGTGGTTTTCTGATATCAAACTTTTTAAAAATGAACTAAGATTGTCCAACTTATTATTCACAATTTATATTATTGGTGTGAGTGCAGAATGGAGGAACAGTGCCCTGCATATAAAAACCAGTGTGAAAATTCTCTCTGTTTGGAAGAACCTGTGTTTGTACTCAGCTGTTATTATAATGAATAAAATGAAACATCCTTCCCAGTTAAGAAAAAAAAATTCAGCTTCCCAGAAGCTGAATACTGTATACATGCATATCATGGAGGTGTGGTGTGTTCGGTTCCAGACTGCCACAATAAAGCAAATACCGCAATAGAGTGAGTCAAATGAATTTTTGGTTTCCTAGTCCACATAAAAGTTATGTTTACACTATATTGTTGTCTATTAAGTGTGTAATAACATTATGCCTTAAAAGAATCTTAATTTAAAAATACTTTATTGCTAAAAAATGCTAACCATTCTTTGAGTTTTTAGCGAGTCATATTCTTTTTGCTAGTAGAGGGTCTTGCCTCAATATTGTTGGCTGTTGACTGATGAGGGTGCTGGTTACTGAAGGCTGGGATGGCCTTGGCAGTCTTGAAATAAGACAACGGTGAAGTTTGCCACATCCACCAACTTCCTTTCCTGACAGTTTCTCTGTAGCATGTGATGCTGTTCCATAGCATTTTACCCACATAATAACTTCTTCCAAGATTGCAGTCAGCCCTCTCCAGCCCTGCTGCTGCTCTGTCAACGAGGCTCATGTCATATACTAAATCCTTTGTTGTCATTTCAACAGTCTTCACCAGGAGTAGATTCCGTCTCAAGAAACCACTTTGTTTGTTCACCATAAGAAGCAACACCTCATCTGTTAAAGTTTCATCCTGAAATTGTAGCAATTCAGCCCCATCTTCAGGCTCCACTTCTCTTTCTAGTTCCTAATCTGGTTCCTAATCAAAGAACTCAGTTACAAGATTTAAGACGCAATAATTTAAAATTTCATACATGCATACACGTATGTGCATATAAGTGTGTATACATATACACATATACACTCAATCTTAAAATGGGTGTTCAACATCATGGAACACATATTTTAGGTCAGTAAAACTGATACAATTTAGGCAAAGAATTTGGCTTACTCTGATGTGCTTTATTTATTTGTGTTGGCTGCCTCTTGGCTTCTGAAGTAGCAATGTCTGGTTCAACTCGTGTATCTATTATGGTAGCACCAAGATTCTTTAATTGGTCATATATACTTATAAACTGCCTTAGGGTCTTTCTGGAAAGATATGGAAGGTGGAATAGGATGGATGGATGGATGGATAGAAAGACAGTAAGAGAAATAGCAAAGTGGATTTCAGTCCACACTTAGATATACAGAATATACAAATTATTTATACTTTTATATCTCTAATTATTGTGTTGAGCTCATGATTACACCATAGAAAGTAAAACTTAAGCTCAGTCAATTTAAGATCTCTTCCCCTTTTCTGCACTGCTGTGGCTGAGTTCTGAGGAACTTACACAGAACCAGACATGGGATTGTAAGCACACATCATTCATCCCCACAGGTTTTTACTGAGACTCCATGGTTCATTCAATATGGTTCTCAGTTATTAGTCCATTCAAGTTGCTGCTGAACTGTCACTTTCTCTTAGGTAAAGGCTAGTGAATCTCCTGACAAATTCTGGGTCCCATCGTGAATCATGGGGACTATTTTTCTGCTGCCAGATCATCTTGGACATGGTGGTTTTGTTAGTTGTCTGTGACCCTCTCTTGTCTTGATCTGCCATACAGTCAGTTCTTCTCTCTGGCTCTGTTCTGTCTTTTGGGTGTAGGTTCTCTCTATTCTCCTAAAGCTCTCAGAGTCTTGCCACTTCTCTGGGACTCTTCCCAGAAAACAAGAGTATAATCTTCTCTCTGAAGTCTACCCACTTATTTACTCTGTTCATATCTGCTGTTTCTCTGCATCTTCCCCACCCTGAAGAAACTTTAGTCATAGAGGGAATGTTCTCCTTTTGTATTGTTTTTTATACCTTTTACTCTTTGTTTTACATGTTTATTTATTGAGAGAGAGAGAGAGAGAGAGAGAGAGAGAGAGAGAGAGAGAAGGGGGAGGGAGGGAGGGAGGGAGGGAGGGAGAATCCCAGGCAGGATCCATGCTCAGTGCAGAGCCCTGTGCTGGGCTTGATCCCACGAACCATGAGATCGTGACCTGAGCCCAAATCAAGAGTTGGTCACTCAGCCAACTGAGTTACCCAGGTGCCCCTGTTCTCCATACATTTTAGATGAACCCACAACTATTTATTTATTTCACAGAGCTAAGAATTTTAGAACCAAAGAAAAGAAGTAGCCCTCAGGAGATTTTGACTTTCTCACCCTGTCCCATTCATCCACCAAGGCACAAAACACACAGATGATAATTGGGTGAAGAGGGTTCATGTGTGAGGAGGCAGGAAAGGGTGGGGGGAAGAAGGAGAGAGAAACATACGACTTGTAGATCATAAGAAAAAGAGAGTTGAGAACCACTGTTCTGGAAGTTGGTATTTAAAAATTACTCCAGGGCGCCTAGATGGCTCAGTCAGTTGTGTCCAACTCTTGATTTCGGCTCAGATCATGATCTTGGCTCAGGTCATGATCTCACAGTTCACGGGTTTGAGCCCTGCATCGGGCTCTGCACTGACAGTGCAAAGCCTGCTTGGACTCTCTCTCTCTCCCTCTCTCTCCCTCTCTCTCTGCCCCTCCTGAGCTCTCCTCAGAATAAATAAACTTTAAAAATTGTTTAAAAAATTATTCCAGATGGTTTGAATAATTAACTAGTCAAAGGGCAGATTTGCCAGATATCTGGGTGGTGATCCTCATCGGCCTTTTCTGATTTCTCATTCTACAACATTGTTACAGTCAAAAGTGCAAGGCTACAGATGCCCTCGCTCATGACTCACCTTCCTTGAAAACAAATTTCTGCAATCTGTAAGAGCTTGTGCATCAGATTATTCATTTGATTACCTACATACATCCTTTAGTTGGTTTACCCAAGATGTCTCATGGAAATTAACTCTTCTCAGGATTATTTCCTTCCATTGCCAAGTTAATGTTAAGCATTCCATCACCAGTTTTGAAATGCTTAACCATGGTGAGTGTGATGATTTTCTCCATCTGTCTATCCATTCACCCATTCAGCATTTGATGGGCATCTACTATATGCAGGGGAGTGGGGGTACAAATAAGGATAGAATACTGTCGCTGCCTCCAAGCATTCAGTCTACTGAGAATGGAAGATCTCTACATAGACAGTTACACTACAGTGTGACAAGGGCTCTAGTAGAAGTAGGCAAGGAATTTTAAGGATCACTGAGAAGCTGTACCTACCTGAAAGATACCAGAAGTGTCAAATAGAGGGGCGTGTGGGTGGCTCAGTCGGTTGAGCATCTGACTTCGGCTCAGGTCATGATCTCACGGTCCGTGAGTTTGAGCCACACGTTGGGCTCTGTGCTGACAGCTCAGAGCCAGGAGCCTGCTTTGGATTCTGTGTCGCCCTCTCTGTCTGCACCTCCCCAGCTCACACTTTGTCTATCTCTCTAAAAAATAAATGAACATTAAAAAAAATTTAGGGGCGCCTGGGTGGCGCAGTCGGTTAAGCGTCCGACTTCAGCCAGGTCACGATCTCGCGGTCTGTGAGTTCGAGCCCCGCGTCGGGCTCTGGGCTGATGGCTCAGAGCCTGGAGCCTGTTTCCAATTCTGTGTCTCCCTCTCTCTCTGCCCCTCCCCCATTCATGCTCTGTCTCTCTCTGTCCCAAAAATAAATAAACATTGAAAAAAAAAATTTAAAAACAACAACAAAAAAGAGGTGTCAAATAGCTAGCTATTCTAGCTCTAGCCACCAGTAGGGTTCCTATGCTCTTTTGCTCAGGCAGTCACAGCCATCCTAAGGATATTTTATTCTGACAAACTAACATCTTCATTTATTTAATTTTGAACTTCAGATGCAAGGGATTGAGTTAATCATGCCCCTTGCTTCATGGGACATTAAGCAGCTCATCAGTCCACTCCCTAGTTACTTGTGAGGCGAGGCCCAGCAAGCTACCAGGAGCCAGGGACACACAGATATTGGAAGAGTGACTCTAAATGAAAAGGTCTTTTCTTAACCTCTTCTTTTGCCCATTGCTTACTTGCTTGATTTACCACTGTATTCGCCAAAGGACTGGAGGCAGGTGAGAGTAAGTTAAATCCTGCACTCACCAAGTTTAATAGTAATCCTTCCTGGATTGTCTATTTGCCTTAATTTGAAACATTTGAAAAGAACACATACCTCACAAACATCAAGGATGTTAAACTGCTTTTGGCAGAAACTTCAATTTCTGAAAATCTGAAATATGTCTAAGCAGAAAAGGATTATCAGCTTCATTCAGAACACTTAAAAGTTAAATAGCTCTCCTTTCTTTCTCGATTTGCGTTCTCTCTCCCAACCCCTTTTCAGTGTCACCTCACCCTCAGAAATTTGCCAGCTTTTTGGACCATGTTATGTCACCATGATTTCTTCCATTTGAAGGACTATCCCACATGAGTTAATTTGGTGACATCAATTCAGGAAATAAATATTTCTTTAGAAAGCAATGTTTCTTCCTTTTTTGACATGTCATAAAAAGTATAACTAAATGAAAATAAAAAGTAATGAGACAGCTTTCAATTCATGATCATCTGTTATAGTTACTTTTTTTTATTAATTTTTTTTAACGTCTTATATTTTTATTTTTGAGACAGAGAGAGATAGAGCATGAACGGGGTGGGTCAGAGAGAGAGGGAGACAGAATCCGAAACAGGCTCCAGGCTCTGAGCTGTCAGCACAGAGCCCGACGTGGGGCTCGAACTCACTGGCCGCGAGATTGTGACCTGAGCTGAAGTCGGACACTTAGCCGACTGAGCCACCCAGGCGCCCCTGTTATAGTTACTTTTTTACATATCTGTCAGCCTTGTGAACCTTGGGGAAGAAATGTGGATTTTGGCATCAAGTAGCTTTACTTTACTTTTTTTTTTTTTTTAATTCTCAAGAGAAAGAAAAGAAAGCCAAAGAGGCAGGCTTAGAACAAACCTTTTTTTTTTTTTTTTTTTTTTCCCACCAGTTTTCTGGTTCAGGACTCTTCTTTCTATACTCTTGATCTTTCAGCAGTAAAATAGACTTCCCAGGCACTTTTTAGAAAGTCCATTGTGAATTCTCTGTCCATTTATCTAGTTCTACTTTGAAAGAAAAAAAAAGAGGTAAAAATACTATTGGAAACTGCTATTCCACCAGGGAGATGAGCCTTCTGACTCATCCTGGCCATTTTCCACTGGACCAGGAGAATTATGAGTTTTCCTCCAACAACTAAGATCAACATTGCTGTTACTGCCAAATGCCAATATTGGACAATGTTGGACCATCAGGCAAACACAAGATCCAAGTTGAAACTCAAGTCTTTTCACTGCTGTTCACCTCAAGCAAAAACCTCCAAATCACTGCTGACACTTCAGCTAATGCTGTTTCCTCTTCCCAACACTGTAACTAGGCCCTGGAGTGATCTAAAATGGTCATCCAGAAGCTCCCTCCATTTCCAAGCCCTTTCCTAGACTAGAAACAACTTGTTCACTCTGGCTCTGCATCTGGTCCTATTTTGCTTCTGTCTGGGACTGTCTTATATCATTAGCTTGGAAAATCGAGTGTTCTTTTTGAGTCAGCATTCCTCACAATGCCTAACTTACAGACAGTGCTCATGAGTGTTTTTTTGGATTGCATTGAAAAGGATGTCATCACTCCATTACTTCCAGATATGTAGTTATCTTTCATTCTGCTTATCATCAACAAACTAATCATTTGTTTCATTTTTACATTTTGTCAGCATATACTTTCTCTAAATTATTTATATTTTTGTCATGGGGTGTGTGCAGCCAGGGTCTAATTTATTTCTTCCTCAGAGACCTAGGAACCTATTAAGAGCATAGCATTATCCTATGTATATTTACCAGTTGCTACAAATGCTGCATTTTCCGCCATAAGCTCTTACTCTAATATTTTGTCTATGCTTTATATGCATTCTTTTAAAAAAAAAATCCAAGTTAGTTAAAATACAGTGTAGTCTTGGCTTCAGGAGGAGATCCCAGCGATTCATCTCTTACATATGACACCCAGTGCTCATCCCGAAAAGTGCCCTCCTTATTTATAGGTTCTACTTTGAGGTTTAGAAAATAAGGTTCTCAGAATATGATCCCAGCTTTTAAGGAACTGTCCATTTTATGGTTCTATGTAGAACCACAAAACAAAAACTAGAAGACTATAAATAGAAAGTGTCAGGGTGATTAATACAGATAAGAGTATTCTATCATTTCAGAGCAGTTTGGTGTCAGGAAGGCACAGATGTCTCTCCAAAGTGGTATCACAGGTCATGGCCTTAGCAGAGTATTCCACCCACTCACATTTTTAAAGTTATAAACTTGTTAACACCTTAAAAGTTATGTTTCCTTGGAGTTGGGGGGACTTGAAGGGCCTGGAGGAGGATGTTCTCAGCACAGTGAGTCTACTTTCTGTAGGCCTGCAGGCTGGTGTGGATCATTATGGCCCACATGGGGCTGCACAGAGCATCATCAGTAGGGTATCATGTGCCTCCAGCTCACAGTGAGCCTGGTGTGAAACAGAAGCATTGACAGAAGTGGCAAAGCCTCTAAGATGGCTTCCTCATTGGGAGGGTAAATCCAAGGTCAGTCAGCTTCCTTTATTCCAACACCCCTGTCCCCACTTGCTCTTGGCTAATAAATCACATAGCAGGCATAGCTTGAGTAGAGAAAAGACAGAACACTAGAGAGGAGGTTAAAAGACCCAGATTCTCATTCTGTTTTTTTTTTTTTTTTAATTTTTTTTTCAACGTTTATTTATTTTTGGGACAGAGAGAGACAGAGCATGAACGGGGGAGGGGCAGAGAGAGAGGGAGACACAGAATCGGAAACAGGCTCCAGGCTCCGAGCCATCAGCCCAAAGCCTGACGCGGGGCTCGAACTCCCAGACCGCGAGATCGTGACCTGGCTGAAGTCGGACGCTTAACCGACTGCGCCACCCAGGCACCCCTCTCATTCTGTTTTTTATGTGCACTGAAGTTCCTGGGCAATACATTTGCTTCACTGCACCTTTACTAGTGGCTTTTTATGCTCTTTAAAAATTGGTAGTAGTCTTTTATCAATAAAAGGCATATAAAAGAGTCAAAACAGAGCCACATTTGAAGTGGGCAGAGAAGGCTTATTTAGCTTCTCCACAGAGCCTGAGGGTGCTGTATAACAGAGCCTGAAACTGCTGGCCTACACATGTCCAAGGTGACTTCCAGCTCAGACATTCTGTGAGGAAAAAAAGCCCCCTCCCCCCTTTTTAACAAGGAAATGTAATTTCATTCTGCTTGCCTAATGTGAATGAAAGGAAAATAGTATGGACTAGGCTATGGTCATGTGTTAAGTAACTTCACTTTGTTCTTCTGGCTTCATGAGGTTATGAAAGCAGAGGAAGTAAAGAGGAGTCCTGTACCTCAAAGTGGTCATCCCTCTACTCCTCCATTAAGCAACAAGCAAAAAAAAAATGAACATAAAGAAAGAAGATAACAGTGTTTCCTGGCAAAACACCATTCCCTTTCCCCCCATCCTCACCTCCATTAAAGAGTCAAGGGAGTCCATGAGCTCCTCTTTATACCCCATTCCTAAACCCTGGAAATATTAAGGCAGAAGATTGAAGTATGATCCGGAGGACAGAAGGAAGAAGAAATGTGAGAAAAGGCATTTCCAAGATGGCAGGCCTGGGTGTTGACTTTGGAAGGTCAGCCTCTTCATCCTTAGACATCTTCCTTAGTGGCAGGCCTCTGTCATCCTTCCCACTATAAGGGGTATAATATTAGAATTAATAAAATAATCCCTGGGCTTACCCAGATTCCAGGCTGTTTATGCCACACAGTATGTGATGTCCTACAAATTGCTACTTCTCACAGGCCTGTAAATAAGGAATCTATTATCTTCTTCACAGAAAGTGAAGCCTGACACGGGGCTCAATCCCACAGAACATGAGATCATTACCTGAGCCAAAGTCAGAAACTCAACCTACTGAGCCACCCAGGCACCCCTTTTCTGGAAGTTTTTAAGCATTAGACCAAATGTAAAGCATAAATGTTACTTAGTTCAGAGAGCTAAGTCAACTTAGCTAACGAAAACATGAAGTCAGAATATGTTGTGTTTGTTCAACTCAATTCTAAGGAATGCATATAGCCTCACCCTGAATCCAACCTAAAAAGAAAGGAATGTCTTATTTAGTGCTGAGTTAATTTGTTTAATCTGGGAAACTCTACCAAAAGGCTCTTATTACAATGAGGTATCTGTTGCAGAAATTAGACCATGATGTACAAAAAGCTAATAGGAATTGGCTCTTATTTTAAAAACAGAAAATTAACCATTAAAAAAGGAGTATAAACTCAAAAAAGAATTTTAGAGGGAAAGGAAGCTTAGGTGTGTAGCAAACTATGTCAAACCTAGTGGCTTAAAACAGCAATCATTTATGTAACTCATGAATCTGCAATTAGACAACCCTTGGTGTGGAAGGCTTGTCTTTGCTCCATGTGGGATCGGCTAAGTCTGATTTCTTGGTGTTGGAGGATCCACTTCCAAGGTGGCTCACTTACATGGCTGGTAATTTGGTGCTGGCTGTTGGCTCAGAGCTCAGTGGGGGCTTAAGGCTTTGGGGATCTCTGTTTCTTTCTACCTGGGCTGCTCTGTGGGCTGAATAGTGGCTGGGTTCCAAAAGTCAGAATCCTAAGATATAAGAAGAGAAACAGCCAGTTTCATGAAGTCTGGATCTAGAAACAGCCACAGCCTCATGTCCACTGAAGCCCATTGGTCAAGCATTCTCAGAAACCAGATTAATGGGAAGGATATAGACCTGACCTCTCAATGAGAGAAATATCAAAGAATTTTTGGAACTGTATTCTAAAACCACCATAACGTGAGATAGAGTTGTGTGTGGTTGGGGGATATGTTTGAGGAGGGATAATAAGATGTGAAAGCAACATAGTAGAGATGTGGGGCCATATACTCCACCTTCATGCCCAGTGGTGTAAAAGCTACAAGACCTAAGCTAGCCACCACTTGAGCGGACTACAGGGGAAGCAGTGTCCTCAGGGTGAGTCACAGTCCCCTTAAGAAGATGAAAGGAGAATTCAGAGAAGAGTTAAGAATATAAGGAATTTTATTGATCATGACCATAAATTGCATAAGGCACAGAGGAAGTTTGTTTTAAGATTGGGGAGGCATAGGATAAAGAGACAGATTAGATGATATGGAGGACTTTATAGGGATTAGAGCACAGGAAAAGTGGAGTGATGGTGTTTGTGTTAGCA
Organism: Lynx canadensis; assembly: GCF_007474595.2. Classification (NCBI taxonomy): domain Eukaryota; kingdom Metazoa; phylum Chordata; class Mammalia; order Carnivora; family Felidae; genus Lynx; species Lynx canadensis. The sequence continues at coordinate 15,018,556 of NC_044319.2, forward strand.
GCACCTATGAGCATAATGAGATTTAACTCCATGGATTCAAGGCAAGTAGCAGTGGAAAGATGTATGACAAGCATTATCTAGTAGATGTGTTATATAGTATATGGGGACTAAAGACCAAATGTATAAAGGACTACTATAGATCAGCACAAAAGAGAATACTCAAAAGGAAAACTGACAAAAGATGGTGAGGCACAGGGAATCTACAATGAAGAATGTCTCAGTGGCCAATAAACTTAAGATGCTCTATCTTACCAGAAATTAAGAAAATACAAATTAAAACCACAGAAAAGTATTATATTACTTATATAGGAAAAAATCTAAGGGCCTGATAATATCAAGTATTGGCAAGAGAGTGAAGCAAATAATAACCTTCATATGTTCCTGGTGGAAGTGTAAATTGACACACAGTTTAATGATATGCTCTGTGACTGGGCAATTTCAACTCCAGGTATATTGCCCTAGAGAAATTCTTACACATATGCAAGAGCATATATATATACCAGGATATTCCTTGACAATATTTTTGTGATAGTGAAAAATTATAAATTACCACAGGGTTGGGAATAGGAGAATAGGTAAGTATAATGTGGAGTAACCATATAATATAATACTGTGTGGCAGCTTACATGAATGAATGAGAGCTGTGCATATTAACACAAACACATCTCAAAAATGTAATAAGTTACAAGGCAAATTATGAAGTACACATTCAGCGTGGCACCTTTTATGTAACGTTAAAAACACAAACATCTCTCTATATATTTTTAAAGAATCTGGCTCTCCAACTTGTGACTTAATCAAGTTTTGGTTTCCTCATCAATAAAATGGGAATGATATTGATACCTATCTACTCATAAGATCATGAGTGAATACACAGAAGGTATCAGAATGTATTGGGCCCATTTTAAGCATTGCATGTGTTATTACTATTGCTACTATTACTATTGTTGATATGTATAAAAATTTGCACAGAAATAATAAAATCCTATCGATCTATCTCATGGTTGTGATTACCATTAGAGTGCACTGCACAGAAAATTTCACCTTTCTCTACAGTATTTATTTCTTTTAAAAAAATGTTTGAACCTACCATGGTAAATCCCAGCAGAGGGATACATGGATGTTGTGGATACATATACTCCTGGAAGTCCATGCTAACTAACACTAACTAACTAACACCCTCCAGTGTTGCAAAAGACAGAAGCCAACTGCCCAGGACTTGCCCTATTTTCTTAAGATGTGTTCCTAAATAACTTCACTTACTTTCTAGGAATAGGAGGAACAATATGTTTGACTTACCAGTGAATAAGGAACCAGGGACTCTTTTTGTGGTGGAAGATATAAAATTGACCTAAAACACCCCCCCCCCAAAAAAAGTATAAAATTCATAGAGACTGTAAGTCACCCTATAATTAAAGGAACCTTTTCTAAACTCCATTCCTAGGCCTCATTCCTAGGGACAGATGTTGAATATATGGTGGTCCAGGTAGCACTGTTCAGAAGTGGATATTGTGAGGTGGCAAAGTGACAGAGAAATGCCACCCCAAGCTGAGACCATCTCTGAGGAAGTCTATAGTACTTCAGTTAGAGTGAGAATCCTTTTAGTTAAGAGTGTTGAAGCTCCTCTTGTGTGGGATTGAAACATTGGTTGAAACATTGAAATGTCACAAGGAAGGTGAACTTTAATAGTTTGATGAGAGAGATTTGGTAGAATACTAAACATTTGAGCTTAATTCCTCACCTACTGAGTCGGTAACAGGTATACTCCACATTCTCCTCAGAACTGAAAAGAATGTGCCTTATTTGTAGAGGAGAGTCTTAGGATTGAAGAGATGAAGGCCCTGAGGAACAGGCCAAAGCTTGGGAAGCAGAAGAGTCAACAGAAGCAGACTCCTCATTTTGTACTTATGTGCCAGGCTTGTTCTCTGCCCAGCTCACCCTTGAGTCCTGATCAGCTGACCAGCATCAGTCACTAATCCAGCCACACTGACGGGATCACTGCTGTCCCCAGACAGATGGTTGGTTCTCGAGTGCGCCAGCTTTGTGACCATTCCAGAACCCTTTAGAAAGGGCCCACAGATATCCTGTTGTTTTACTATCTTAAGCGGGAGCCTGCACCTATGCAGAGAAAGAGAAACTGGTACAACTGAGAGAGGCTTCCTACACAGTTTCCCCTCCCACACTAGCTCCAGTCTCCTCTACATGGCATGATTCATTTCCGCTCCTTCCCACCTGAGGGAGTGGAAGAGACTCTCTCCATGTAGCTGTTACCCAGAGGCACTCCTGCTTCATTGCAGCAAAAGGCATATCATTAGGTTCACTCCAAGCAAAAGTGTGCTCTGTATTCCCAGCATCAGTTTTCATCCTCCCAAGAACACTGTAAATGTAGCCTTTATTGAGCACTTGAACAAGTACTTTATATATTTAGTTCACTTAGTCCTCACAATAATCCTGTGTGGTAGGAATTATTATTATTATTATTATTATTATTATTATTATTATTTCTATTTTAAAGATGGGAGATTAAGTCTTAGATTAAGTTCCAGAGTTACACAGTATGTGGCAGAATGAATGAGTATTTGAAGTTGAGTCTGTTAGTCTAATTCCAAAACTTGTGCTTTTAGTGGTTGTATAACATTCTTTGGACCCACTCATTCTGTGAAGCTTTTTTGTTTGCTTATTTATTTATTTTGAGAGAGAAAATGTGAACAGGGTAGGAGCAGAGAGAGAGGAGAGATTGAGAATCCCAAGCAGACTCCCCACTGCCAGTGCAGAGCCTGATGTGGGGCTCGAACTCAACAACCGTGAGATCATGACACAAGCTGAAGTTGGTTGCTCAACTAACTGAGCCACCCAGGCGCCCCACTATGAAGCTTTTCTAGTTACTCCAAGGAGTGGAAATTATAAAAAGCATGATCAGAGGAAGATACCTCATAAGCAGATTACTAAGCACATTCCATTTAATGTCATGCAGAGAATCCACAGGGAAAAAATTATTATCAGAAGCTATAAATCTTGTCAGGGAGAGGTGAATAGAAAAGTGATCAAGATCAGAGGACAAGCTAAGGCCTACTCTAGTTCCTCAGGGTTCCTAAGGTATTTTTGTAAGTGTTGTTTCCCAATCTTCTCAACAATGTGTTACCACTCATTTGCCCTGATCGTCTGTCAAGATGGGTCTTCCAAGCAATCACCAAGGAATGGACTGATTGGGAGGAGCATGTGGCTAGAATAACCACAGAAATAAACATGCCAGTCACCCAGAAAATTATTCAGGAATGTGAGAGAATTGATGCTGCCAAAGCTGAGTCTTCAAAGACAACTAAGAGCAAGATGCAAGGTGAAGAGCACTCAAGACTTGGTGAATGGCATGAACAAAGAGATGGAAATAAAGAAACAGCATGGAATTAGGGCTAACTACAAATAATTTGGTTTTCTTATGGCCTGAAAAACAAGGTAGGAAATGAAAAATTGAAGCTGTAAAGACAGGCAGAGTCCAAAAGAGGGAGTCCGTGTGGAGCATGTTAAGGCATTTGGGCTTTTCGCCTGTGGAGAGTGGGAAACCATCAAATGGTCTCAAGCAGATAAGGGATAGTATCACATTTGCATTTTTAGGCACTGGACTCTGAGAGTGAGGTAAGACTTTGGTGGTAGAAACCCAGTAAAGAGACTGTTGTAATTGTCCTAGCAAGAGATGAGGAGGGACTGACTCAAATCAATGAGAATGAAATTGAAAGCAGGGAAGGGTACAGGAGATACTTGGAAGTTGTAATCAAAAAGACTTGATGCCTGACAGAATATAAGAATTCTACAAGAGAAAGAGAATGGTTTGGGTCACATTCTAGGGATTTCGATATTAATTACTTCAAAGACAGAGAACTGCCTTTTCCCTTCCTCTCTTTGTCAAGCACCAGGGCTAACCCACTGCATCTTCTGTCTTTATGTTCATGGCAACTATTTAGGGCTCTTGTCCCCCTTCTTTGCCACAGGACCTGTGTGGGGAACTATTCTGGCTGACTAGCAGATCTTCCTAACTCAAAATCTCAAGAACAGGAGTCAGAGTAATTTACTGTTTCCCGCATAAAAGGAATCTTTGGGAATCTTTAGGCAAATTGCCTCATCTTCTACCTAGAGCTCTGTATCCCATGAGACTATACAGCTTCAATAAGTCAGTAAAATGTGGCATGACATCTTTCCCCACGATAGGAAACTGTCTACTGTGTATCTTTGGACCCAAAAAGAAACACAAGATGACATTTTAACTGCCATCCCGAACACTGTACTTTACTAAAGAAAGGGGGGAAACCTACATTGGCTACACCATTCTCTGAGTAAACAGTTAAAACCATGGAAGTAGATGAGATCATGCATTGAGAAATGTAGAATGAGAAAAGTGGCTTGAAGTGGATTTTAGGGAAACACCAGCTTTTGAAATATGTGTGGACAAGATGGCTAAGATTGAGACTGAACTAACAGGAATGTCCACAGAATATTTTACTGTAAAAACCCAGGGGCAGAGCATTTGAAAGAAGGAAATAGTAATGAATTGTCAAAAGTTCAAATAAGATAAGTTCAATGTGAAGTGTCCATTGGAATAGGTTGCTGATGGACTTAACAAGAACTGCTTCAGTAGATTTATTGGGGTAGCAGATTACTAGTTGAGGTTTGAATGGCAGGTGAGGAAAAGACTGCGGTAAGCAGAGGGGAGAAATTCTGTATAAGCATAGGTATCCACTGAAGGAAAGGAACCAATGGAGAGGGCAGACTAAAGAAAAAGAGAGAGACAATGACTGTGATGGAGCTGTGTCCTGCAGGAGACAGGAGGCTCTGGAATCTGGAGCACAGAGGAGTATGTTTGCTCTGAACCAGAGAAATGGCAATTCATTTTGTTCTGTAAATGAAGAAAGGGGGGCACTAGTATGAATGTAGGTATTTATAGAGAGACAGGAAGTTCAAGTATTCATGCCTGATTGCCTCAAATAAAAGAGTCAGTATTTGATGCTGTCTCACACTGATGTTACAAATTAGCATTATAATGACCCTAACCCACAGGGTTGGGTGATTCTCCCCAGTGGAACCCAAACCCCTGCTTCAGGAACAAGGGTTACCTAGACCCTTGATCCAGAGTTGGTTGAGCAGGTGTGGCAACTGATGTGTGTACACTGTAGCTTTGCATTACATTAAGTTGCTCGAATCTGTACCATCAAGTCACATGGTGGTTCATCACTTAGACTATTTATTCTACATTCGCTCCATACATCAGTATTTTTATTTGCATGTTGCTTTTCTCTGCATGGAAAAAGAACCAGAGGGTGTTGTTGTTGTCGTCGTCGTCGTCGTCGTCCTCCTCCTCCTCCTCCTTCTTCTTCTTATTGAGGTATAGAAAGAAAATACAGCTCTTTTGACAAGTTATTTTCTTTTGACAAGTTGATCTAAAGCCAATTCCATATATTATGTTTGTTAATGTTTCCTTGAAATTTGTGGTTTTCAAGATTCATTGTCAGATTATTTCAGAGGCTAGATGTCACCATTTTATACATGGCCAATTCAAATAAAATGGATTATGATCAACTTAGTAAAAGGTACTATAATTGATTGAATGCATATCCATTTCTACAGAATTAGGAGCTTCTATGGAAGTTCTTGATATGGGAGTTCATGATATGGGAAAGAGAGACAAATTAAACCAGCTTGTTAATGAAGAGGCTAAAGTTTTTTGGTTTTTTTGTTTTTTTAAAAATTTTTTTTAACGTTTATTTATTTTTGAGACAGAGAGAGACAGAGCATGAATGGGGAAGGGTCAGAGAGAGGGAGACACAGAATCCGAAACAGGCTCCAGGCTCTGAGCTGTCAGCACAGAGCCCGACGCGGGGCTCGAACCCACGGACCGCGAGATCGTGACCCGAGCCGAAGGTGTCCGCTCAACCGACTGAGCCACCCAGGCGCCCCTAGAGGCTAAAGTTTTTGATGCCACTGGATAAACCTGTTTAGTTTTGGGGCTGGAAACAGGTTGTATAAAAGAGAAAATGGGAACTAAAACATTATGGAAACTTAGTTCTTGACCTCAAGTAATTTTCTTGAAAATTGGGAAAGCAAAACATATTCCTTTTTATATACTGAGCAGTCAACAAACACTTTTTAATAGAATCCTTAGTCTGTTCTAATTGTCAAACAGAGGTCTGGCTACAAATTTATAAAACTAGAGTTAGACGTGCATTTAAGGCAGAGTTGGCCTCTAAATGGAAAATACCTTTGCTTACATGAATTTTAAGGAATTTGAGAAATGTTGTAGAACTGAACTGTAAAGCTAGGAAAGTTGCATTAGCTCTGTGAGGGAAAAATTTTGTGTAAATACTTCAAGGCTTAATCTATGAGGGTACGTGCCTAGGTGTCAGGTTAGGGAAAAATCAGTTTCAGTGGAATTCAAATTGAGCCAGGCTTCTGTAGGTAAAGTGGAAAATGCTAAAAGCCATAAGGAGGCCAGCAAGCTGGATTAAGAGTTAGTTTCCTGTCTTTCTGGGGTGAAGCTGTCTCTGTCTCTGTGCTCCCCCCAGGGATACAATCTAGCAGATCTGAAGCACCAGTGCATATGAACTATCAGGGCAAAGGGAACACATACGAAACTGCTCTCACTTCCCTGCCCTGACTTTTACTGCCCTCAAAGCAGCAGCTTTCCCTGACGCTGACTCCTCCACACAGCTGCAACTAAATTCATTTTCACAGCCTTGACTGGCTCTCATTCTCTCCTCCAGCTTTCCTTTCCACAGCATACATTCAAGTCATTTCCCTTGGGTCCACTTTCCTTGGGCTCTTTGGAACATGATCTTGCCAGGGGAAGACCCTAAACAAATGCTTCATTATAGAAAAAATCCATCAGGGTTTGTTTGTTTTTTTTTAATCAATTAAAAGGGGCACCTGCCTGGCCCACTCTCCAGGTGGAGAGTGCAACTCTTGATCTTGGGATTATAGGTTTGAGCTCATGTTGGGTGTAGAGATTACTTAAAAATAAAATCTTTAAAAAAACTCAACTAAAATATGCATTCATAAAACCATATCTCAGTAAGTCTGATTCTTCTCAACCAAAATAAATCCCATGGAGTTTCTTTCTTCAGAGTTAATGATTTACATCTCCCTGACTCTCCTTTTATTCCAACAATGATGGCAAGTTTCCCTTGCCAAGTCACCAGAGAGCTTGGGAGCATCATCAGAGCCACCTGTTGATTTTCAGCTTTGATAATTCTCAGGGCAGATTCTCAGGAGAAATTATTATTGTTAAAAACAAATTGAAGAGAATTATGTGTGAATCTAAGCATTCCCTGTAATAAAGAGAGCAAGAACCCAATATCATTCCCACTTGGATAAACAGGAACCCTACTAACTCACTTAAGACAATAGAAGAGGATATACTTTTTTTGAGGGAAGTCTCTCTGAGCATTGATTTCACATTAGGTGTGCACCTCACATAAGTGATTATGAACATACACAGATCAATGAAGGCATAACCAATACGAATTAAATACATGGGTATCTGTAAAGTTATAGCATTTAAATTTTTTTTAAGTTTATTTATTTTGAGAGAGACAGAGATGGCACAAGTGGGGGAGGGGCAGAGAGAGAGGGAAAGAGAGAATCCCAAGCAGGCTCTATGGTGCCAGCTCAGAGCCCGACGTGGGGCTTGAACCCATGACACCATGAGATCATGACCTGAACTGAAACCAAGAGTCAGATGCTTAACCAACTGAGCCACCTGGATGCCCCAAGTTATAGCATTTTGCTCCCAGAAAAAATCATTATACATATCATGAAAATAAATTTCAATTTTAGTTTTCCTCTGCTCTCTAAAGGTTTTATGTCTTGAAACTTTGCTTTTTAAAAATATAAAAATTTTGGTTTAACTAGGATTTAAGAATTGAAGATTTCTATGAATGTATGTAAGGAAAATTCAGTGAAATTTGAATTATTATTATTATTAATACTGTTGACATGAACAGATATGGGTTATATCAGGGCCCACAACTTAGTAACTGACACTGAGTGAAAGATCATCAAAAGCAGCCCAAGTTGGAAATAAGTGAAATATGGGTATGCAGCTTTTTTTGTTGTGATGACCTGGGACTCTAGAAGCCAGTAAACTGCTTACTGCTGTATTTGTCTTTCCTTCCTTCCATCTTTAAAGTGGGCTTAGTTGGGATACATGGCACCCTGATATTTATAGCAGCATTATAAAAAATAGCCAAATACGGAAAAAACCCAAATTTCAATCAACTGATGAATGGATAAAGATGTGTGTGTGTGTGTGTGTGTGTGTGTGTGTGTGTGTTGCTTTTCAGATATATGGTAGAATATTACTCAGCCATAAAAAAGAATGCAATCTTGACATTTGCAACAACATGGTTGGAGCTAAAGAGTATTATGCTAAATGAAATAAGTCAGTCAGAGAAAGACAAATGCCATATGATTTCACTCATGTGGAATTTAAGAAACAAAACAGATGAACATAGGGAGGACAAAAGAGAAGTAAACCAGAAAACAGACTCTTTAAAAAAATTTTTTTTGTTTATTTGAGAGACAGAGAGAAAGAGCACATGAGTGGAGGAGAGGGCTAGAAGGGTGGAGAGAAAGAGAGAGAGAGAGAGAGAGAGAGAGAGAGAGAGAATCTTAAGCAGGCTCCACACTCAGCTCAGAGCCTGATGCAGGGCTCAATCTCACAACCCTGGGATCATGACCTGAGCCAAAATCAAGTGTCAGACCCTCAACCTACTGAGCCATCCAGGCACCCCCAGAAAACAGACTTTTAACTATAGAGAACAAACTGAGGGTTACCAGAGTGGAGGTGGGCAGGGGGATGGGTCAAATGGGGATTCAGGAGGGCACTTGTTTTGAGTGTTGAATGTAAGTGGTGAATCACTAACTCTACTCCTGAAGCTAATATTACATTGTATGTTAACTAACTGGAATTTAAATAAAAACTTGAAACAAAAAAAGAGACTGACTCCAAAAAAATAAATAAATAAGGTGGGCTAGTTGTAAGACCATTTATTAAGTTTATTTGGATGAAATTAATTGCTTATTGTTAAATTTTCTTTCTTTGGGGATAGGTGCTGGATGAAAAAGTAATATCAAATATTATATATTATAGGAAGACATGATTTAAGATACTGAAGTTTTAACTTGGCTTAGCAGGGCCAGATGTGAACACTAAAATGATACCTAGATACTGTGTGGGCTCTACAGCACACCCCCGGAGTCAAATTCTGGCTCTAAATATACTATGACCATAGACAGGTTGTTTAACTTCTTTAAGCCTTAATATACTTATCTTTAAAGCTAAATAACACTAGTACCTGCCTCTTAAGGTTGTTTTGGGTCTTGCTGCATATAAGCACTAAAAGCAGAGAGCATGTTCAAAAATGCTAGCTATATGTACTTCTTCCTCAATTTCCTAGGAAATTCAGAATTCTCTTAAGTTCTGTAGATAATTGTGGCTAGTTAGATGTGAATACAGACTATAGGAAAAAGGACAGCCATGCAAAGAAGTGAGAGTCTGGAGAGAATGATGTTCTCAGGATTGCTTTGTAGATTCTTTGTTGTAGGTGGCACAGAGAAGATTTTAAAAGCAACACAAGTCTTTTGGGCCAAGGTAAAGGGCTTGGTTTGGACCAGCTGTTGGTCTTTTTAATGAAAGGGACTTCCATGGCAAAGAGCATTCACTGAATGCCTGCCAAAGTTGAGAAGAGCACTGACTGCAGAATTCCCCTGAGTAGAAGTAGCAGGACTTTGCTATGAGGTAGGCCCCCCTTCAAGGCACACAAATGGCGTCTTCTCAATGCTTCCTTGACCACCATTTTCTTGAATTGCAGTTCTTATCTCCTCCAATCACTTCCTTCATTATCAATGCCTCATTCCTTGTTATATATTTTTTTCTATCTTCTAACTTATTATATACTTTTCTTACCTGGGTGTTCATTATTTAAAGTCAGTCTTTCTTCATGTGAAGTTAAGTTACACAGGGCAGAGAAGTATGTCTGGTTTTGTTCCCTAGTGTATCTCTAGAGCCTAGAACAGTGCCTGATACATAGTAGGAGCTCCTTAAATATTTGTTGATGAATGAATGAATGATTCATTGGGTGGCTGGAACATGGGGAAGTAGAATGGTTTAACATGGTTCCTCACTTTTCAGTTCCTTAGACCACTCAGGCTTTCGAGGCCCACCCTGACAGAGTAGCTCAGAGAGAGAGAAAGGAGAGGACTGAAATAAACAGAAGAGCAAGTTGAAGTTCTACTCTATAATGCTTTTAGTCTCATTTGAAAGCTGCTGGTTGAACTTAGGCTCTGAAGGAAAAGCCTTTGCTTCTCAGATTTCCCCTTCTCCAGTCCCTGGGCCAAGCAGTATAAGAAGGACTGTGGAAAATCTCTGCATCTGTTTGTGGCCAGCACCCAAAGAAGTGTACGAGAATCTGTGGGAAGCAGACCTGAGGGCAAATTCCTCTCGGTCACACCTCTTTCTTTGTGTGAGGATTGGTGTACATAGTGTTAGGCTTTATAGCTCCTTGAACAGAGATGTGTGGGCACTTCCACGGACCTGTTCAGATTCTCAGAGTCCTGTCTTAGCATGCTTTATTCATTGACTGTATCAGCCTATCAGTAGGTTTCAACTGAAGTTTCATTTGTAGTAAGTGCTGATGACAAAGCCTAGGATAGTTCATCTAGTTGTTTCCAGAAGATGGGGTATACCCACCACTGACCAGTGGAAAACCCATAGCCAGGAAACAGTTCTTTTTAAGGTATGTGGTTCTAAAGTAACCAGCTAGCTGACTAAGTCTTCATCTATCTAGCTAGATGACTAATAAATAAACCACTTATGATAGCCAGAATAGAGCTGTAGATAGTAACAATTTAGACATACATATATGAATGTTATTAACCCAAGAGATATATACAAACTAGCCCCCGATGATCTCTGCAGCCCTATTTCCTAGACTCTAGATCACTGCCAACACACACACACACACACACACACACACACACACGCAGCATTCTGTCTCTGCCTTTCATTGTTTTAACCTCTGCCTAAAATGCCTTCTTTTCCTGTCAGCCTATCTAACAACTCTTGATTTTTTTATGACCTAGCTTAACTCCTCCCTAATACATGGTTTCATTCTGGTAACTTTGGTTTCTCATACCTTACCTTCCTCTGTTTGTTTGTTTTCTTTCTCTGCTTTATTTATTTATATTTGAGAGAGAGGGAGAGAGAAAAGGAGGGACAGACAGAGAGGAGAGAGAGAGAGAGAGGAGAAAGAAAATCTCCCAACGGACTCCGCGCTGTCAGCCCAGAGCCTGATGTGGAGCTCGATCTCACAACCACAAGATCACAACCTGAACCAATATCAGGAATCAGACTCTTAACTGACCGAGCCACAGGTGCCCCTACCTTCCCCTGAACAACACTTATGCCCACATCCCAGAACCTTAAACTCAAGAGTCTTGCCCTGCTCCAGGTGTGCAGAAATGGTATGATGCCTGGCTGACCCGTGATGTTGGACTGATCACTGTACTTTCTCAATAACTTTTCTTTATTTCTCCTCCTTGGTGTCAGTTTCCTCCATTTCAGCCCCACACTAGAATAATTGTGTGGAAAAAATAGAAGTGATCATGCCATTCCTTATCTTAAAAAGCTCTGTCCCCACCCGAACCCCACCCCTTTGCCTCTGAGATAGAATCCAGTTTTAGCTAAGCAGTCAGGACTCTTCAAAATCGCATCCCAACCCACATTTTCCTATTTCCCCCAATAGCCTCTTATATTTTGCTCTTTGAAATACCACTTTTTTCTCTGCAGTTCCCTTTTCCTGTGATATCCTACCCAGCATCTTTACCTATTTGTCTTTTAGAGCTTCAGTTCAAAGGTTGCCTCCTCAGTATTTATACCATTTTGTTCATACGACTAATAACAGTTAACAAGTACCTCTCTAAAAAAAAAACACAAGTACCTCTTTGACAGCACTTAACACACACTTCATTAGCTTATCAGACATTTATTGGACATCTGTTATGTTTCGGAGATCAGCACTAGGTACTAAAAACACTGATATGAAAAATATCTCAAAAAACTCAAAGAACTTTCAGTTTAGTAGAGAAAAGTGACAATGAATAATCACGATGCCTTGAGATAAAAGCAATGCTGTACATATGCCTAGAATGCTATAGGAACACAGAGGAAGGCAGCAAGCTGATTTTGAATGCAAATGAGGAAGTTAGGAAAGTTTTCGTGCATGAAATGATAATTGTTAACATATATGTTTCCCAATTCAATAAGGGCAGATACCATATCTTAATCAGTTTTTGTCCCTCATGACTAGCAGGTTACCTGAAACATGGGCCTATTGAATGAATAAATGAACAGATTAATTGTAAATAAAGGAGGCTGGATTAAAGGAACTTGATGTAACTTTCAAAGACTAAAACGTAAAAGCTATCTTTGTGGAAGTCACTAATATATTACAGAGATAATGTTAAACTTGAGGGGATTAAAATCAAATACTACCAGTTAATGAAAATGAGGCTTCTAGAACATATTTTCCCTCCATCTTCAAAGCAGGCCTGAAAATGAGGGCAGTATAGTTCTAACCCAGTGCTGTGGAATTGAAGGGCAGAATAGACCTGGAGGAGACCAGCGGCCTTGGAAGTAACTTGCTGAGAAAGGTAAAGGAGAGAGAGAGGAAAAAATGATGTCATCTAGCGAAACTTAAGTTCTTTTCCACTTCTTTTTCCTTTTAAAGGAACAGGGTGACATGATACCTGGGGGTTATATATAGTCCTAACTTTCAGGTTACGAGAAATATAGGATCGAGCAATAAGTTGAAACATCACCACAAGGAAACAACAGACAAATCCAGAATGTGGTACATTCTGTAAGTCAATTTACCTCATCCCATCTGAAATTCAATTTCATAAAAACAAACAAACCAACAACAACAACAAAAAACACTGAAATAGTGTGGGATTGTTCTAAATTTGAAGAGATTAAATTCTAGTCAAAGGAAATTCTAGACACAACTGGGGCAGTTTGGATATTGATGAGATAGAAGATACTAGGGAATTACAGTTAATGTTTTGGGTGTCCTCATGCTATTGTTAATGTAGGAGAATGTTCTTATTTTTAGGAAATACCAGCAGAGTATGTTAGGAGAAGTGTCATGATGAATTTACTTTCAAATGGATAAAGGAGGCAGAGAGACAGAGACAGAGAAAGACAACAGATAAGGAGATTTTCCAACATGTGAACCATTGTTGTATCTAACACTGTGTACTGACCTAGTTTATCATCTTATTGGTTTATTTGAAAATTTGTCATAATTGAAATATGAGGGAAAATGAAAAAATTAATAAAGGAAATTTCTTAATGCAAAAAAAAAAGGAAAGAAAAGAAAAATCAAGTAGTCAGCCCATAGCCCCAGACTAATCCTTTGAGTTTTAGAGCACAGCAACTCTGCTGGCCAAAGTTCAAGCCTCTTGCGGCTTCTTTTGGCACCAAGTAGAAATGATAATTTTATGGTAGGGACTACTCTGAGGAAGTTTTGTGGAATTTCAAGGACATAAAATGTGAGGCCTGAATTACAAAGATACACACATCTCTGATTCTGACTTATGGGAAAGGTAAATAGGTTTTGCAGGCAAAGGTTAATGAGAGCGCCCAAAGTATGTATGTGTAGGTTTCCACAAACTGCATGTTGAATATACGTGTTATACAGTATTTCCTATTAATTAAACTTGTTAATACAACTTTGTGAGAGTGTTTATCCTAACATTTAGAAATTCCTAGTAGTTCTGAGAAATTAGGGAGGCAAGATAAACCAATCAGCAGCATTCTTGAGAAAACAATTACCTTGAAAAAGTTGCAGAAGTATGCTTGAAAGCTGTTTAGTCTGTGCTCCCAGAACAGATTTTTTAATTTTTCCTAAGAAAAATTAAGTACACTTAATGGGAATTAAGTGGTGGGCCCTAAAATTCTTTTTCTATGTTCTTTCATTTGTTTTTTGTTTTCCCTTGAGAAGGCTAATTGTGTGTGTTGGCAAAGCATGTGTACACTCGTGATTTCTTACCCTGGGAATGAAGAGTTAGGAGTATGAACTTCCCATTGTTCCTGGTTGCCTGCTAGAAGATGTTCCACCCTGGAATACTCCTCCATTTGACTCTGCAACTGGCTTTGCTAAGATGGGTATTGGAAACTTCACCGCTACAGGAAGCCATCCAGACTCACTGTGCACTGGACATATTCTCCAGAACTGAGGCTTTTTAGGTCTGCCCTAAAAAGTTCAGTCAGTTACCATGGAGGTTTTTCTCACACAAAAACACATATGGTCCCTAACTACCATTCTATCTTGAGAAAGTAGAAGATCAATACATACCTTTGAAATTAGAATGTTCAGGAAAGAGATTAATACCCACACAAGCTTATCCATTAACCCAGGAAGTTAATCCTCTCCCATGTAAATTAATCTCCCTTCCATTTCCAATTTACTATCAAGGTCAAATATTTGGGATTCCATACACATAGAAAAGTCAAATACATACGCTTCTAGTATGGTTGCTGCACATTTCAAACAACTAATTTATCTTTAGTTCCTAGAATAGGGAACAGACCCTGTGGAAAAACCGCGTGTCCAGCACACTTATGCAACATAACATAGTAACACATAACAACATAACGTTATGATGGTTTTTAGTCTGGTCTTGCCATTTGTCTCCGATAGCCAGCTCCCTAATTTGAAATTGGAGAGCTGACCAGATTTGAGTTCTTCCAAGAACTTCCCTGGGGTTCAAGGCAAAGGAGATAATATCCCTAACTTGCAAATCGCTTCGTTTGAACACAGTGGCTGAGTAAGAACAATGGCTACCATGGAGGCTCTTCAGCTTCGCTGTGTTCAGAAAGGAAGAGGTGAATAACCACATGGAGGTCACTGAAGGTTTGTCCTCCAAAACATAATGTCTTTGAATTCTGCCTCATGCCCAAACCTCTGCCAGATCCCAATTCACTACCTGTGAGCAACCCAGAGTGTCTTTATTCATTTTCATGACTTTCTTTAATTCCTTTATTCATTCTCTTTTCCTGCTTCCCAGGGGAGAGATTGAGTTTTCTTCTACTACTTTCAATGCTATATATTCTACTTTTTTCTTATAAAATCCACATGTATGTTCATATGCCCTTATTGGTTGCTTATTGATATCAATACTTTCATCATCAGACCCAGAATCTATGACATGCCTTAAAAAAACACTTTACTATCTGTTGTTTCCATATTCATGCATACATGTTGCTTAGTTTTAGTTCTTGGTTAGATACTTCCCTTTTGCTTTTATTTGGTTCTAGCTTTTTAAAAAAGGGAATAAACTTCACCAAGGTTTCTGATCACCCCTATATTCTCATCTCTTATAGCAGTTCCTGGGTGTGTTTCTCTTATTTAGAACTTTCCCCAAGAGTATATTCAATATAGTATCTTCATGAGGTGTACCTGAGGCTGTGCATGACTAAGAATATTTTTTATTAAGCCATTTTTGAATGAAAATGTAACTCGATACAAAATTCTTGGTCCAAAGTTCTTTGCCTTCAATACGTTAAAAATAGAATTTTATCTTTTTGCATCCACTGTTGCTGTTAACCTGACCACTGACCTGCTGTTAAGCCTGACCACTAATGCTCTTCCCTTAGAGCATGATATGTTCAGAGGCTCCTTGTCCCCCCAAATGGATTGGGCTCCCAGTATGATCCATGTTATTAGCTACTTAGGACAAAGCTTTGCTCTCACACAAATCCTTCCACACGTGTTAAATGCCTATTTTGACTTGAGCTGAATACTGTTTGAGACTCTTAGTATGTGAAAGTTTAAGCTTGTCAAAACAAGTTCAAGTGAGAGAAATTGATGAGCAGAGCTTGCTAATATGATGCCAGAAAGCAGTAAATGGTTCATGTCCAATTCACAGAGTCATAGCCAAGAAAAACACTTGGCTTCTAGTTGTTTTCTCCCTCAGGCTGGTCTCAAGATGCAGGCTGTGGTGATACACAAGAGACATAACTACTTTTTCAAAAGTTTTGTCTTCCTTCCTGTAAGATTATATGGACTTCGAACAAGGAATGTAGATTGTGTGATGCAAGTCAATGACTACTGTCAACAACTTCAATACTAGGAAGTCCTAGCAATATAGTCAAAGTACTCTTCACTCATTCATCTACTCATCCATTCATCTGCTCATTAAAAGTATTCTTAAGCCCTTGCTACATGTCAAGCTCTGTGTTGACTGTGTATCAGGGATATGAACAAGAGATTGCCCTTGTTGTGGAGCCAACCAAATGGAGGAACTAGGTATTAGTCCTATACTATACCTATAAGTATCATCTCCCAGATAAATGCAAGATCACACACAAGAGGAGAGAGTTTCGAAGGAGAGATTATTGTGCTCTTCAAACATATAAAAGAGGGGTGTGACATGGTCAGGGGGTTCAGGGAAGGTTGCTTTGTGGAGATGATGACTGAACTGAGATTTGAAAGATGATCAGGAGGTAAACAGACAAAGACGAGGAGGGAAGAGTGTTCTAGGCAGGGGGCACAGCATGTGGGAAGAATATGGGTGGGGTAGCTTGGAGTTCATGAGACACAAAGGAGGCTAATGTGGCCCAAGCACAGAACTCACCAGACAATGTCATATGACACAAGGATGGGGAAGTGGGTTGGGGTCACAATGTGTGGGACCTCCTCAGCCTTGTTGGGGATTTTGGTCTTTAGCTTGTGGGCAAGGGGAAGCTCTGAGGTTTTTAAGCCTGGATGTGGAGGTGGTGTGATCAGTGTTGCGTGTGGAAAATTTTCCTTTGGCCGTAACATGGAGGATATATTACTGTGGGAAAGGATCCTCAAGTGTAGCAGCTGAATAACGCTTCCAGGAATTGGCAATGTGTAATCACGTGTTTAAGTAGAAGCAAACTTTCTCACATGTGTCCATTTAGCCTGCTTTGGAATATTACTGCCTGTGTGCACCAGAACAGAGACAGTTTCCTTTCCCTACTTATTTTGTAGTTTTGGAAATTTGTAATTATGTTGACTTCTAGAATAGATCAGTCAATCTACTATCATATAGAGCTCTGAGCAGATCTTTTAATTTTTTTTAACATTTATTCATTTTTGAGAGAGAGCGCGCAAGCAGGGGAGGGGCAGAAAGAGAGGGAGACACAGAATCTGAAGCAGGCTCCTCCAGGCTCTGAGCTGTCAGCACAGAGCCCAATGTGAGGCTCGAACCCACGAACTATGAGATCATGACCTGAGCTGAAGTCATACGCTTAACTGACTGAGCCACCCAGGCGCCCCTCTGAGCAGATCTTTTAAAAACAGGCTTCCTGAGGTTGATCATCCGAAAAGTGATGGCATTGTTTCTGGTGATTCCCTGACGCAGTGTTTCTTATAGTTCAGCTTGCATCATAATTACGTGGAGGATTTGCTAAGACCTATTCCTGGGCCCCACTCTCAGAGTTTTCAATTCAGTTTCTGGGGTGGGGGACCAATAATTTGCCTTTTTAAATTAGATTCCAGGTGATGCTGATGATGCTGATCCAAGAACCACATTTTGAGAACCACTGCCCCAATCAATGCATGAGACCCAACTGTGGCCACACATTAAAATCCCCTGGACAACTTTAGCAATACCAACTTAGGAGGCCCCCCAGACCAAATAAGTCTGACTATCTGAGGTGATTGTGACATCTACAAATTAGACTATGAAACACTGATCTGGTGCCTTAGACATTTAATAGTAAGCCTCAAGTTGCATTAACTTTGTCTCCCTTTTCCCTTTATTTCCAGCTGACTCATTAAGGCCTAGCCATAAAGAAATGTGGAGATTTTCAACAGAAATAACTTTGAGATGCATACATTTATAAAATATTTATCTGATTTCCTCATGTGTGTGCAATTATTTACACGTTTATTTACAAAATAGGATCCTACTATTCACAGTGTATTTTGATATGTTTTTAAATATGTTTTTCTCACTCATCAATATACCTTAAACAGATTCCCATATTGCCATATCAGTGAATATGCTTTTAAAAAATTACTTTTAATGCTAATGTATCATCTCATTGTGTGAATAGCACAATTTCTGAAAACAGTTCCAATGATATCCTTAAAAATTCCTAGAATCAGAATTACTGGATAAGTGAAATTCATGTTTTAAGACCTTCAGTACAAGTTACCAAATTCCTCTACAGAAAAGTGTATACAAATTTGTGTTCTCAAATATGAGTTTCCATTTCCCCAGACTTTAACTAATTTTTGTTAGCATTATTTTTTAACCCAGTACTTGGAAATTGTATTAAAAATTTTTTTAAGTGTACCTCAGTTTACCTTTAAAAGGCCTACTAGCCAGGGGCACCTGGGTGGCTCAGTCGGTTGGGCGTCTGACTTGGGCTCAGGTCATGATCTCGTGGTTTGTGAGTTCGGGCCCTGCGTCGGGCTCTATGTTGTCAGTTCAGAGCCTGGAGCCTGCTTCGAATTCTGTGTCTCCCTCTATCTCTGCCTCTCCCCCACTCACACTCTGTCTCTGTCTCTCGAAAAATGAATAAATGTTAAAAAAAATTCTTTAAAAGGCCTACTAGCCAACGTTCATTTTTTTTTTCTCAATCGGCATAGTTAACGAAAACCTAGATGCTGCATGTGAGCATCATTTGGATCTTTAAATTACCATTTTTTTGTGCACATCCTGTGACACTGGTGGGTGTTGAAGGCTAGATACTCTTTTAGTTGTCTCTATCATTTTCCCATCTTCTACTATCAAAATGGATGTCTTCAAATTCATGGTCCCCAAAAGATACTGTCATCTAGACTGGTGTGTGTGTGTGTGTGTGTGTGTGTGTGTGTGTATTTTAAGTTATGACTCATGTCCTTGGAAGTGAACAGCATTGGCTTCAGTAACCTAGGTGCTGATGAAACCCCAGTTACATAATTTCCTACAGCATGCATCGAGGTCAACAGGGCAGGGTTTCTCCTCTCTATTCCCCATTCCAACTTCTTCCCACGAAACCAACAGCTTTTTCCCTGCCATGCTAGAAGCTCCCACAACCAGATTCCATCCCCTTTGAATCTGTGCCTGCTATGTAGGGGAGAGAACACTTCCTTTCCTGCATGGCCTTGGCATCCCCAAGAGGGAAGGCAGGCAGAAGATTCCCTCTAGTTCAGCAGCCTTCTTCTCCCAATTTATGAGCTCCAGTCTGTACTGCTGTTGCTGCATCAAGGTTTTGAGGACCTTGCAAAGAAGCTTCACATGGCCCAGAGGGTGTTCTTTGGCAAGAAAGGCGTAGCTCTGGAAGTTGGCTTGGCTTCAAGAGAAAGAGGGCTTGGTCTATACTGCATCATTAGTTATTTCCAAATCAAGATAAAGGGAAAGACTTCTCTCCGGGACAAGCTGAAATGCAGCCTCAGAACAAGTTGAGTGACTCAGTTGAGTGTATGACATTACCTTGAGCATTCTTGTGTGTGTTATCTTTATACCAGCTCAACTAAAAACATTTGAATGATGACATTCAAGGGGCACCTGGGTGGCTTAGTTGGTTAAGCATCCAACTGCGGCTCAGGTCATAATCTCATGGTTCATGGGTTCAAGCCCTGCATCAGGCTCTATGCTGACAGCTTGGAGCTTGGAGCCTGTTTCAGATTCTGTGTCTCCCTCCCTCTCTCTCTGCTCCTCCCCTCCTCATGCTCTGTCTCTCTCTCTCTCTCAAAAATAAATAAAAACATTAAAAATTTTTTTAAAAAAAAATGATGACATTCAAGCCAAAAATGATTTATATATATGTAAATATATATAAATGTTTAAAAATATAAATATGTAAAATATATTTATATATTAAATATGTAAAATAAAATATATAAAATAAAATTTATATATAGGTATAAGTAAATATAAATATATAAAAATATATATTTATATACATATATATGTATATATAAAACATTTTTGGCTTGAATGTCATCATTTAAAATTTTTTTTTTTTTTTCAACATTTATTTTTGGGACAGAGAGAGACAGAGCATGAACGGGGGAGGGGCAGAGAGAGAGGGAGACACAGAATCGGAAACAGGCTCCAGGCTCTGAGCCATCAGCCCAGAGCCCGACGCGGGGCTCGAACTCACGGACCGCGAGATCGTGACCTGGCTGAAGTCGGACGCTTAACCGACTGCGCCACCCAGGCGCCCCTTGAATGTCATCATTTAAATGTTCATACATGGAGAAACTCTCAGGTTGAAATAATCCAGAATTTGTGTTGGCATACCCCTTATCTTCTACTAGAAATATGCCTTCTCAACTCAGAGATGGGACTTCCTTTCATAAAATATCAGGGAGGAATTGGTCAATATTTCTCATCTCCACATGGAACCCATGTTTCAGTGTCTTTAATTCTTAAGGGAGCCAGTCCTTAAATTTACCACAAATCTGTTTTGCTGTATTTTATCTCTTGGCTACCACACCACCATGATTGAAAGAGTCAACCAAAATTATATGAAGACATCTAGAAAAGTGATCAATATCCATAGGCACATATCCAGACTCCAGTCTGCAGGAAAGTGTCATGATTCACAGACTCCTGGGGAAGGAGTTTGGACAGGATAGTCTTTCAACCCTTACTATTCTAAGATTCTGTGTCCTTAGAACTTCGTGTTAGTATTGTGGGAAGAAATGAAAAAATTGTCCCTACCCAAATTTACTTCTAAATCCCCTTTTTACTGATGTCTGACTAACATACAATGAAGTGCACAGATCTGAATTATATAGCCCTTAAGCATGACTCTGATTATGATTAGAAGAATACCAGTCCTCAAGAGAGCCCCTTTTTAGTCACAGTCTCCCTAAAGGTAAAATCTATTTTCTACTCTGTCATGAATGTTATATTAATGGAACCATGTAGTATACATTCTTTTGTGTCTAGCTTTTTTAATACAATATTATGTCTGTGAGATTAATCTATATTGTTGAGTGTAGCAGTAGTTCATGTTTTTCATTTCTTACATTCCATTGTGCAAACATATCACGGTTTATTTGTCCATTCTAGGAATGGATACTTGGGTTGTTTCCAGTTTTTTTACTGTCATGAATAAAGCAGCTATAAATATTCTTATATGTGTTTTATTGCACATAAGCACCCATTTTTATTGGGCATATATAGCCAGGAGTGGAATTGTTGTGTCATAGGGCCATGTTTAGCTCAGAAGATACTGCCAGTTAATTTTCCAAAGTGGTTTTACCAATTTACATAGCCACCAACAATGTAAATCTCTATACTCTTACTCTATACTCCTTTTAATTTAATCCTATCTGGTGTGATGTACTGGCATCTCATTATGATGTTTATCTGCATTTTCTACTAATGGTTGAACCTTTCCATATGCTTCTTTTTCTTTCTTTCTTTCTCTCTCCTTCTCTCCCCCTTCTTCCTTCCTTCCTTCCTTCCTCCCCTCCTTCCTTCCTTCCTTTCTTCAGTGTATTAGCTACAGTGTATCAGCTACCAACCTGGACTAAACGCCAGGTCATATAATGAAAGTAGTTGGTAAGCTTAGACTAAAATCTCTGTGTCCAGAGAAGACATTCAAACTGAAAATTAGCACAAGAAAATGGCAAAGTCAGCAGGTTTGGTAGTTTTTGTCACAAAAAGCAAAGATCTCTGGGCTTTGGCCCAGGGAAGAGCAAGGGAGTGGACAAATAGGTGAGAGATGCAGATTCATGACAGGTCAGTAATAAAATGGAAGGCACACAGAGTATTTGGGAGTACTTTCTATTCATTTTACATTCTGGGATCTATAGCCTGGATCCCTTAAAGGCATTTGTGGTATCAGGTGCCATGTTGGCTGGATACTACCCACAGAAGCATATTTCTAAATTTTCACCAGAGACCTAAATTTGAAGACCAAGAACAGAATAAAGTGATATGGAAGGCTTTACTGTAAGAGCTGGAGACTGTATACAAAATCAGCTGAGTTTCTTCTTCAGATTTTTGGCCACTGGACAAATTTTTCAAAGACAGTAGATGTTGGCTGGCAATCCAAACCCTCTTCCTCTAACAAAAAAGACATGTTGGCCAATAAACCACTACATGAATATTTCTATTCTTGAGTTGCTGACTGCATTTTCCCTTAATTGATAATATGTCCTTTTATTCTTCCTTCTAGGTTATAATTATAAGGAGAATAAAGTCTATAGTTAACTCATCTCTAAATCCTCTCTCCTACCACTACCTCTGCCTACCTACTCCAGTGTCTTGCACATGGCAGGAACTCAATAAATACTGTTGAATTGAATGTAAATTCCCTCAAATGTGTGAGAAGTCATATTACCCTATGGCATATTGCAAGTCTCCTACAATGTGATTTTCTCCTTTCTACTACCAGCACAACTGGATCAAACTGGTTTTCCCACACTTCCTGCCTGGGTAACTAGAGGTGAGCCTTTTGCTGATTTTAAGTATTTGTCATAATCTCATATGATAAGATCCCTACGTTTTCATTCTCTGCAGGATTAATAAGATAAAACAAATGTGGGTTTATTGACGATTGATAATTGAGTTTGGAAATATTTGGGTAGTAAACATGGCCAGAGTATGTTCTGTGAACCCAAAACATCTCTCTACAAACATTAACAATATTCTGCTTTGAAAATAAACATGAAGATGCTTTCTGGTATTTGGTAATGGCTCACTGCATTTAGTTTGGATTAGTCAACTCCTTCCAAAGTCACTGAGGAGAAAACAACTGTAAGTCACCATGCAATGGAGCTGAACTGGAGCTCTCACTTCTCCAGTCATTTCTCAGCTGTGAGTCAGTAGTACTGAGTTCATGGCCTGTTTGAGAAGAAGACATTGTGTAGAAGCCTGGAGTATGACTTTATTGTCCCTTTCTACTCCAGCAGTAATTACCAACAAGCAGGATGGCTGATACTGTCCAGTGGAATATGGTTTCCTTTCTACTTATAATCTCTCTTCTTTCTTAAAGATGATTACATTTCTTTTTTAATGCTTACACCTGTATTTCATCAGGGATCTTTGAAAAGAAGAAAGTGGTGAAGAAGGAGGAATAAATAGAAAGGAAGCTTGGGGTGTTAAGAAAACTCCGTAAAATAGTGGAGTCTCACCTTGTCAGGAAATGCTTGAAGGAAATTATGTGGGATTTTGTCTTTGGAATTTTAATAACTGAGGTTATTAGGGGTTATTTTTTCTGTTGTATAGAATCAACAAAACCATCTTTATTAAACTCTAAGAATAGGGATGTCTGGGTGGCTCAGTCCACTAAGAATTGGATTGTTGATTTCAGCTCAGGTCATGATCTCATGGGTTCATGGGTTTGAGCCCCACATCGGGCTCTTTGCACTGACTGTGTGGAACCTGCTTGGGATTCTCCCTCTCCTCTTTCTCTGCCCCTCTCCCACTTTGCTCTCTGTCTCTCTCAAAATAAAATGAACTTAAAAAAAAAAAAACTCTGAGGATAAACACAGAGATGGTTAACTTTATGTGTCAACATGGGTTTGTCACAGTGCCTAAGTATTTGGTTAGACACCAGTCAAGGTGTCCTAGTGAACCTATGTTTTAGATGAGATTAATATTTAAATCAATAGACTTTGAGGAAAGCAGATTATCCTCCATAATGTGAATGGGCCTCATCAAATCAGTTGAAGTCCTTGAGAGAAAAAGTCTGACCTCTCCCAAGAAAGAAGGAATTCTGCCTCCAGACTGTCTTTTGACTTGGGCTGCAACATCAACTCTTCTCTGGGTCTCCAGCCTACTGTCCTACCTGGCTAGCTTCTAAAATCAAACTTGATAGCCTCTGTAATTGCATGAACCAGTTTCATAAAATACATTTCTCAGATAAATGGATATAGACTTATAGAGATATAGAGATACACACCCACATACATATTTTATTAGTCATATTTCTTTGGGGAATACTAATACAAATATATACTAAAAATGTTAGCATTGAGCTTCTTGGGGCCAACAGTACACTTGTTCAATATGAATCAAAGACTGAATAAACTTCAGTTTGCTCAGAAGCCATTGCCTTGATTCTGAAAGGAAATGCTAGTTTGTTGAGTATTATTTCCTGAAATGACATTTTCCCTGGGGAAGATTCTCCTGCGCACTCACTGCTTCACTTAACAGGGGGAGGTCACTTGTGATGATCTCTGATCCTAGTCCCCTTTTGGTATATGGCTCTCATCTCTCATCTGATCTCTGAGATGCTTTTGCACTCTGCTTCTTCCATTTGAGCATTTTATTTCATATGACCTATATTTTTAATCAAGATATTAAACAAATACCAAAGGAAATTTTTTTTAATTATGTGGGAAGGGTGTTTGTTTTTCCTGTTTATATAACATTTTCCCAAAGAAACCAATCCATCTGCTTGATAATGGATGTCTACTCATGTCAGAAGCAGCTGCTATTTTCTTTTAAAATCCATTAGCTGAACACTTTATTTCCTTTGTCTAGAATTTCAAATTACTGAAAAGTCACTTTTCTTTGCTTGGCTACCCAAAATGGGAAAACAGATGCAATTTACATGAAACAAAGCATAAGATTACATTCTGCTAGAAATTTTCAAACCTTCTCCAAACTGGGAATCAGGAACATACCACAGCATTTTGAGGATCTTTCTACCCGATAACAAGATCTTCCATTAACTCAATTGAAATTCAGTCTGCCTTGCTATGTTTAGTCTGTCTGGCTATGTTTAGTCTTAGCAATGATCACCAAAAAGTGTGATTGTACTTAGACTGAACTAACAGATTTGCCTGGAAATTGTGTTGTTTTGTGGATGTGGCAAATTTATAACTTAGTTTTGCACTTGGTTTTATATTTTATTTTCATAACTGAGATTCTCTTATGCAATAATTTGCAATAAGATTCTCTTATTCTCTTATTCTCAATGAGATTCTCTTATTGCAATAATATGCAATAGTGGTTAAATCTGTTTGTATTCCTTTATTCTCTTTTGTTTTTCTCTTCTTTTAGAATTGACATATACTCTCAGTTTAGGAACTAGAGTTTGACGAAAAGTTTCCCAGAAGGCCAAAATATATAAAGTTCAATCTTGAACATCCCCTTCCAACAAGAACATTCTGTGATTCTATTCTGTGCTCCTACTGGCGGTGGAAATTTCCCATGTCTCTATTTTGATGAGAGAGAGAGAGAGAGAGAGAGAGAGAGAGAGAGAGGAGAGAGGAGAGAGGAGAGAGGAGAGAAAGATAAGTGGGTGGATGGGTAGATGGATAGATATAGATACATAGGTAGTAATCATACTCCTCTGAATGCACACTATTGTTATAGATCATACTAGTCTCTTGCTTCTTTCATTTTTTCATTCCTTTTTATTCCTTTTCCACTCCTTCTCTCTGACCCTGCACACCATATCAAGTATTCTGTGTTTAACATGTATCCTTTTATATGTATTTGTTCTTACAAAATATTCATTTTATGTGCATGAATTTTAAATTTGTGAAAATGGAATCATTTATAGATTTCATTCCTGTTTATGTTTTTTCTTTCTTTTCAAAAAGTCAGCCATAAATTTTTTAGCATTCATACATGGAGCTGTGGACATATGTAGTCTGTTATTTCTTTCCCTGTATAGTTCTTCGTGGTGGAAAGTCTTCATTTTCAACCTATCTTTTCCCCAGGATTGGACACCAGGATTTCCTCTAATTTTTATCACCAAAAACAAGGCTGTGATGAGTTTCCTTAAAATATTTTCCCTTAAAGAACTGTGTAAGAATGTATAGATTATTCAGAAATATACAATTGCTGTGCCATGAAGTATGGGGATATTTATTTGAACTAAGTATTGCTGAAGAGTTCTCTGTACCAGTCTTAACTCTCTAAGAAAGATATCCCCATATCTCTATCAACACTTGGCAATGTCCAGCTTTCTCTCTCTCTGTTTTTTTTTTTTTTTTTTTTGCCGGTTAAACAAACATAAAATGATGTATTATTGTTGACTGATTTGCATTTCTCTGATTACTAGAGTATTTGAGCAGTTTTTCATATACTTGTTAGCCCTTTGGATTTCCTCTTTGTAAATTGGCCAGTCATGTGCTTAGCTCATCTTTTGACTGGGGATTCCTATCTTGTTGTTGATTTTCTTGTGTTGCTTATATTAAACATTAGCCTTTTGTGGTTTTAGACATTGAAACATCTCCTGATGCTGTAACCTGTCTGTAAATTTTACTCATGATGCCCTTCATTGAACAGAAAGACTTGATTATGATATAATCAAATTCATTAATTATTTTAGTAACAGTTTGTGGTATTATTTTAGGGAGAAGCATTATTTCAGAATACTTTCTCCCACCTTGACATTACAAGAGTATCCCTTTACATTTTCTGATATAAACTTTATAAGATTTGGTTTTAACATTTGGTTCTGAATCCGTCTGCAATCTGCCATTGCATTTACTATTTAAAAAAAGGACCCAGTTTTACTGTCCCACATACTGCAAGCCTGTTTTCTTAACACTATTCACAAAACCATTTGCTCTTTCCCCACTGGTTTGCAGAACTATCTTTGCATATATATATATATATATATATATATATATATCCATCTCTCTGGGCTTTATGATCTTGAAACTGTTTTTATTACTGAATCTTTGGTATTCTTCATGACTGATCAGATATGTCTTCTCTCTATAATCTTTTTCTGACTTTTTCTTTTAAGTCTTCATGTACAAGGTAATATAACCCCTCTCTAATTGTTAAGGTGGTCTTCTAGAAATCTTGTCTTTTCTTGGGTAACCTAATTTTTTTTTTTTGGTTTTTAAAAAATGTAATAATTAAAATGTTTATTACCAAATTGTGCTTTTAAAGTAGAACAGATAAAGAAAATAAAAATACAAGTTTTAATTACCTTAATACCAGACCAAAATGCATTTGCATTCATTCTGATAACTTTCTTGTTGTTATATATAACTGATATATGTATGTATTGATTGATACATGTATGTATCAATTGATATATGTATGTACATATATGTATGTACATATATGATATATGTATGTACATAATTGATATATGTATGTATGATATATATATATATATATATCAGTTACATATAACTGATATATGTATGTATTGAATTTTCTGTTTGAGTACTACTGGTAAAGGAATGTGTTCTTATTGCAAAGTAACATTGAATCCAGCAAACACATTGAACTCTTAATAGTTCAAAGAATTAATATGTACCTCTGTTGTTTTTTTAGGTAAATAATTATATCACATAAAATTTATCTCTTTTCTTCCAATCCTTGAATTTATTTCTTTTTCTTTCCAGGTAACATTCATCAGCATATCTAGTATTGTGTGAAATAGTACCAGTGTATCCTTATATTATTCCCTGTCTTTAAAGGAAGGAATCTAAGTTTTCTTCATTAACCACAATGTTTGTTCTAGGTGTTTTGTTTTGTTTTGTTTTGTTTTGTTTTGTTTTGTTTTATGTAAGTTTTACCAAGCTAAGGGATTTCCTGGCTATTCCTAGTTTTCTAAGGTTTGGTGGTTGTTGTTATTTTTTCAATTATAAGTAAGTGTTGAATCATCCGTATTTGCTTTTGGAATCAAGACTACCCTAAGTTCATAAAATAATTTGGACAGTGGTGCTCCTTTCCTGTTATCTGGGAGAGCATAAGTAAGTTAGAAATTAAATAGAAAATCAGGGTTATTTTCTAATATAGACAGTCTGTGCTTTCAGGAAATACACAGACTATTACATTTCCAGCTAGAAAATATTTGCCTTGTTCAAATTCAGCACTGGTTCTTGTTGGTGTCTTCTACCTTGGTAGGAAGATGCTTGGTCTTTTTAGCCATTGCTTTGCATAAACCGTAATTCCAAGGAGGAATTTGCTTCTATTTTTCAAACATAGTTTCAGTTCTAAATGAGCAAAAGCAGTAGAGAGGGATTCTAAAACCATCTCTTGTGAGGTAATTATTTTTGTTTCTTTTTTGTCCATGAGCTTAATTACCCCAAGCACCGAGAGGTGAGCATGTAAGAAAAAGGAGTGTTAAGTTGTACCTGGCAAAATGCCACCACTGAGGCAGATATGGCTTTAATGTTTCCTTCAGCTTGACTGAACTTTAGACAGGCTTCCTCCTAACTCTAGGCTCTGATCTCTTTCTTAGAGATTTTACTTTAAAAAACTTGTAATTGTAAATTCTATGACCCTTTGAGATGTAAATCTTTTCGAATGCCTCTTGATAGTTTTATAACCAAGAATATCTTTCTCAAGAACCTGGGAGCAATCCCTTTGAAATATAATCATCAAGGGAGATATCACCATATGTCTGTGGAAGAGTATCTGTGGGAGAGTAGGAGCCTAATAGTAGGTGACTTGTCCAAGTTGCAGAATTACCTCCTGTCATAACATACAAGTAATATGACTTTCGCCTAATGTCCTTGAGCCCATCTAGTGCATAAAAATCCTCCTGCCCTTTGTTTCACTGGACTTGAGTTCAGACTGAGTTCTGTCATCTCCCCCACTATTTTAATAGCCTTGAATGAAGTCTTCCTTGTCTAACTTTGCCTGGTGTAGTTTGTGTTTTAAAAGAAACAAAGATGGTTGAATGAAAATTTTTGGATGGGAAATGTGGAAGTGTTTGGAGTTAGGCTTTCTGAATTGGCCAATCTTTCAATGAGACCAGGAAGACATAGTAGCAGGGTCTCATGAAGAACAAAGGATACTTAATTGACTATGATGATTGAGTTTCGAGTCAGGTTGTCCCTCTGCTGAACAGTCTAATCAACTAAAGATCCATGTCAGCCTCACACAGAGCCCCTGAATTATATTAAAAAGGAAAACTCCAACTCCCCCCCACCCCCCCACTGCCAGTGGACTGGGAAGGAAGCTTGGAACTTTGGGATAGTAATTGTAGCTATGTGGTGATCAAATAACAGCCTTTGACTTCTCTCTAATGATAGGTATTCTCTTGGAAAAGATGTTTCAAAATTAATATGTCCTCTGCCAACCATAAAAATATCTTGGAAAAGAGGTTTTATATAGGAGAGCATGTGCATGAAAAAGAAAAATGGAGGTATCTTCAACCTTCCATCAGCCTGGAATATTGTCATCCGACCCCTGGATACCCCACTTCCCAGCCACTAGGGAAATCCCTAACCATCTTTCCAAAATTAGTTCAAACATTTTCTCTTCTATAAAGCCTTCCTAGAAACCCTCCATCTGACTTTAATCCACCCTGTGTATACCTCTGTCACAGCATTGCCTACCATATTGCAGTTATTTCTTTGTATGTCTGTCTCCACGAAGTCAGGAACTACCTCTTATTTAGCTCTGTAGCCTGAGCACCTGCCATACTACTTGACACTCAGTAAATATTGTTGAGTGATAGATTTGTTTCATATTCTCCTTTTCAACCTAAGGGGCAATAAGTTTTGTGGTATGTGCTCAGGATTTCATAATTAGGCTTGTGTTACAAAGTTACATACCTATTACTATTGCTCTGACCAGCAGAAGGTACTAACACAGTTTAACATTATCTGTGGAACTCTACCACTACACCTTACTAGCCTTTTTGACACCAGAGAAGACTGCTCCAGGTCAGCAGTTAGTGGGAAGCTGGGATTAATGATACATGATCTTAGCCAAAAGGCCGAGAACCAGAAAGGCTGAGTAATGAGTTCTGAGTGGCCCTCCAGTCACTTAAAACCAAAAAATCAAAATATGACCAATTATTGAACAATTGTCTGGGTGAAGGCAAAAGTCAGAGACATTTCACTTGTTGGGTGCCATTGTCTTTCTCCCATCGTTTCTCACAGGAAATGCCAAGAACTAGCTAGCTCACATGGATTTTACCATGGCATTCACAAGTCCCAAATAGAGATTTAGGATGTTTTAGAAGTTTTGTTTTGTTTTTCTTTCCTGTCTGCTGTCAGTCCACTGCTACATCAGGAATTCTCATCATCATTGAGTATTTGCTTAATTAGCACCTACAGACTCAGGCATTAATAACACAAAGAGCACAACATGATCTCTGCCCTGTCAAAGCTGAGAAATCCGTAAGAAAGCAGAACATGCTGTTCTCTACTTCTAGAGATGCTGATCTTCCAGGTTTCTTCTTCTGATAATATTCACGATCCAGTTTGCAAGAATTTCCAGATTCCTCTTTGTGATACAGAGGTTGCAGAGAGAAATCCCAAAGGTAGTTAGGATTTCAGCAGTTCTGAAGATAAAGCTCAACATTTAGATTCTAGCTTCAAAAGGTCATGGTAAAGCATGTTAAATCCCTGTGGCCACCTAAATCTGCCTCCTATACATGATAAAATGAAGCAAAATCATTTCTTTTTAGCATTTGTGAATTGAGGCTGTCTCTCCCATGTGGCAATCTAAAGCTAGATACGGGCTGCATGCTGATTGACAGTAATGTTGAGGTGAATTTGGGAGTGCCTAACTATAGCTCAGAACTGCCATGTGATCTCCAGATACTTTCTCTACTTAAGTTTGCCTCCACCCCTTTCTTCTCTGACTTCTACCCTCCAGGTAACACCATTTACACCACAACGGAAGTTGTGAAGGCAAGGGTGAGGCTGAAGAAAGAGTTTCTTTAGGTCATTACCAGCCCTGCTGAGGCAATACATCAGGGTATGTTTCTTAATCCCCAAAGGATCTGATTGCCAGTTGCCCACACTTGTCTCAAGTGGCTAGACCAGTGGAAGGAACCTTGCATCATTCCTCGAAATGGCTCAATGTTCCCTGAGCACAAGAGAGACAAAAAATGGGATAGAGGAGATCAGTCCTTGACAAGAGGGAACAACAACCAAATATGCATGTTTAAATACCGTGCCTATCACATTCCCATAGCCTTTTGTTTCAGTGAGTTTCAATGAGAAGGTGTATGTAAAAGAACTTAGAAAAATATCAAGCCTATAAGTGAAAGATAATGTTACTTTTATCGTGTGTTTATTTAGCAATCCTCCATTGTCATTAATTCTGTTCTGGAATTGTCTTTGCTCCACATCATAGGTGGGAAAGAGAGAAAAGTTAAACTTAATAACACATTAAAGGTCAAGTATGTGACAATTTCCTTCTCATTCCTCATCTGACACCCAGACTCATTGATGTACTCATTCAACAAATATTTTGTGAGCCACAATTCAGTACACCTATATCTTTAAAAAAAAAAGTGTATATTTGTCAGTTGAATCTGATCTTGTGGCACATGATGATTTTTTTTTCTCCCCACCCCCAACAGTCCTCTCAGACACTTCCAAACAGAAGGCTAAGAAATGTTTTCCCACAGTCACAGCAAGTCAGGAAAGACTTGAAATGTGACCCTGCCCCTTTGTCTCCCCCCCCTCCCCAGCCCCTGCTGCTGGACCAGGTCACAGTGCTGCTTATTGTGATTTTAGATCATCAAAACCCTTTTTCTCTTCTAACAAGTGCATCCATGTTACCATATTCAGCTATCCTGTTTGGGGGTTTTTTTTCTTCCTCTTTCTTCCATCCCTTCTTTTTTTTCCTCCTTTTTCTTTCAGGTAAAACAAATTTGTATGCCATCAAGCCAAATTAAGAAAAATCCTCATTTATCCAATTCACAAGCTTAACAGAGAAATCTAATAAATTTACTTACAGCCTTATTATTGCACCTTTAGCAACCAGTTGTTGAAAATTAATACAAAGCAGAAACTTAAACTTTAAAAAGTGGCAGTTTGCATTTTCTTCAACATCATTCTGTGGAGGAGTTGTAACCATTCTCTAATATTAGTGACTCACTGTTGTACGTATTGCACTTAACACATTACAAAATACTTTTAGACACGTCCCATTTGAAATTTCATATAACCCTTGGAAGGTGGAAGCCAAAGAAAGATTAATGCTATTTTGCAGGAGATTAACAGATGTGGTAAGTTTAGTGACTAATGACATAAGGTCATACAAGTTATATTTGGCAAATCCAAGTTTTCTTGTGTGACTAATGCTTTTTTTTTTTTTTTTTTTTTTTTTAATTTTTTTTTTTTTCAACGTTTATTTATTTTTGGGACAGAGAGAGACAGAGCATGAACGGGGGAGGGGCAGAGAGAGAGGGAGACACAGAATCGGAAACAGGCTCCAGGCTCCGAGCCATCAGCCCAGAGCCCGACGCGGGGCTCGAACTCACGGACCGCGAGATCGTGACCTGGCTGAAGTCGGACGCTTAACTGACTGCGGCACCCAGGCGCCCCAGTAATGCCTTTTTCAAGAACTTTAGTTGAGACAGAAGTTTAGTTGTAATAATCAAAACCAAATTTGTTTGTATGTCACACAAAGCAGAGCCATGTAATACAGACACTAGTAGCTTTGTATACCATTTTCTCATCAGTGATACAGACTTGGCCAGCCATGAACAAAAATGAGATGTCCAATAAGCTTGTCATTTGGGATCCTATTATTCTCCATCTTTTCCCCTCCATCTGGCTTCCTCTTCTCCCTCCAGACACCCTTTGGCCTTCTGCTTTCTTCATACTTCTCCATTCATCCAAAAAGAAAAAAGCATTTCAAAGATCAACGTGTTATCTTTCTGGTTGTGGAAGGGGCATAATGCTGCCAACAGTAAGGACAACCCCTGTGTGATCCTAAGGAGGTAGCTCTCTTTTTCCCTTATCTGTGTGTGCATATGTCAAGAGGTAGGTTGAAGGAATAGATGGGTGAGTTGAAGAGTGTTTCTGACACCGAGGAGAAATTATAAGCTTCATACATTTCTACCACTAAAAAACACAGTCATTCATGTATTCATTCACTCATCATTTATTAATGCAACAATTTATTGAATACCTACTCTGCATCTATTCTGTGCTTTAGAGATCTAGTAGTACTTTCCCAGGCTATTGGTCTAGACATGAGTGAAGAAAGAAAAACAAAAACATAATAATGTTGGTAAGTACTATGTATAATAGTGGTATTAAGGAGGAAGTAATCAATTTGTGAGACAGAGGTCAGCAAAGCCCTCTCAAAGAAGAAGATATTTTAGCTGGAGTTGTAAAGAGAAATAAAACTTAGCCCTCCAGGCATTCTAGGCAGAGAAAATAGTATTTGCAAAGGCATGAAGGCCTGAAATGGACTAGTACATTCAAGAGACTGTAAGTAGTCCAGGGATGGAAAGGAGTAGATACAGGAGAGACTGACAGTAATCAAGATCATGGGGAGATAACTACACCTCCCATGACATGCATAAGTTATTTTTGCTGGATCACCATCTCTTCGCCTTTCAAGTGATAGCAGCACCCTGATACTCTTTGGGGAACCACATTTCCTTGTGGTCTTGGGCTTTCATGGCAACCTTCTGGAGACAATGACAAGCCACCCAGTCAATCTTCCTTGGCTACAATGATTAGTTCAAGGCACATGACCCAGGCTAGGCCAATAAGAACGTTTCCTAAGATTAGATGTTTGGAAATTGGGATAGAGGGTCTTATCTTTCTTCCTTTGGAATCTTGAACCATATAGAACATGCAAGCCTGAAGTTATATTGTAAGTAGCTTCCTTCTCTGGCTGTCTACAAGTTGTTTGCCAAATGAATCAAACACACAGAGGAAAGCAGAATCCAGGGACAGAAAGAGGGAAGGGAGAGGCAAGAATGGAGCCCTGGTAATATCACTTGAACCATGTGCTTGAAGCTTTTGATCGATTCCTGGACATTCTCATTACATAGGTTCTATTTAGGCCACTTTAAATTGAATTTCAGTAACTTATGACCAAAAAAATTTCTGAATATTAAACTGTATTAAGGATTTTGGACTTTACTATAGGAGCAGTGAAGGGATCTTTGAAAATTTTGGTGCACTGAATGGATTTGTATTTTAGAAACCTATGCTGGCAACAGTTTAGAGAATGGGTGGGAATAAAGGAGGGATTGTCAGGGACCCTGCTGTGAAGCTAGTATGACAATCTAGATAAGAGACCAGAAAAGCCTAAACTAAGGTCGTGGCAATAGGTATGAAAAGAAAGAATCTATTTTGAGGAAGATTTAAGAGGTAATCAACTAGGTAAGGGGAATTGTGGGGAGGAAGGACTCACAGGTCCCTCTCCTGGGACCCTATTATTTTTATCTCACTCAACTCAGTGAAACCACTAGTGTGTACTGTCATAGAAAGCCCTACACTAAGCTACAGATTGTTGAGAAATCCTCAGCCTCGTCAGGCACTGGTGAGTATTCCCTGTGGGGTGCTCAGGAAATGAAGGAGGATTTATAGAATGTCTTCCCCCACCTTATCCAATTATGGTTTTATTTCTTGTCAAAGAATAAAATGTCTTTTCACATGCAGACATCCACAACTTTGATATATTATCCAAGGCGAATCATAGCAGCAGCTCTTTTCCAGATGTGAACTCCTACTTGGGTAGCTGTCTGCATTTTTTTGATTCTTGAGGCTAGAAAAAAAGCTCCAGAAATAATTTTATGATTCACTAACAACTCTAAGCTCATTTCCTGTCTCAGGTAGGTCCAGAGCATTCCAGTAAGTACACAAGTGCGGTACAGACTGTAGAAACATAGAAAACATGTTCCATTGATTTGTGTCTCACCAAGGTCTATGTGAAAATGAAGTACTCTGGCCTCATGCTTTTGTGCAAAATATTATAGATACCAGCCAGAGCTAATAAAGGCAAAGGGTGGAATGGGCCATCCAAAGACTGAGCTGGCAAATGCTGACAGCATGTTTGGCATCTAGCATGTCTTTGAGAACCTTGAAGATCATCCATGCTTATTTATCCTTCCTGTGATACATACACACTTGTAGCTACCCAGTTGCTCTCTGAGTCTTCTACCTATCACGGCCATCATCTTATTTGTGTTTGCAGCTTCCTTTGGTCCTGAGTCTTTACTCCTTTACCCATTCTAGCCGGCTACAGTACAGACTGCCACAGAGTCAATCAAGCAAGCATCTCTCTATAGGCCCACTTATGGGCCAAGGGCTGTGTACTTTCCATTGTGTACATAAAGGAATTCTGTGCCTTAGTCCCTTTCTGTGCAGTTTGAAAGACAAAGTGAGCATATCCAAAGCAATTAAAATGCTATAAAGTATCTAAATCATAATGCATACCTCCCAGATAGGTGTCCTGAAGGAAGGGAATTCCAGGTTTGCTTTAGTTGTGTGATGGAAACGACCTGAGGAAGAGGAATTCAGCTGAGCCTCGAAGGACTAGCAGGTTAGAGAAGGAAGGCAGAGAAGGGTGTTCTAAACAGTGGGAACTAAAAACACAAAAGCCAAACTGTGCAAAGAGAGTGTGTGGGACTGTGACAGGGAAGTGAGGGACAGGGAAAGACCAAATGATGGAGCAGAAAGTTTTAGGAAATTTAATTGCCCTCCTTGGATTTTAGCCATCTTTCTTTATGCTTTGGAGACTGTTTATGAATCCTAGGACTTCCTTTGAAAGAGGAAACTGAGAAAACAGTGTTGTTCAGGGAGTTGCATAAAGTCAGGGTGAGCTAGATGCTATGTTTTCCTTCTTGTTAGGGCTACTTTGAGGGACTGGCACAGAAGGCTCTCATTTTCCCATTCTCCTTTCTCTCACTCCTACCCCACATCAGCACCACCATCAGTCATCAAGAAGAGCTGTTCATACCAAGAAACCCAGCATGGTGTTAACCAGGAACAAAGCTGACTCTTAAACACCCTGTTAAGGCCATGGCCTCTGTCACACTGGCCTGGGACTCCAAGAGGGCCCCAACTGCTTTCTAGAGTTTTTACCACTTGCTTTTCTGCTTCCTGATTGTAAAACCAGAACTTTTGGCATGATTTTAGTTCTTGCAACACTTGCCAAGTGAAAGAATGCAAAGGAGAGAATTCTCTTTCTCATTATTCCCTGAGGAACATTCCCTCAGGAACACAGGCCTTTTTCCCTTCACCACGCCAGAATACAAGTTCTTACCTGATTCTGGGTCCTGATACAATCTAGAAGTAGGGTTTATATGTACATTTCTTTGGCTGGACTGTGAGTCCTCTGAGGATAGGACACTGTGCCACACGTGCCACATTCACCTGTGCACCCCTATGCTTAACAGAGTGGCTAATGCTTAGAAAATGTTCAGTAATGGAAAAGGAAGAAAGACCCTAAAAGATCTAGCCATCATCCTGGAATTCTTTCTAGAACAAAGCAGATCATAAATGAATGAATGTTTACTCCATCTAACACAGTGCCTTTTAAACTCTTTAAGTTTAGGTTAATGCTTCCTTTAAATTGAAAAATACTAGATGTCCCCATTAAATCATCAGGTCTTTTTCAAAGTGGCAGCTAGCTATAAACAAGATCTTATGATCACACAGGGTAATTTTGCTACAGAGGAGGAGAGTGGAGGTTAGGATGTCTGATTTCAGGTATTTATTGGGAAAGTAGAATATGGTGATGCCACACAATGAAAGCTTTATGTGTCTTGTGTGATGGAGGGAAGGGCCCAGGTTATGGGAAAGGTGCAAATGAGGGACATAAAAGGATACAAAAGACTGCATTACATCTTCATTTGACCTATAGTTAGTTGACTTCAACAATTTTTGCCACATTCGTGGAGGAGACCTGTTATTATTCCTAGAAAACCATTCTTTCCCTCAAAATATAGAAATCAGCAATTTTTCCAGAAGTTTTCCTGCACATAACAGGTTGAAGTCTTTTTTCTCTCTCCAAAAACTTTTCTATAGAGAAGAGACAACAATGAGCATTTTGAAACCAGATGGAAAACTAGAGGAGGAAAAGAACAAGACACTACACGGGCTTGCTAAGAAAATGTGTGTCACAAATAAGTGGTCAAGAAACAGCAGTGCTGTCTTTGAAGAAATTTCTTCAAGGTCCCTGAAATGTAGCCAGGATAAAGCTGGCAAATTGGTGCCCTTTTCTAGGTCTGCCTGTGAAGATACTGAGAAAAATACCCCCATGGATCTTGCATGGCTTTCTCCAACAGGGTCATTACCTTACTTTTCGTGGGACCTTAGTACTTTTTATCACCAACTCAGGAGGTAACTGAAAATAATTTATCTTGTTCAAACTTGTCCCAGTGTTTAAAAGGACACACCATCCAGTGGCATCATAGTTTGGTCAATTTGCAATTCTGCCAAGAAAAGGGCATAGAAGTGGAATACTACAGTCACACTGGCAAGAGAATATTCCGAAAGCTGGAGACCACAGATGTCCCCTTTGACTATCATACCACAGCAGAGCCCTGAGTCCCATGCTTTTTAATACCCATTAGCTCCACCCCTACCACACACACACACAGTGCACTCATACACCCTCATCTCTACTTCCTCCTGGCTACCCAACTCTCACTCATTGCTCCTTTCTGTAAACACCTGTCAGTGATAATACCCACTTTGCATTGAATTATCTGGGTCTTCTAGTGTTTTATAGAAGTACTTTCTGTCTCTAATAAAACTGCAAAGTCCTTGAGGATCAGGGACTGTGCTTAAATAATGCTCCTCTTGAGACCCTCACATGGACCTTGTATTGTGTTAAAATTGTCCTAAGCACTGAGAAACTAACGGTTGATGAATTGTTCTGTGTGGAACCTCTCCTCCTGCAGGTCTGTTTAGCATCCCTGTCTTCTGCAAAAAATTTTCAAACATAATGACTTCCAGAGTTACTAAGAGAAAAAGGATAGTAAAAGTTATCATTTTTTCTAACACAGCAAAAGAAAAAGTGACTAAACAAATTAAACACAGGGGCAACTGTAAAGGGTTTTCTCATCTGGTTTTATTTCCCTCACTGGATTGTACCTCCTATGTTATGGAATGACTGTGTCAGTGAGACTCAAAGGGCCACAAACTTACCCTAGGACTTCAGAAATAAAAGCAAACAGAAAACAGATATTCTTCCTCAAAAACTCTGGTGTTAACCCCCTAGGGGGAAGCCTTGATGTCAGAAATCATGTAGAAACTCCATTTCCTGGTAATTACAGACATGTTCCATCAGTGGCAGATTTCCAAAGGAAACCTCCCCTCCTTGATATTGCCGGTCTTGCCCTCGGGTTACAGCTCCTGCAGGCCAATACTCAGTTCCCATTCTTCTGCAGCTTCCTCAGTTTCTCTCCAAGGTTCGTTATGTGGCACTGAATAAATCCTTGATTCAATAATGCCTTTAGTTGTGGTTTTTATTTCAGTTACCATTATGTGTCATAATAGTTACTCTCCTCCCACCAACATGGTATCTTAAAAGAATTTCATGCCTTAACTGAGGTTTATGATCTGGATTGATGAATGAGCTAACAGGGAAGAATGGTCAGGTGTTCATTCTCAAACTCAAACTGCCTGAGCTTTTAGCCTGGCTTTGCTGCTTATTTCTTATGTGAACTTGAACAAGTTTTTTATCTTCTCTACATTTCAGTTCCCTTACCTGGCATGGATTTGTTATGAGGATTAGGTGAGATGATCCACATAAAGTGGTACGCTACACCTGGTACACTAAATGTTCAATAGATGTTAATTACTATTAGTTATTCTTCTTGTCTAGCCCCAGACAGTATGTCAGCCACCTGGAGTTCTGGACACATCCTGTCTGTGCTCTGAATTCGGGGCCTCCACGCTATAACAGACTCGTACCCACTTTATGGGAGGGCTGCTCCCTCCCACATGGCCAGATGTGAAAGAACAGGGAACGCCCTGCTG
Organism: Lynx canadensis; assembly: GCF_007474595.2. Taxonomy (NCBI): domain Eukaryota; kingdom Metazoa; phylum Chordata; class Mammalia; order Carnivora; family Felidae; genus Lynx; species Lynx canadensis. Next base: position 15,057,210 of record NC_044319.2, read on the forward strand.
CACTATGGAGCTGGAGCAGGAAGCATTGAGCGTAGGCCAGAGCAGCCAACTTGCCAGAGTTCAAATGAACATCGATGAGCCAAGACATTCCATGACAGCAGTTTCTGTTTCCTCTTTCCTTGCTTCTTCCTTTTCAGTAAAACACTAGTACAAACCAGACCACTGTACAAGAAAGAAATTTCCAGGCCCTCAGACAAATGATCTGTTTCTTTTTTTTTTTTAATTTTTTTAATGTTTATTTATTTTTGACAGAGAGAGAGACAGAGCATGAGCAGGGGAGGGGCAGAGACAGAGGGAGACACAGAATCGAAAGCAGGCTGATCTGTTTCTTAAATGTTACCTGATCAGATCAAAGTCCAGTACAAATACTTGGAATTGGATAGTACTTTGGAGTGTGTTATGATCAACATCAGTTGTAAGCTGATGAGAACAAATTAGTAATTAACTTCTTCAAGTGGGTGTCAAAAGATTATCTTATTTCTAATTCTGAGACTGCACTCTCGAGAGCTTCCTTCTTGGATTACTTCCTTCTTGGATTTGGATTTTCCTCAACATAATCTCTGAAAAATAATATTTATTCCTACTCTACTGTCAGAGGATATCTAAAAGCACTGCAAGAATTCTCCCCCAAACAGTAGGTCAAGGTGAAGAAATAAAAACTCTTCCTGGTTTGGTAATTTCTCAAACCTATCTCTCTGTGTTTCCATGATAAGCCAATGAACAAAGAAGTTGGACAATTTTTTTTGCATCAAAAACAAAATTCAGAAAGAGTATCCTACTATATGAGGAAGGACATTGTTTAATATGGATTAACTTTCAGGGTAGAATACCTTTAGGTAGGAATTATTTTGTTGAAAATTTTCTGTGATCTAAGATTGCAAAATGCAAACCTTAAATTATCCTGACACTCTGCAAGGTGTCAGTAATTTTACAACTCTCATCCAAATCCTCTTGATTCTTTGGTTAAGCAGAATAACACAAATATGTCAGATCTCAGAAGTCCCGAAGAATTCCAATACAAATATTTCTTTCTTTAATTGAAATATATTTGAAAAATAATATTGTGTACATTTAAGATGTACAATGTTACTTTTATATATTTACACATTGTAGTATGATTGCCAGTGTCCTGATAATTAACATCTCTATCTTGTTACATAATTAATTATGCTTTCCTTTAAGTGGGTGGAATAGTTAAGGTCTAGTCTTTTATCAAGTTTGGTGATTATAATACAATATTTGTTATCTGTATTCACCAAACCATGCATTAGATCTCTGGGGCCTATTTGCCACTCGTTGCAAGTTTGTACCCTTAAACAACATCTGTCCTAATACAAATATTTCTGAAGTCATTCTTCACCACAGAAGACAAAGTCTTGTTAATGAGGAAACGATAATAATAGCAAGTGGCATCTTTCCATATCATTTTATAATTTATAAATAAGGCATTTAATATATATTACCCCATTTAATCCTCATACTACTGTGAAATAGTTATAAGAGATGTAATTATCCCAATTTTTATATACGAGAGGAGGAAAAAACAGAAGAGGAATCAGTAGAGATGACAGAGAATGGATTTCCACTCATTCATTTATCCATCCATTCTTTCAACAATCACTAGGGACTAATTACATGTTTCAAACTATGAGAGGATATAGCAATAAACCAAATATTTACAAAACTGATAGCTTAATGCAAGCTACTGACAGTTAAAGATATAATAAAATAAGATAAATGTTGTGATATGGGTCTCTGAGATCAGAGAGCAGAGACCTCTACCTTAAAGGTTGCAGAACTTACATTTTAAGGAACTTACATTTCAGCTGAGATATAAGAGATGAATAAGGAGTTAGATGAAATGGAAGTAGGGATGAGTATTCCTAGAGGAGGGAACATCATGTCCCAAGGACCAGAGTTGAGTGAAGACAAATAACACTTTTCACGGAACCAAAAGAATTCTAGCATGATGACAAAATGCAAAATGGAAAAGGAACAAGATGAGGCTAGAGAGTTAGAAAAAGGACCAAAGCCAGATAGAGCCGTATCATTTATTTTAAGGACAATGACAAATCAAAAACTAGGACAGCATAAAATACTAGGATAATAAGATATTTTGGAGGTCAAGGACCAAGAAGAGTTTTAGGAATTCAGTCAATGGCATCCTTCAAAGAAGTCAAGGAATAAGAGAACTGAGAAGAGGCCCCTTGAGACGTCATGAATGATATTAACATTTTCAGTTGGGTGATAGAGGAGGAACACAAGCTCCATGTGTGTAGAAACAAGGAAGTAGAAACAAAGAGTATGTAGACTATGGTTTGAAAAATTCAGTTCCCCTACTGCTAAGTTAGTAGCAGGGTCAAAGAAAGTTTATCAAGACAGAAAAACTTATACATGTTTGAAGACACAGGGAAAAATTTGAGGATAAAGGTATAAATTAAAGATGTCATTAAGTCATTGAAGATTATGGAAGGGGTAATATACAACATGGTGACTATAGTTAATATTGTATTGCATATTTGGAAGTTGCTAATAGAGTAGATCATAAAATTTCTCATAACAAAGAAGAAGAGCATTGTAACTATGTATAGTGACAGATGTTAACTACACCTCTTGTGATCATTTTGCAATATATACAAATATTGACTCATTATTGTACGCCTGAAACTAATATGCTTTGTCAGTTATGTGAATGTAGAAAATTAAGGAAGTGGGATATATGGGAAGTGTTAAAATGAAATACTCAGGTGAGCAAGAAGACTGAGAAAAAAATCTGTGTGTATATTTTTAAAGCCCAAGTACCAAAGCCAGTCCTACCCATTGCCCTCTCCCTGGCTACCTAATCTGTAACATTCCTGAAAAGCTTTTTCTTTTAATCATGTGGTCTGTCTGTAGTGGGACACTTTCATGTTGGACCCAATTCACTTACCTTCATCTTTGAAATGATGTTAGGATGATGTTAAGAATTGTTACATCACATATCCTTGGAACATGGAAAGACAACTTAGAATATAAATTCTGGCAAATGAGGACATTCTTCTCCATTCCCATGCAAAGGGGAAGTGCTCATATGCAATGAATGGAAAGGTCCTCAGAATCTGAAGTGAGATGAGTCAGGCTGTTGTCTTTCATCATTGCTGTAACCAAAATGGAAAGTTCTCAGATCATCATCTTCCACTAGGGCATTGTCAATCTTTCATCAAAAAGGAAAGACCTCTCACAAGCATTTGCAAGGAAAATAAGCCACCTAATAGCTCTTCTCCATGCTACCAACCCCCCCACCCCTGCCCAACTTACACACACATCAAAATGCCAATAATGGGGCTTTTCTTAGATGTTTCAAAGGATTATGAAGTTAGATACCTTGGAGGATCACATCTCAAAAGTATTTCAGGACTTCCTACATCTATAGGTACAGATCCTTCTAACTCTGCAATGGAAAAGTAGAGGACAAACCTATTCCTAATGCAGGCTAGAATCAAAGGATATTGAAAAGAAAATTGATGTGTTTGTGGATGCCGCAAAGCTGGATAGTAGAACTCATCCAGAAGATTCACTCAATATTCTAAATATCCTCAGCATACTGAAGCATTGCGCCAGGACCAACAGTGTGAAATTTAACTGGCGCAAAGATTAATTCCTGCAACTAGGTTCATATGCAATACCATAATTGCATGTGAACAAAGTAGAGGCAACCTGCGAAAAAGATCTAGGTGTTTTAGTTGATCACAGGTTTAAGATGAGCCAGTACAGCTACTAGCAACATCTAAAGCCACTTAAGACCTACTAAAGATAGTGTTCTTGTTGAGAGAGCAAATTATCTCCCTATAACCTTCACAGATAAACCCCATTCTTTATTCCAGTTTAACAACTGGACTGTGAGCAGGGCAGGACAGCCACAATCACATTTACATACCAGTTCATAGCATGCAGGTCTTTAACACATTCTCTGATATTGATTTTGATCCCTATAATGATCCTATAAGATAAATGTTATTATATCCACTTTTATAGATGGCAGTACTGAAGTTGAAAGGCATTAAGTGTTTTGACCAAGGTAGTAAGTGGCAGAGCCAGGTCAATGGCTCTTAGACCTCTGGTCTTACATCTGTACCATTCTATAACAACTGTGATATTTTGCCTGGGGAGAGAAGACTTAGTAGTTCATGTTAACACTCTTCAAGCATTGGAAGGAGCATTATATGAGATAGTGGGTAGATGTTAAGAGAACTGGATATTAGTAAAGGCTAAATGACTGTCACTGGAGGAGTACAAAGCTGAAGAAGGAGAGTGAAAGACAAAGATAATATAACTAAAAGGAGTCAGTGGACTAAACTGTATTCCCTAATAAAACTTAGGGTTTTAAAAAAATTTTTTATTAAAAAAAATTAACCTTTATTTATTTTTAAGAGACAGAAAGAGGCAGAGCATGAGCAGGAGAGGGGTAGATAGAGAGAGAGACACAGAATCAGAAGCAGGCTCCAGGCTCTGAGCTGTCAGCACAGATCTCACGAACTATGAGATCATGACCTGAGCCGAAATCGGACACTTAACTGAGTGAGCCACCCAGGGGTCCCAGTTTTTTTTTTTTTAAAGCCTCAGAGAAACTCTGAACAAGAGTTTATGCAAAATTTTCCTTAACTCTCATTTTCTCTATAAATTTCTATTTTTATTATAAAAGCAGAAGTGAAAAAAAATAGGAGGGAGGATGCATTAAAAATGACTCCAGAAAAGCAATCAATGATGGTGCCACCTGCCTATACTTTAGGATTACATCAGTAAAGCCTTTTATGAAACATACCAATTATTCCCATTCCATGTAAAGGAAGACAGACAGTAAAGGATGAGAGGCTCAACTTTTTCCAAGACAGTCTTTATTGTATGGGGTAAGATAGTGGGAAAAGAACTGGGCTAGGATTTGGACCGTCCAGATTCCAATTCCTGCATTACTTCTTACCTTCTCCGTGTCTCTGTTTTCCCATTTGTAAGTTAGAAATGTGGGATGACTTACAGATGGTCCCTGACTCAGGATGGTTTGACTTACGATTTGTCGACTTTACAATGTGCAAAAGCGATACACATTCAGCAGAAACTGTACTTCAAATTTTGATCTTCTTTGATCCTGGGCTAGTGATATGTAGGACGATCATCCCTCATGATGGTAGGCAGGGGCAGTGACCTGCAGTTCCCAGTCAGCCAGGCAATCAGGAGGGTAAACAACCAATACCCTCAATAGCCATTCTGTACCCTACAACCATGGTTTCCAACTTTCAGTACAGTATTGAATAAATTACACGAGATACTCAACACTTTATTATAAAATAGGCCTTGTGATCACTTTGTCCAACGGTAGGCTAATGTTAGTGTTCTGCTAGCAGGACTGAACTAATCAATTCCTACACGTCAACCTAAGCACATGATAAGCTTATCAATTCTGTTTAAAGTTTCTCAGGGAGTTTGAACCTGATTTACATTAACTAAAGACACCTGACTGATTGGTCAAGCCGAGTGACAGCTGTAGCTTGTTTCTTCCCCCCCCCCCCCACCCTGCTTCTCCCCTCTTTAAAAACTCCTGCCTACATGAGCAGGGAAGGTGGTTTTTAATGGACATTAATTTGCCATCTTCTCAGTTAGGTGACTTTCTCAAATGAAGTTGCTCTCCCTGCCCCAACACCTTGTCTCTCAACTTACTGGCCTGTCACAGGGTAAGCAGATGAGACTGGAGTTTGATAACAATGTTGTTGAGCCAACCAGGAGAGGTGCTGCTCATGGTTAGCTAGCCCAGTGCGGGAAAGACTTTGGGGATGGTCTGTAACAAGTGCCAGAACTGCTTTCAAGGGGGTCCCTCCCTTTGTTTCTGAGGTCAGCGCAGGTGGCCCCAGCTTCCTGTAGGAGCGAGGAGTCAACCTCTGGATGAGTTCAGGGACTCCAGTACCGGGTGAGTTGCAGCTCCAGTGTGTACAGCCAAGCGTGTACCTGGCTAGTAAAAATAATTGTTGGGCTCTGTGCCCAATTTGGTTTTTGTTTGTTGGGAGAGCAGCTCTTTTGTGATTGTATTTGATAGTCATGGGGAATTTAATGTTTATTCTACCTGACAGCCTGTTCAGGTGCATTTTGAAGAAATAGTCCGATTTTAGTTATTCATCTATGTCCATGAAAGTGATTTTTTTTTTATTGTGACACAGCATGGCCACAATATACATTGGAATCTGTGAATGATGGACTTTAAACAGCTCTTTGAATTACCATACTGCTTTGTAGTTGGAGTTGTATTGCCAGAGAGCTGGCAAAGATGATGAAATTCCCCTATGTGCAAGCTTTCGTGCTCCTCTATCAGGAGGAGATTAAAAGGGAGAGGTCTAGGCTGATGGTACAGAGACCAGAAAAGAAGGCTGTGCTCTGGGTAATACAAGAAGATGGGAGCAATTTAAGGGAGGAAGAAGACAGGATGATGTTACAAACTCTAAATCCTTCATCTGCCCTTCCATTCCTGCCCCTTGTGGCCCATTTTCCATCTCCTTGGGCTGAAATGCTTGATTCTCTGGAACCTTCTAGGGCTTCAGCTCCTCCTCAAAAGCATTCCAGGGAAGCACCAGGGCCTGGAGTAGTCTCCCCTTATAAGACTCAGGGAGGGAATCAATTTGGCCAGAAAGCAATTCCAGCCAGAGCAGAGCAGTTTCCTACTGGAGGTTTAAACCACCATGGACACCTGGGCTGGCCCTTTTCTACTTCAGCTCTGTTGCATTGGAAGAACAATAATTCCTCCTGCGAGGATGATCCCCTTGAAATGATTAAGCTATTTACATCAATATTTGCAACTCACTGACTCTCTTGGGAAGGTATTCAAACTCTTAAATATGCTTCTCATGGTTGATGGAAATGGTTAGTGATAGAGAAGGCTTGTGTAGAGGCATCAGTCTCCATTACAGAGGAGCCAAAGACACTCCCAAGGTGGATGTTGTGGTTTCCTTAGTGGAACCAAATTGGGATCCCAATGACAGGGGCATGCCTGCACTTGATTACTACCAGAAGTGCATTTTGGTTGGTCTCAGGGGGTTTCTAAACAAAAGAAGCCTGAATAAAATACAGGAGTTGCAACAAAAATCTAATGATCACTTTGTGTTCTTGGAGCACATTTACCAAACACACCGCAAGTATACAGATGCTGATCCTGAGGCACCCAAAAATGTTCAGATGGTTAAATGACCTTTATCACACAGAGTGCTCCTGACACTAAAAGAAAACTGCAAAAGTTGGATGAAGCATTAGAGATGAATCTATCACAGCTGGTGGATATAGCATTCAAAGTGTACGATGACAGAGAACAGACACCAAAAAAAAAAAGATGCAAAGAGACAGACACCATCTTTGTGGAAGTCCTATGTGGCTCTCACAAATTCAGGGCTCCTAAGAAAAATAAGGGAGGTCCTTTAGTTGAAAACCAATTTGCAGCCTGTAAGAAAGAAGGACATTGGAAGAAAAGCGTCCCTAAGTTAAGAAAAAATAAAAAGGTTAAGGAGGGGAAGGAAAGGAAGTCTCAAATGATCCAACAAGATGCAGGCTCTGATAAAGAATGAAGGGCTCAGGGACTCCCACTGATCTAGCTAAGCCAATAGTAATTTCCACATAGGGGCCCTGGAGAAAATTGACATTAGAAAATCAATTAATGGACTTTTAGCAGACACTGGAGCCATCTCTCAGTTATCAATACTGAAATAGCAAAAATTTCCAGTAGAAAAGTCTCCATAATGTAGATTACTGGATAACTACAACAGAAAGCCTTTCTTCAACCTATGAAATGTAAATTGGGAGATCAGAAACTACGACAGTTTTTGTACCTTCCTGAGTATCCCATCACCTTAGTTGATCGAGACTTGCTCTGTAAATTGAATGCTCAAGTCACTTTTTCTCCAGGAAAAAAAAGCATTTGAGACTCCAAATGCCTCCTTACCAAGCTTTAAGACTGCAGATGATTCTGCTGGGAGATGAGGCTTCGACTGCTGACCTATCCCCACCTGAGATCTGTGAACACTTAAGTGAGTAAAGCTGTAGGGGTAGATGGGAAACCAGGTAAGGCTAACAATGTAGAACCCATTTCTGTTACATTGAAAGAAGATGCTAAATAAAACCACCTCTGATACCTCATATAGATCTCTCCAGTTATCCCCAGTATACTGTGAGAGATGAAGAACAAGCTAAAGAATGGAGATTTACTAATACAGAGACTACATTCCTTCTGGAAGCCTCAATGTACAGGAAAGCCTGAGAAAAATGATTCACACCTTGAAAAAAATACTATAGCCAAAATTTGTCAAGAGACTAGCTTAACTTGGGATAAAACACTGCCTTTGTACTACTCAGGATAAGGGTAGCTCCATGAAGCAGGCTAAAACTAAGCCCTTTTGAAATTGTGTATGGAATACCTTTCTAGGCTACAGTTTTGACCTCCCTGTCCTCTGAAATCAATCATGAATTAAATGTTATAAGATAGGTTCAAATTTTAAATATTAAACAGTATGCATGGGTTTGTTTCCACTAGATTGTTACCCACCCAATGAACCACTGCACCCCTCATCTCTGGTGATTGCATGCTACTCAAGACCTGGAGGGAACAGGAACCTGATTACCAACTTGCTGAGATATGGACAGAGACAGAGCCACATGCTATTTTCGTGACCACTTAATCATGTCTTAGGTCAACTGTGGTGCAACCTTGGATACATCACAGCCAGGTGAAAGGAGCCCCACTTGAGAGATCAGAAACACAACCTGAGGCTTCTCCATGGACATGTGAGTCAGTGGAAAATGTATTCCACAAACTTCCTTAAACTTCCTATGCTATTCATTTTACTACTAAAATGGGGCTTAATAATATTTATACTAGGAGTTGGCATGTATATGTTTGTCAAGTTGATTATGATTTGCATAGTGAAGGGATGCTCTAAACTGGAGAAAACTGCTGAGATACAGTGCCCGGTTTTTATGTCCTCACTTAATAAGGGTAGTAAGAGTAATTTTCTAAAACAAGTCCAGTTGTTTCACTTCCATGACCTCCCTCCGACGTCCCAGTTGAGTGGGAACTAGTTAGACTCTAGATGACGTCCTTTTCTTTTAGTTTCTGTAATGTGACAGAAGGAAACCGCTGACGAGGGAGATTTGTAGCAGGACTTAGCTATAATCAGCACATTCCTGCATATCAACCCCTAAGCACATTGTAAAGCTCATAGCAATCAATTGTTTAAAGTTTCTCCAGGAACTTGGAAGAAACTGGCCTACATTAACTGAAGACACCTGACTGATTGCTCAGGCCCAAGTGGCAGCTGAAGTTGGTTTCTTTTGTCCCCCCAGTTTTCTCCCCCTTTTAAAATTCTCTGCCTGCACTAAGATGGGAAAATGGTTTTTTGGGACATTAGTCTGACACCTTCTCGGTTAGCTGGATTTCTCAAATAAAGTCCCTTTCTCTGCTCCAATACCTTGTCTCTCAACTTATTAGCCTGTTGTGCAGTGAACATATTGGACCTGAGTTCAATAGTGTTCTCAGCATGTTTAAGGTAGGCTAGGTGAAGCTGTGATGTTTGGTAGGCTAGATGTATGAAATGCATTCTCAACTTTTATTTTCAATTTATGGGTTTATTGGGATGTAAGTCGAGGAAGATCTGTATCTTTATATAAGATATCTTTTAGCTCTATAATTCTGTGATTTGAATTATCTGTCTTACTAGCTGTAGCTTCTTAAATCACCATACCTTATAAGTCTTCACATTGTCTATAGCACCTAATGGCACTTTGTACCTAGGAGAACCATGATAAATATTTGTGGAGTAAAGGAGAGAGGTTCCTGGGTGGCTCAGTCAGTTAAGCATCCAGCTCTTGATCTGAGCTCAGGTTGGTGAGTTCAAGCCCCGTGGAACCCACTTTAAAAAGGTGGGGGGCACCTGGGTGGCTCAGGCAGTTAAGCATCTGACTTCAGCTCAGGTCATGATATCGTGGTTCATGGGTTTGAGCCTGTGTCAGACTCTGTGCTGACAGCCTGCTTCAGATTCTCTCTCTCTCTCCTTCTCCCTCTCCCTCCCCTGTTCATGATCTGTCTCTCTCAAAAATAAACTTAAAAATATTTTTTAAAATTAAAAAAAAAATATATATATATATATACAATTTGTGGAATAAAGGAATGAATGAGTGAATGGATAACTAAGGTCTTTTCTGTATATAAAATTGAGTCACCATTATGTATGTAATTTAAATACTGTATTTAAAGTATATCTTCCATGTAACTATGGTTCTAGAAAAGATCTAGAAAAGACAACTAATCACAAGCTAGAGAGATTTAAGTTTATTTTAATATTCATCATTCCAAACACAGTGCAAATATATAAGTATGAAGAGGCTGAATATATACTTGGTTGCTCGAAGGAACTCATTAAAGCTTAAAAAAATGAATTTAAGATAGAGAAAAGGCTACCTACCTAATATAGCTAGTTGTAAGCTGGTAATAATACAAAAATACAAGTTTCTCTTGCCAGAAACTGAAACCATACTGTGTAGCATGAATAATTTTCCTTACTTTGTAGATGAAAACACCTCCCTCCAGAGAAGTTATGCAAAGTACTCAAGCTCACGTGAAGTGCAATTGGCAGTCAAGATTTAAATTGAGGCCTATTTAAATCTAAATGCATCTCCTAACCACAGCACTTAATTTCCTCTCCTGAGATGATACAGCCTAGAAAATAATAGGTGTTCTCAAACATTTCAAAAAGACCTCTTAGAGTTGATGGACCTTGTTTGGTTGAAGGGAAGGAGACCCATTTACACTAGCTCATGGAGAAAGGGTGTTTGTTAAGGTGATCTATAAGTCCTAGAACAGGAACTGAAATTGTGTCAAAAACCACAACATCTCTGGGCATTGACTGTTTGTAACTTTTTGTTTGCAACAAGTTGTATGATCTCTCCTTTCTCTTCTATTCATATGGCAGCACCTGCTTCTTCTCTTACATCAGCTCTATTCTTCCTGCACATTAGCAGCTCCATGGCATCATTTAACTTTTCTACTGCTAAATGATAGGTTTTCCTTTTATGTTCTAGATCAAATTCCTAAGAAAGGAAATTGGATTTTCTCAGTTCAATTTTTTTGTGTAAGCCTGTCTTATACTGTGTGTCTCCTGAACATCCAACGTTAATACCTGGTCTGCTTGCCGGGCAGATGCCTCTCTCTCTCCTTTGGCCTTGAGATTACCAACTCTGTACCATTCTACAACTCTTTTCACAACCAAGTTTTTACAATGACTAGTGTAACTCATCGTCTCACCTTCCATTTATTGCACATCTGACAAACTGTGCTTCTCATGTGTTCCTCTGTCCTGGAAATCTGGATTCTTCCACCATTCTGCCACTATAAATGATCTTGCTGATGTCACCAACAATTGTCTACCAGCAAAATCCAATGAGCAATCTTCAATCCTCATAGTGTTTGATTTCTCGGAGCCTGTAAAATTGTTGACTACTCCCTCATTTCTTAATCACTCGTGGCCTTTTTCTGTGTACTCTCTCCTCCAGTTGACCTCATTTGTCCATGGTTGCTACTCTATAGGATTCCTTTTCTATGCCTTTCCTCCAATCTTTGTACTCCCAGTTATCAGTCACTGGCTCCCTTTTCATTCTAAACCCTCTCTGGTGTGATTCCATTCACAACAGTGACTTTACCCTCAAGGCTGTTGACTTCCATGTGTTCATCCCATCCCATGTGATTCTGCCTGAGTTCTAACTGTATACTACATATGCCAATTGGATATTCTACAAACATCTCAAATTACACACTTATAAAACTGAACTCATTGTCTTATCCACTCCAGACTTTCTCTAGATTCTCCTTCCTATCCCCTACTGTGAAAACATCACCATCTCCTCAGTATACCAAGAAGGTCCTTCCTTCTTTATCTCAAGTCTTAACTTCATTAGTTAAGACTCTGATTCCAATTAATAGAAACCTACTAAAGCTATCTAAGTGTGGGGAAAGAGGAATTTGTCACAAAGGTACAGTGATTCTCATATAATCCAAGGACAAGAACATAGCTGAGCCCTATGGGTCAATAATTCAATGGAGTTTCTTCCTATCCTTCATTGTTGCTTCTGTCTGCATATTTCTTTCATTTGTCTGTCTCAGCCAGATAAGCTTACTCTGCTCCTCACAGAAAACCACAGGGAATATGGGCTACCCAATAGATCTACATTTTTATCTTGTCCAGTCAAGAGACCATCCCAGGGTAATTAATCCTGGACAAGTCAACTTCAACTAAGAGAACAGGCTTACATGGTAAAAATGAAGCTGCTGAAATCTACTCCTCTGGATAAGAAAGTCTGATAAGGAAACCACTATGAACTTGGCAGAAACCCCAGTGGTATCTACCACAATCACTTAGGTCTGATGATTCTATGACACAAATTTTTCTCACAGTCTGTTCCCTATCCCCATCACCAATGCCATTGTCTTTGTTCAGGTTCTCCTCCATCTCCATTGTAGACTTATTTACTGCCATGAGTGTTATTTATCATATATACAGTTCTCTGATCATTTGTGCATATACCTGTTTTTTTGCTAAATTCTAAACTGCTTGAGGACAAGCAGTATATCTTTATATTTTTGTATCCCCTCTGGTACTTAGCAATAATATCTGAGATATAATTGGCCTCAGGAAATACTTATTCAGTGAATAAAAGATGTATTTTGTATCCTAGGCCATTATTCACTTGGATCCTCTATGTGACCACCCTGGCTTGTAAATTATGCCTGCCAATAGCCTTCTGGTTTTAATTTGAATTCCCATTCAGTGCTCCCTAGGGAGAGAATGTGCTAATTAACTTCAACCTTAATTTATATCTCTTCTCTTATGAGTTTGGTTATATAGTGTCTGAGATATTTATAAATTCTAATACCTGGATGAAATTCCATTTCTGTACCTATAAATCTGAAGATTTGACTTTAGACATGGTAACTTCACCGTTCTGAAATAACCATTAGCAAAAGCCTTGTTGAAAAAGCAGCTTCTTAAGGCAGCATCTGTCAACATCTGTGCTCAGGAACTACAGTTTGTGTTTATGAAAATATTCACTTGGAGTAAGTAATAACAAATTTAAGTTTCTAAAGACTGACAGTGCTTTTGAAGAAGTAATATGTACACATTGCAAAACCTCACATATTTCTGAATGTTTTAATTTCTCTATAAAAAATATGTGAGGAAAAAAAATCCATTAGAGATATGAATGATTTCAAGTTCATGAGAGATCAGTTTTCCTGAATGTCTTTGCCATAAAGAGTGATCAGTAACATGGGACTCATGGGGGGCTCAGTCAGTTGAGCAACTGACTTGATATTGGCTCAGGTCATGATCCCAGAGTTGTGGGATCGAGCCCCACATCAGGCTTGGCATTGAGCATGGAGCCTGCTTGGGATTCTGTCTATTCCCCACTCGTGCTTGCACACGCACTCTCTCACTGTCTTTCTCTCTCTTTCTCAAATAAATAAAATTAAAATATTTTTACAAAGAATGATAAGTAACATAATAAACATTGTTTCAAGAACCATTTTTGAAGATGCCTATGGATGTTTCTAAATATAAATTTTCAATAAAAGCCAAAGGCACAAACTTAACTTAAAATTTGGTGAAAACATTCCTGTGGTAAAGCAAGCTAATGTGTTCCAGAATACTGCTTCCTAGGGAAATGAGGATAATGAAATGATGCCTATCGTGATGGTGGTAGTGATAGGAGTGCAATGGTGATAGCAGCCAACTTTTAGTGAGCACTTGTTATGTATGTACTTTGAATTTGTAGTGCATTACTTAAAGGTTTAAAAAACCTAGAGTAATCCTAAAAAAAAAAAAAAAAGGAGGAGACAGGGGGGGATACCTGGGTGGCTCAGTCGGTTAAGCATCTGACTCTTGATTTCGGCTCAGGTTGTGGTCTCACAGTTGTGAGATCGAGCCCTGTGTCGAGCTCTGTGCTGAGCGTGGAGTCTGCTTAGGATTCTCTCTCTCTCCCTCTCTCTCTCTCTCTCTCTCTCTTTCTCTCAAAAAATAAATAAAAGATAGATAGATATCCTAGAGGAATGGAAATGAGCATAGCATTTAACGGGTTGTTTGCCACATTATGTATCTTATATCTTGCTGGTCATTCTAACCAAGAACCAGAGTCCCATCTTTTTTGCCCATTCATTTCAGTATGTCTTGAGCTCTTTTAATGTTCCAAGCACTATCTCAGGTGCTAGTGATACCACATTAAACAAATCCTGGCACTTAATTTATCTTGGGGAGGAGAAAGAATAAGAAAGATGTTAAATAAATATCTCAGCTTGAGAAATGACAAAGTTCAGAAACTTAAGAATAAATCCAAATCTGTAATAAAAATTCATGGCAGCCACCATTTTAGTGTCTACTCTGTATCAGGAATTTTACATAAATTAGTTGGTATGTTAAACCTATTTAAAGTTTATTTGATTCAACAAATATTTATTAAGGTCCAACTATGTGTTATGGATTGGGTAAATAACAAGAAGCAAAATAAACAAGAAATTAAGCTCCAAAAAGGGCAAGTAATTTGTCCAAGATCCAAATAAGTAGTAAATGGCAAAACTGGGACTTGAAAACAAATTTGTCTGATTAGAAGGGTAGAAATTATTAAGCTATTGAAATGGTCTTGGTGGCACAGACAAGAGTCCTAGCAAAAAGGAGGTCAGATTTTCTCTGAAGGTAAAGACAACAGAATTTCCTAATAGTGAATGTATGAAAGACAGGAGTCAAGAATGACTTCATGACTCAGAGGTTTTTGCCCTATGCAATATAATTGAAATGAGGGAGGCTTCAAGAAAAGCTGATTTGGGGCAACATTTTGGATATGTTGGATTTGAGATGTCTGCTCTACCTCCAAGGTGAAATTGCTGAGCAAACAGTTGCATTTACAAATCTGAAGTAAAGGAGAGCAACTCGGGCAAAAGATGAATATTTGAGAGTTGACAGCATACAGGCAGATAATGTAGTGCTGATGGTGGCAAGACTCAGATGCCTTAGGTTGCTGGTGTTCAAGTGGCAACGTTGCCATTAGGTTATGAAAAGTGAAGAGCCCAACCTTTTTTCAGACTTGGAGGCTAGAAAGCCATTTGCTTTTGTGAGGAGAGATGGATTATGGTAAGTCCCATGCGCAGCACCAGCATTGGTTTTGTTGTTGCTCTTGCTTTTGTTTTGCTTTTTTATTTTATTGTTTTGTTTAGAAGCTTTGACTCTTTTTAAATACTGGAGAAATCTTCGGCTGAGATTCATTATATGCCATAAAACAGTGGTTCTTAAACTGCAGTGTGCATAAAAATAATCTGTAGGTCAGAGCTGGTTAAAAAATCCATTTGATTCCTAGACCTCAGTAGACTTGCATGAGGCCTATCATTCAAAACAATCATGTTTTTTCCAAGCATCCTCTGTGAATCTTACGTAGTGAGTCCATAGGCTTCACTATGAAAACTTATGCTATTGATTATTAAATAAATTGAATAAGTTGTTTTGCCTTAGGATACTGTAAAGATAGTTGCTTCTTGGTACATCTGGCCAGCAAAGCTTAAAACAAATAGGATTTTGTCCTGTTTTAGTGATGCAACACAAGGTAGCTTACTGGCTATTTTCCCTTAGTGCGAGTGAATTTATAAGTTTCTTTACCTTATTTACATTAACAGTGTAGGGAAGGAGGAGAGCACTTGAGATGATTAGGTGATGGGATGGGAGACTGTAGAAACAGGGACTGAAGGCTTTCCCCATTGGACTGCATTATCCAGAGAGCACACAATAATGCTAAGTTCTCACCAATGCTCAAGTAAATTTATGATTTATTTGTTCAGTCAATAGACAATAAGGACTATTAGTCAGGCACTGTGTCAGATCCTGGACACTTGAACATCAGATTCTTCTCAGAGACTATGCCATTGGGTAAGAGATACAACCCATAAGCAGGGAAAGGAGGTAAGAAGCTCTGTCTTCCATTCTGCAAAACTTAAACTCACCAATTCACCCCAGTCCAGCTCAAATTCTGCATGTTTAGGACCCAGTGTGAGGCACATGCTACCCCTGTAGTGTCCCTGGAAAACACCAAAGCTGGGTGGAAACAATCACCCTGGACACTAAAATCAGAGGTTCCCACTCTGATTATGCAATTGAAGCAATGAGGAAGTTGACTTAATTCTAATGATTCTGTTCATTGAATTTCCATATTCTTATTCCCAAACACTTCTTGAGTTCTTTGAAACATGTCCTATAAACCCTCCAGCCTACTTTCCCAAATAGTATAATGGGATTCATCAATACTGTTGTATGTTTTGGAGTAATAGCCCAACGAAGCTGTTTTCAAGTCCTTAAACTAGCTAACTGCTAGCAGAATCCAGTACATTCAAATAAATGGAAAGTCTGAATTTTACTATCTAGAGCATTCATTGTGGATCTGGAGAGTCTGCTAGAGCTCAGTGCTCAGTGCTGGAGAGAAGTTTCTTGGCTTTTTTTTTTTTTTTTTGATAGAGAGAGAGAGAGAATGAGAATGAGAATCTTACACAAGCTCTATACTTAGCTCAGTCAGACACAGGGCTTGATCCCATGATGCTGGGATTATGACCTGAGCCAAAATCAAGAGTCAGATGCTCAACCTACTGAGCCATGCTGGTGCCCTGAAAGTTTCTTCTTCCTAATAAAACAGTGTGTATTAAAACAGTATTTTTAGATAAGACAATTTTATTTCCTTCATGCTTCTCTATTTTCCTTGATTTTCAAGAAATTAACAGCATTGTTTTATGTTCATTTGTAACAATGTTCTTAAGCCTAACTTTTCTGAACAATAATTTTCCTCTCCCTCTGCCTTTGTATTAAACTCTTATTTTATTGCTCCTATGGTGAGAGTTTGGGGCTTTTTGTATTTTTGCATATTATCATAGGTCTCTCAGATCCCTTTTAGACATCTAAGAGTATAACTGGATATTAAAGTGGGACTCTACCTGATTCAGTTTCAACTCAAGCATAATATTATTGGCACTAAGATATCAAAGTGAGGGTAAGACCATTGCCCTCACCAATATGGCAAAATTTACAAAGGAATGAAGGTGAGCCCCTTTCCCCCACTACTCTTTGACACATTGGCTGGATTAAGGACCTAAAATGAGGCCAGAGTGGTAAAAAGGAGAACTTGAGATACAATTTACAAAGAAAAACCTGGGGCCATGCTGTGAGTCCTCACCCACTCCATTTGCAGGAGGAATGGGATGCAATGAAACTTTCTAATGTTAAACCTGGTAGGAGGACTTCAAGGGAACCCCTAAAAGAGCTTTATTTCTTGCACTTGGGAGGTAACAGAGAACTAGTGCCTGACTTCCACCTGAAAAAGCAAAAGTTGACAGTGAGCTAGAGTTTGACCCCACCCAGTAAATCTGTCAGGAAGATAAAAACCAACTCCTTGGGCATAGAGACAGGAGAATCTTGCTGCAGTCGTACTCTGAGTTTGTAGGCACAGTGTGTGTACTGGTCTCTTGTAGATAAATGTGGGACTCACAGGAGAGTCATGACCTGTAGAGTGACTTTGCCAGGGTCACAAATGACCCCCAAAATGGAGACACATCCATTCAGATCAAGAAAAGTGTAGGTACCAAGGTATCCTTTATAACTTATACTTGAAGGTAATCCTTAGACTCCTTGCCCATAAATCAATCAGGTTTTTTCTTCTTCTCTCTAATAAAAAATATCCTCTCACCTCCACCAATGAAATTGCTTCTTTGAGATCAAACACAAAAAGACAGGAATTTCATCTCCAAGATAAACAGATATATTTAAGGAGTTAGTTTGCCCCCATCAAATGCACAAAAGTGCGTTGCTTTCCAGTCAACTGCTATCTTCAGGAGGCACTCAACCCATAGTGCTGTAACACACTCTAGGTCAGTTTTGATGGGCAAGAGTGAAGGTAAAAAACAGTATGAAAGGGGTTGTGACGGCTTTGTTAGTGAGGATGGCTGATGTGGAGTTGAGGGGAGGGACAGAAGTCAGAATGTGAAACTGTCTGACTAACCCATCAAAAATTGGAACAGCTATAACCAAAAGCTGATTGCATCCAGCTCTCACTTTTGCCTAACACTAGCCAAGCAGTGTTTCATTTGGGCAAGGATTTCTCTGATGCACCCTCAAGTTCTCAATATCACTGATGCTAAACTGATAATCCACGGATAAGTTAGCTACAGCCCACTTACCAACAGAACATTTATATAGGTTTCATCTATTTGAAGAAACAAGGAAATAGTATACGTTGAAAACAAAGGCTGAAATTACAACACCAGGAAAATTCAAAGATCATCTGTTGGTAGCCTTCACTCTCCCTGCAGCTGCTGAGCTCATCCTTGCCCTGAGAAATCATTACCATGGGGGGCTCTTCCTGGGAGTATGATAATTTCACTCTCTTGCCTACCTTGATTGTCCCAGGAATAAGGCAGGAGCAGAGAGAAGTCATTAAGGAGTGTTTTACAAATAGCCATGTGCTGGTTAACAGGCTCTCCACAAGGAAAATCCCTCATTTGTGTTTGCCAGTTCCCATGGTATAAATAGTCCCACCATGGCCAATTTCAAGAATGACTAATTAATAACCAGATTGCAAAATTTTGAAAATGTAACAATCAGCTATCATGAGCTTAGTGCTAGCTCACTCCAGCACTTCAGCACACTGCTGCTTATAACTCAACAACAATCAATACCAGTGGGCTTCTATAAATACGTGATATAATTTTAATTTCCTGAGAAGATATGCAAATACAAGAGAAACAAGGTATCCAGGTTTAGGCCATACAGCTACTCAGCAGATATTTTTTTTTGCCTCAGGCTTAGCCTGAGCAATTTTTTTTAAACAATACAAATATTTTTAAATTAGCTTTATATGTAATAGTATTAATTAACAATGTAGCTTTTTACAAATATCCATAAATATTTTAAATTGGGTTATCATATAGTCATATTACATACCTTTCAACAAGAATTCACAAGCAGCTAATTAATTTAACAGAGTCTAAAATTTTAGCAGGCTGTTATTGAATTGAGTGCTATTCATTATTTTCAGAAGTTAACACATTTGACCAAGGCAGCAAGGGGATTTGTTTGAAGGAAGCCCTGAGCAATACCCTTGTGTTTCCTGCTATAAGCAGGGAAAGGAAAAGTTTGCTAAGAAAGGAGAGATGTGTTGTAGCTTTATTCTACCCACCTTGGGCTGAAAAGGAATGTATCTCCTGATAATTAAATCTGCTAAACTTTATCGACTATAACACGAAAGCTGAAATATCAACTCTTAAGCTAAGGCAGTACGAGACAGTGGGGAAGCCCACTGTTAATCTCTAGTTCTATGGGTTGAGGCAAATTACCGATGTTCTCTCTGCCTTTATATTCTCATTGTTTAAATTGTGCCAAAACACCTGCCCCGTTAGCTTCCTGGAGTTGCCCTGTGATCTATTGAAAGCACTTGGCAAACTGTGACGAGCCAGCTAAAAACAGGAAACTATTACATGACATAATAACAGTACTGATGATACCAATTTCTGGGGGTTAATTTTTATGATTACTCTTTCTTTACCACTGACAACATGTAGACACAATAAACAAGTTCCCAGGAGCCCTCTGTGAAGGTTCAGAATGAGTCCTTTGACCAACTGGTTTTATAAAGCACTCTGCATCCTGAACATGATGAAATCCAGGGATGTTCCCAAGTAAAGTGCATCCATTCCATGCCACCTATGCCTCTGTCCCAATAGACGATAGTGTTCCCTATCATCTAACATCATCACATCTAAAGTGGGGTGTTGTTGGCATGTTTGTGGCCACCCTCCCAGTCTGACTACTTTTAATAGGAGGGCCTCAAAAGACAGGAGTATGGGAAGAATAAGGTGAAGCAGCCCAAGAATATGAGAACAAAGCCAGACCATTGCTCTGGATCTTTTTTGGCATACCAGTTAAGATTCCCAGGGATATAAGACAATTTTCTCACCCAAGGATTTAAGAATTAGACAAAGACTCTTTGAGAAGCTCTGTCCTCGAGCCACCCATAGTCATTTATCGTGGATTAGTAAAGTGTTTTTGTCAACCCATTGTCGGGGGTAATCAAATGTCTCTGGCCTGTCTTCAGTTAAGCTTGAGAGATGAAAACTCACGTGCAGACAAGAGTTCTGTTTATGCTGATTTGTGCACGCAGGCAAACTGTGTGTGTTGAAAATCTGCCTCCTTCAACCCACCCATCAGCCTCTCTGCATGTGCTAAAGATGATGAGGAGACCAAATTGAATCTCTAGGAGATAAATTGGGGATTTGTTAGCAATAAGATCCCCCAGTAGGTATTATTTTTAAGAACCTGATGTTCATCGTTGAATTTCAAATGAAGCGTATCTCCAGCATCCAGTTCATAAGTCCCTCCTACATTTTGAATTGTAGAGTTGTTTGTTAGAGTTTGTATGACGTCTTTGTTTTTACATAGCCGCACCTCAAAAGGAGCTGGTTCCTTGTAGGTTGTATTTGGAGCTACCTGACCATAAATTAAATACAAGCCATTCCGAAGTATCTTCAGGTTCCAATCAGCTGTATTATTCACACAAGGAAGCTTAGGAGAGGTCATATGCCATTTTGAAGGAAGTGGTCCTATAAGAAATTTACAAAAGAGAAAAAAGAGGGCATAGTTACTTCATTCCTTTCCTGACTATAGTTCTTTCCCACTTAACAAGTTGTTTCTTTACCTAGTCCACATTAGTTCTCTCCAACCACAATTTTAATATTTTAAATATCTACTCCTTGTTTAGAGATATTACAAATCCTAAGTGTATCTCTTGCTTGGGGAGTTCTAAAGAAATGGATTTGGAACAGAAAGATGTGTTAAGTTTTAAGTGGCATTTGTATCTCTTGTCAATCAGTATTTGTGAAAAGAAAGAAAGGAGGAGGAAGGGAGAGTAGAATCACACACCAGGATTGTGATAACCAATTGGCAGTCCAGGATGCATATTCATGCTTTGCTTTTTTTTTTTTTTAATGGTTGTTTATTTTGAGAGAGAGAGTGCACATGTGTGCACACGTGGGGAAGTGGCAGAGAGAGAGAATCCCAAGCACACTCTTCACTGTCAGCTCACAGCACAACGTGGGGCTCAGTCCCACGAACGATGAAATCATGACCTGAGCCAAAATCAGGAGTCCCAACACTCAATCAACTGAGCCATCTGGGCACCCCACATATTCATGCTTTTCTATGTAAATACTATCATACTACGTATCACTTTATCAATGAGATCTTCCTCATCAATCTATATAAAAGAGTGCTCTCCTGTCATTCTCTTTCTTCATCCTGCTTTAGTTTTCTTCGCAGAAGGTATATCACCATCTAATGTATTATGAATTAAGTTCCTCAGTTGTTTATTGTCTATCTTATACCTGCTTGAAGATAACATCTTTGAAAATAAGTACTTCTCTATTTTGTTCATTGCTATATCTTCACCTAAAAGAGTTCCTAGGACCTAGTATGTGCTCAATAAATATTTACTGATTGAATGATACATCCATGTTCCTGAATTAGGTGCATTGTGTCTAAATTATGGCTCTTCTCTTTAGTTTAGGGTATATACCCAAGATCTACTTAGGATATCATTATGCAACTCTTCAAAAACAGCTACTGGTAAATTCATTAGTTTACAAATGAAAATTATTTGTTTAAATGTAAGTATTCCTAGTTTAATATTGTCACGGGTGGAGGGTGGGGAAGAGTCTACACTAGATCACGTATTTTCATAGGTATAAGTAGAATTTACATATTTTCTTAATGTTAATTGTTTTAGCACAGTAGTGTGATTTCAGAGCCCCAGGATGTGTTTTGATCATTCAAAATACTTATTTGGCCTAGTCCCTAATTCTCCATAACTTATTTTTTATGAGGGCAAAGCCTTTATCTCATAATTAGAAAGACACCTTAATAAGAAAGCACCCTGGGAGAGATCACACATTGACTTAAATTCTTGTTTATATAAATGATTGCTATAAGGCTCTGAGGGCAGATTCTAAAGGAGAATAAAGGAGAGCTATTAGAATAAGAAGCAAAGCCTCTGTATCTCCAGTGAGTCCAAAGCCTAGTAAATTTCTTCCTGCTGTGTAGGACCGTGTAATATGCAATAGACAATAGGCAAGTCACTGCAAAAAGGTGCCCCTGGTTCTCTTGTTCTGTTACAGGGGCCACTAGCCCTGAGGGCACCTATTAGCAGCATGTGATATTCTTAACATTTTATCACATCAAGAAGGAATTTCAAACATATCGTTATTTCCTCTCCATTAACTAGAAAAACAAAAACAGGGGCGCCTAGGTGGCTCAGTCAGTTAAACATCCAGCTTTGCCTCCGGTCATGATCTCACAGTTCACAAGTTTGAGCCCCGCATCGGGCTCTGTGCTAACAGCTCAGAGTCTAGAGCCTGCTTTGGATACTGTAGCTCCCTCTCTCTCTGTCCTCCCCTCCCCCTCAAAAATAAATAAACATTAAAAAAAATAAAAACAAATTACAAAGGCAGAGACAAGTAGAGCTTCCCTAACTCTCCCAAACCAGGGAAGGCTGGCAATTTGAACTGTATAGGAAAACAAGGATTGCAGTTAACACTAGAAATGTTCTGCTCTCAGCCGAAAATATGTATTTGGCTTGAAATATCCAATAAATAATCCAAATGTACTTACTTTCAATTTTGTATGTAGGCTAAGAAATACCCTAAGGCTCAGTGTAACTATAAACTGTAATGTGTTTTCTTAGCAAATCCCAGGTCTCTATAAGGGAAAGTGGCTTGGAAGCTGAAAGGTGAGGAGAAGGGCACAAGGGGAGTGGCCATTTCCCTAGTTTCCATCCCTTCTCTGTACATTCAGAAACAAAAATGGCACCCTACACACACTCTACGAGGCACTGGCAATATGTGGTATGTGAGCAGAACTTTGAGTTTGTCACAGGGAAAAGTTATAGAAATACGAAACTTGTGCTTATTAAAACACAGAAATTTTTAGGAAAAAAAGTTTCTTAAAAAACCACAGAATTAAAAGTAGATTCCTGGATTTCATGTTTCTGGGCCTGTAAGAGTGATGTACATTCCTGCCCAGAGATGTGGCCTTGAATGTCAGCTTCATCAAGGCATGGACTTGTCTGCCTAGTTAATCTCTGAAGTCTCAGCAACTAGACAACTGCTTGGCACTTGACAAACAGCTATAAATAGTAGCTGAAAAATGAATAAAATAGAATACAGGCTTCCTTCTTGTATCAAATACTAAGAAAAGTAAAACAGAGGTACACAAGACAGGTTACTCACCGAACTTAGCTACGCAGGGCTCACTGGCAGTCTGTATGGGAAGAAAAAGAGGGATTTGTCAGGATAATGACCATATCATGGCTTTACTTGTTGGTTTATTTAGAGCTTCAGATCCTAAAGCCAACTTCATTTCCCTAGCCATATAAAAAATCCTTTCCTCCACCTTGTCTCTCCTGTCCTCAGCTTCCCTTTGTAGATGGCCGGTTCTGTCCTTTCCCTTCCATTACCTAGCTGCCCTGTTGGGTCTTCTTGGCAAAAGTTGAGGTCTCATTCCATCCACCTAACCTATACCCACAGGAAAACTATCTGCTCTTGGACTCTCCTCCTCTTGGGCTACAGAAATTGTCGGTAAACACTAGTCTTCACACTCCACTCACTGTACCAGGTGATCCATTGACATGGGAGAAGAAAATAATAAAATTCCTAGTTGTGTTTATTTTTATCTTTAATAAACCGTAGAAATATTCACAATGCAGATTTGTAAAACTGCCTTCATTTAATATTCAGACAATCACACCATTTACGGTAACTGAGATACCATGAGGAGACTTCAGTTTCAAACTGTGGCAGCATACCACAGTTTACTTGCTACAAGAACCCATCAGTGTGATTAATTCTTTAAATACTGGTATTTAAATGCTAAAGCCCTTAAAATACTCAAGAGCAAAATAAGGTATAACCACAAAAAAAATTTTTTTTGTACCACGTAAAGTTCATTGGTTTCCTTGTGGCAAAGTGCTTAAAAGTCTTTTTGAACTCAAAGATAATTGCACGTGTTTCTTTTGTGGGATTTCTCTGGCTGCTATGGTAGGAATAAAGCAAAGAGAGGCTAGGATAAAAGCAGTGAGGCCAGTTAAGAGATCATTGTAATCCTCTAGGCAAGAAAGCATGGTGCCTCTGACCAAGGTGCTAGCTATCCTGACATGGATATGGGATGAGATAATGAGAAGAAAACAGATAACTCCAAGATACTGGGCATGAGTAACTGAAAAGATAAAGCTGCTAATCACTGGAATGAGCAAGATTTAAGAGAAAGAAACAAAGGAAGGACTCATGAGTTCATTTTTGGACACATCAAGTTTGTGATGCTTACCACATATCCAGGTAGGAGTGTCAGGTAGGCATTTGGACCTATGAGGATGGAATTTAAGGAGTTCTGATGATATAAATTCAGGAATCTTCAGCTTCTAGGTGATGCTTTAAGATGTGAGACTGTGTAAGATTGTCGAGGCAGTGAATATAGATAGAGAGGAACATTGGAGCACTGCAATGCTTGGAGGTCAGGGAATGAGGAAGAACCAGCAAAGGAGACTAAGAAGGAAAGACCAGTGAGTCAGAAGGGAAACCTGGGAAGTGTGATGTTGGAAACTAAGAGAAGAAAGTATTTTAGGGAGAAGTGATCAGCTGTATCAAATGCTGCTGATGGGCCAAGTGAGAAGAGGATAGGCAATTAACTGATGGATTTACCAACATAGTAGTCATTGGGGTTCTTGGCAAAAGTAGTTTCTGCAATGTGATGAGGACAGAAACTTAAAGTGGATTTAAGTCTAAATGAGAAAAGAGAAATTGAGAAGAATTTTCTTGTGAGGGAGAACAGAAAAATTGAGTGGAGCCTAGGTGGGGATGAGAGATTATTATTTTTTTCTTGTCTTTGGTTTTGTTTTAACATGAAGGAACTGACAACATGGTTATCTGTTGCCATTTGATGGGAATGTTCCAGTGAAGTGGCAAGAGGTAGAATGTAAGAGCTAGGAAATAATTGTTAGAGCAATGTCTTTGAGTAGGTAAGAGGGGACAGCATCTGGATCAGAGGTGGCCTTAGATAGGCACATGAACAGTTCATACGCAGTGCCATGAGGGAAGCACACTCTACATGGGAAAAAAATGCAGGTAAGTGGTAGGTACGATGGGAAGTTTTGGAACTTCCTTCCCACCTACTTCAATTTTCTTATAGAACCAGGAGACAGGTTTTCAGGTTTTCAGGTGAGAGAGAGAAGGGGGAGGACATTGGTTGTTTAAAGAGAAGTCAAAGGAATGAAATAGTCCAGGTGAGGAGAGTGCGGAACTATAGGTTATGACAGTCAAAATCATGAATCAAGGTAAATTAACTTAGAATATAACCTTCAAATTATTATGTCGCAAAGCATTTTAAACTAAGATTAAGAAAATAAAAGACGCATTTATTAAATTACTCTATTAAAGTATTGTTTCAATTACTTTGAAATGTTTATGTTATGTTAAGATATTAAATATAATATTTTGACAAAAGCAACACAGTTTTGCACTGTGAAGAAACTAGATCAAGCATGTTATTCAGTTCATTCTTATGAGTTTCCATTTTGTGTATCTTTTTATTATACATAGTATTAGTATTTATATATAACATAATAAATTAGCATATATGTTGGGATTATACTCAAAAACATTCTGTTTTGTTGCTAAGGAGATGCAATCAAAAAGTTTTGATTCCTGGGGTGCCTGGGTGGCTCAATCGGTTAAGCCTCTGACTTCGGCTCAGGTCATGATCTCGTGGTTCATGAGTTCGAGTCCCATGTCGGGCTCTGTGCTGACAGCTCAGAGCCTGGAGCCTGCTTAGGATTCTGTGTCTCCCTCTCTCTCTGCCCCTCCCCCACTCACACTCTGTCTCTCTCTCTCTTAAAAATAAGTAAACATCAAAAAAAAATTTTTTTTTAAAGTTTGGACTCCTACAATTATGTTTGCTCTTGCAATTATTCCATCCTCCTTTTGGTGTTTCTTAGAAAAAAAAATGCTGAGGGGCGCCTGGGTGGCTCAGTCGGTTAAGCGGCCGACTTCCGCTCAGGTCATGATCTCGCGGTTCGAGCCCCGCGTTGGGCTCTGCTGACAGCTCAGAGCCTGGAGCCTGTTTCAGATTCTGTGTCTCCCTCTCTCTGACCCTCCCCCATTCATGCTCTGTCTCTCTCTGTCTCAAAAATAAATAGACGTTAAAAAAAAATTTTTTTTTTAAAAAAGAAAAAAAATGCTGAAATCCAGCTTCTTTTGATCCATGATAGGCATGTGATAGGGCTTCCCTTATCTTCAATTTTCTCATTTATAAAATGGAAACAATAGCACCTAGTTTACTGAGAGTGTTTATGGGTTTAAATATAATAATTGTTATGAAGGGCTTTGCCCAGACAGACCTGGTCCTGCTCATTAAATATTAGCTATTTTGATAATGATACTGATTGTAATGAAAAATTGAACAAAATATTGAATTGCCTATATTCCCAGCTAGCATTGTCAGCAAGGGAACCATGTAACTTATAGTCCTTGCCTCTTAGGAAATTTATAATCTTTCTAGAAAGACAGGATTACACACATGAGGCAATTGGGTAGCAATCTAAATATAAATGAGTGCCAAAATATGTGGCACAGATCATATCTGTGGTGTCTACTGTCATGCATAATGAGTGTGTGGAGAAACCTAAGGCCACAGACAAATTAATTGCCAGAAACTGAAATCCTGGATACTCTACTTGGACCACTTTAATGTCTACTCAGTACTACAGAAACCATCACTGATATTCCCTATTGCCACAAATGAAAATCTGTCTAATCACAAAAATCATCTATTTGGCAACAAGGTATAGTCTTTAGATGAAGAAACTAAATAGATGAGCAAGGAATATCCATTTTGTTAAAAGTCTTTTTAAATTTATCTTCCTTATAATGTCAATAATAAGGATGCAAATATTAATCACTACAATCTATTCAGAGCCTACTATGGGTCCGGCACTATACTGTCCCATTTATCCTTACTGCAAGTCTATGGGATAAGAAGTAGCATGCTCATTTGCAGATGAGGAAGTGTGTCTGAGAGGGATTAAGTAACACTAGCCCAAAGTCATGCTGCTGATAAGAAGCTATGCTGAGTTCCAAACAACCTGTCTGATTCAAAAGTCTCACCCCCAGTACTCTGTGGGGTAGTTTCTATTTATAATTCTGGTTTAGAAGGGGTAAATATCCATTTATAAGAAGCATATGGGACTTTCCATTTGAGTTAAATTCGTTTTTGCTTAGAAGGATCAATTGCTCTTGTAATCTCATTTTGATTTAAGCCCAGATTTAAATTCTTGGGTTCAAATGGCCAAAATAATAATTCTTTCTATAAACCAACCACAACCAGATTATCATTTGGAAATAGAATCTATTCTGCTTTTAAGTACAAGCGCAATTTCCCCTTTTGGAAGCTTCCTTCATTTCATTGAAAGAAAGGGTGGGGGGAGAAAAAAAAAGTTCTTCCAAGGAAACCTCTGTTGGTCTAAAAGGAGCAAATCTTCCTGTCTAACACTTTTTGGATTAGTGCCTAGAGAAGTTGGAAAGTGGGATTTTGTATATAAAAACTAGAGTGGAGACCAAAAATACACTCCAGGGTTCATGCGTATTGTGAAAAGGTGAAAGCAGCCACCTCATAATGACTCATCATCTGCTAGCCACTCAGACCTTCTTTCCTAAGATACTTATTTGTGGTCAGTTGGGAAAGGGAAGCACAGACAAGCGGAAAGTGGAATACTTGAGTTAAATATCATTGCACTGTCAGCCAGGCCATTGGCTTTTCCTATAGGAAATAAGCCTTTATGGCATCCAATCAGGACAATATCCTAAAAACCTTTTAAATTTTCCAAAATTTGAAATAAATTCTGGACTATTTCATTAGAGGCAGAACCTTTCATTGAGAAGATGCATGTTGTCTAGGATAGGGAATCAGAGCTTAAATACATGGGATTGGTCAAGTTCAGTTCTGGAAAGAGGTGTCCTAGGTGCTGCTGGCATTTTTAGACTTCCTCTTAGTCTTTGCAAGAGCCAGCATTGGTTCTCCAGTTACATGCAGGAACGGATGACACCTATAACATATCCTATGTTTTTCAGGGTCCTCTGGCTAAAATTTGAGGCGGTTTCTAGAGGGATAAAGTGTTTCCAAAGTTAAGCTATTGCTATTCACACCCTTCCCCTTCTTCAGAAATAAAACACTCAGGATTCCTGACAGTTCTTTTCTTTCAGCTCATAGCTTCACTGCTCCAGAAAGTTCAGGCTTCTCCTTGATACATTTCTGGAGAAGGTAGGGATGTCATTAGAAAGCCTCTGTTGCATACCCTTGTGTACAGTTAGGGAATACAGATTAAAGGACTACTGTGTAAAAATTTGGCCAAAGCTACACTTGTCCTAACTAAATTAACAACAGCAAATACCATGTACTGCTTCCTCCTGCATCTTTTCTCAATTGCTTTCAAATATTTTAAATAGTAGAACCTTATCTCTGAAATCTTCACTGGCCAATCTCCTTAGAAAAATGTTTCCACTGGCACTAATTTCATATCCTAGCCCTTTCTTTGATAGGCATATACTACCTTATTCTCTCCAGGGCCCAGAATCTTCAGATATACCCAGAAATGGGTTAAATCCTAAATTAAATAAAGAATTTATTGTTTTCTTTTTGGTCAGTGCTATGTAGTCAACAGTCAGTAAAACTGCTAAGAAGAACCTAATATATCTCCATTTCCTTTACTAGACCAACAACTTGGACTGGAGCTCAATGGGAAATTTCTGATAAACATCAGGGGCTTCCCAAACAGCAATGTGCTTTCTCCTTCCCCCATGAAACTTTTCCTGATCACCCTAGCCCAAAATCGTTGTCCCCTATTTTGAATTCCTAAAGCATTTATGTTCTATACTACCCTTAGGTAAATTATTAATCACTGTATTTTATAGCTAGAAGGGGCATTGTAATGAACAAATCCATTCTCCTGCCACCAATTTTCAGATGAAGAAACTGAGAAGTGGAAAGATTAAATGTCTTTCTTAAATTCATAGAGTTAGAGAGGCTTAGAACCGGAATCCAGATCTTACTCCTAGTTCAGTGCCATTTCCTTCCATAAAGATGCACTGGCCACCTGTCACTTACCTTGTTCTGTCTTCCATTATCTTATGTCTTTCCCCTCATTAAGGCTATAGCTTGCATCCCATTCCTTGAAAGCAAACATATGTTTTTTCCTTTATTCCACCAAGAGGGTTTAGCAGAGTTCCAGAAAAGGAGAAAATATTCCAAGGCATCTGTCAATTGACTGATTTAATTGATTCTATCTAACTCAGTAATGCAGCTAACATTTAGCATTTTCTAAACCTTTCATTTCAAAATATTTAGGTAAACCTCAAAAGCCATATGACATGACAAAATTGAAATTCTGTTTACATTATCTATACCCACATGTCTCTTTCTTCCAGCTAGCTCTAACAATACTGAATGACAATAACTAGACTTGCTAAAAAAAAAAAAAAAAAAAAAAGCAACCTTAGGTACTATTGTCTCCTTACCTTGAGTGGAAGAAAAGTAAGAATTAATGTACTGAAGGAGCAGAGAAACAGCAAAATAACTATGGTTGAGTAGAGGAACCATTGCTTCCAGGATGGTCTGTGTGTTCCTTGAGGGCCTGAATGGCTTAAAGGCATGTCTTCCATGTGGCTCAAACTCATTCTGTGCAGGAATGAGAGCTCTGGAAAGCAGATATTCACAAGTGATGGGCCAGTGATGCAACTAGTCAGTTTTGTGGTATGGTAATTAGTAGTGGGTGTAAGAGGCGGGGTTTTCCTTCTGATTCTGTGTGCTGGAAAATGATACTTTTGGGCTAAGTGCTGACTCTCGTTTGGCACCAGACCAAATGCACTGAAAGGAACAGAAGGCTTAAAGCCAACACAGGCAGGATGAAAAAACCAACACAAGGAAATTCAGAGGAAAAAAATTCTTTCCTAAAGCATGAGGAAGTACAGTGCTGTACAGTATTACCAATTATTTTCAGATAGGAAAATTACTTTTATAAGAAGAAATAAAGTTCAAGATCAAGTCCTATCATGTTCTAGATACTATGTATGTGTAAGGCAGGAGTTGGGGAGCTTGGGAGGCTAGGATATATTTGGAAAAAATAAAGAATTTTATCAATTTCTTACACATAAAATATGTTCATTTTGACATAGTCTCTGGTAAACAACTGAAGTACTAGAATTTCTTTTTTTTTTTTTTTTGCAGTTAGCTAAAATATACTTTTATGTGACTTTTGTATTTTTTCAACTGTGACAAAGTAAACTCTTTTTTTTAAAGGCTCTTTGTATAACATAAGAAATCAGTTAGCATATCCTGAGACAAGTTCTACAAGCAGAACAAAGGTAGATTACAATTAGTTGTTTTGTAAGTGTGATTTTTGGAAAGCCCGGTGTTTATTTCAGCTTTGCACATGCTGTGAAATAATAGAGTATATCTGGAACCTTACACATTTAGAGACCATAATTACAGCAATGCTGCACTTCACTCCCTTATTTGAGTTGAAAACTAAAGCTAAGCAGAGTCAGAGTCTATCAGTTTATTCTACAAATTTATCCCAGTTAGAAAACAATTAAGAATTAAAACAACGTAATGCCTTTAAAAAATATAAATACAACAAGCTCAGCTCTCTCAAATTTCATCATTTTAAAACCCTGAAAATTCAATGCTGGCATCAAAGTTATCATACAAAAAAATACTTTCCTACACCCTGTGATGTGAACTTACACTCTACTCCAAAATATTTGAGTTTCTGCCTGGCACCAGAAATGCTGATTACTATGAAACCTAGGAAGTCCCTGGTTCTCAGTAACTCAGTCTTTCCATCTGTTAAATGGAATACCTACCTTTTTTACAGAATGCCGGCACCAACCAAATACTAGAAAGAACATGGATTTTTAAATCAAACCTGGGAGGGGAGCCTGGAGCTTCCCATCCCTTACCTGGCCTGCAGCATGCTATATGGCCTGTGTTCTTACATTTAAAAGTGGAGAAAATTTCCATTTCATAAGGCTTGAGAATGAAATAAATATGAAAAATTTGGCTCATATGAGATGTTCTTTAACAGTTTCTCTCTTTTCTCCCCCTCTTAGAGATTTTCAAGACTGAGTCCATCATAAAATCCTAGAAAAGAATGATTTAAAAGAAATATTTATGAGGGGGTTAATTCAACTGACGTTCATTTAAATAAAAGGAGTTTAAATGAAAGTATTTTGGAGAAATGTTTTTTAATATGAGGAATCAAAGATTTTTTTTCAAGTGAGGGGGAAAGGGTAGAGATTTAAGATCCTCATTTTTGAAAGAGGAAGCTGAGTGAGGATAATAGAGGTTGAGTGGTGGATCACACCACCAATGGCTGGGTCCAGTGGAAAGAGAACCTGAGCTCAGGGAAACTGTTATGTCACCTAACCTTCTTTTAGTACCTTCTTTTTGTAACAAGATTTCCCACTATGTTGTCACATTTTTAACTTGGTCCTCTGTTTTACCTTGATCAATAAACTGTCTCTGGAGAAGTCCAGAGTCACACAGGAACAATTTTTCAGTACAAGTGTTTCTGTGACTGTACTAGATGTTGAGATGCAGAGATGAATAATGACCCTAGAAGAAGAACGGTACATTGTACCTAGAACTCCTATACTGTTTTGTCTGTAATGCACAGGCACAGAGTTTAAAATTGACTCCTGAAAATGTAGCCTCCTGCCTCTCTGAACTTCCCCTTCTCCTGTCTCCTCTCCAAGTTTTAGATGGAAATGCCTCTGCTTACTCACTTCAGTAAACATTTATTCAAATAAGGAACTGCTCCAAATAAAATCCAGTTCCTTCTTCTGCCCTTAGCCAAGGTTGGGCTCTGCTATATCCTCAATAATTATTTTAACCTAATGAAATTATCTCAAGAAAGGTAACATGCCTATCTCAAGAAGAATACATTCCAAGGCTTCTTTTCATGAAACAGGGTTCAGAAATGAAGGAATTTCAAGTTAGGACAAGTGATAGTAGGGAAGGCCTTTTGAAATTTTGGAGCAATGAGTCACCATTGGTACCTTTTTGATGTCAACTATAAGAATTCACATCTCAGATGTGACATCTTAGGATTTGACAAGAGGTACAAGAGCACCAAACTCAAGCTTTTGTATTCATAACTTGCCACTGGCTCACATACTTAGAATAAGATTTTTTTTTAGTTAAGTACAAGCAACAAAAGCATGTTGAACATTTACTGTCAGCCTGTTACTGTGCTAAGAACTTTGGGGGATACAAAAAGTCACAGGTGTTGAGGGATTTTGCCACCCAACTAAATTAAAACCTTAAATGTAAGAAAGCAGGTGCCCAGATGAATACTAGAGGACAGAGCCTTAGAGAACAGAAAATCTAGATAAAATAGCTGAGGAGCCAGGTTGGAAATGGATTGAGAGAAGAAAAGAGGGAGATTTTTCCTGAGTGAGCCGTAAAACCTGATGAATATTCAGAGATGTAAACATCAGCAAAAGTTAGAAAACTTTTTAAAAGCTCAATATGAACAAAGGCAAAATACCAAATTTTTGAATGGATCTAATAGCACTTATTCAAGAGCTGCAAAGTGAGGAATTTCAGAAAAACTTTTAAAAGAAAATCTTCTTCCTACATTTTTCAGATTTAAAAAAAAGCATGCAAGATATGCTTTATTAAGCTATTTTAACTGTCTTCATGGTTTTGAATTCAAATGAATTACATATTTGGAAAGTTGGCTTGTTCTGACCTATTGACCACATTATACCAAAATGAATTGGGAACCTATTATGTATCTTCTGTGTGCACAAATGATTGCATTTGAATGTCAAGCAGCCCTGTATGGACATCTCCATATGTAAGAATGAAGAGACTGGCATTCCAGAGGATAAATCACTTGCCCATCCTGATAGAGCAGGGATTGAATCCCCATCTTTTGGATTCCAAAACTCATATTTTCCTACCTCTCTATGCCAAAATATATGCCAGGTGGTTGCTGTGTGGAGTAAATAGAGTGGGATGTGTATTAAAATCTGTGAGAAAATATTAAATGGACATCAGATTCCCTCCAAAACCCTGTATTACTCGGGTCTGCAGTCCTCATCATGTTCCTTTATACATTATTTACCATGACTTTATCCTCGTGATAGTGTATGGTGTAGCATTTTTAGTCAGAAATGTTCAATATACCAGAACTCAGTGAGGAATACTGCACAACTGATTTTGCCTACTCTAGATATCAGATTATTCATCTAATGACAAATAGGGCACATTTGGCTTGAAGTTACATAGATGGTACATAGGTAGTTAGGTAGGTAAGTAGGTAGAAAATAGACATGATACATAAATAGGGTCTTAAACTTAGAATTTTTAAAAAGTAGCAACAGTATCTGTTAAGATTAATAAACACTTTGTAAAGAGAATTATGTATAGTTCATTATACATATATATATAACATACATATTTATACATTTATATATTATATGTACAATAAATGCTAAAATATATACAGAGACTTCTCATATGTATCTCCAGATCATCCTAAGGAACTAAAAACAATCCTAATTAGGATGGTCTAGAAAATTGCTTAAATTCAAATTATGTTTTCCTTCTTTCACTATTTGCAGATGACATGATACTATATAGAGAAAATCCTAAAGACTCCGCCAAAAAACTACTGGAACTGATAAATGAATTCAGTAAAGTCACAGGATACAAAATCAATGTACAGAAATCTGTTGCATCCCTATACACTAATGAAGCAGCAGAAAGTGAAACCACGTGAAAGTGACCGTTAAGAAAACAATCCAATTTGCAGTTGCACCAAAAACAATAAAATCTTTATCTAGGAATAAACTTAACCAAAGAGGTAAAAGATCTGTACTCTGAAAACTATAAAACATTGATGAAAGAAATTCAAGACTATAAAAGGAATGGAAAGACATTCCATGCTCACAGGTTGGAAGAACAAATAATGTTAAAATATCTATACCACCAAAAGCAAGATTAGCAAGAAAGCCGATTTAATGCAATCCTATCAGTATACCAACAACATTTCCACAGAACTAGAACAAACAGTCCTAAAATTTGTATGGAACCACAAAAGACCCCAAATAGCCAAAGCAATCTTGAAAAAGAAAAATAAAACTTCAAGTATCACAATTCCAGACTTCAAGTTGTATTACAAAGCTACAGTAATCAAAACAGTATGGTACTGGCACAAAAACAAATATATAGATGACTAGAACAGAATAGAAAACCCAGAAATAAACCCACAAATATATGGTTAATTAATATTCGACAAGGGAGGAATGAATATCCATTCAAAAAATGGTGTTGACAACAAATGGTTCAACAAACTGGACAGCTACATGCAAAAAAATGAAACTGGACCATTTTCTTATACCATACACAAACTCAAAGTTGATTAAAGACCTACATGTGAGACCTGAAACAATAAAAATCTTAGAAGTGAGCACAGGCAGTAATTTCTTTGACACTGGCCATAGCAGCAGTTTTCTAGATATGTATCCTGAGGCAAGAGACATAAAAGCAAACATAAACTATTGGGACTACATCAAAATAAAAACCTTCTGCACAGTGAAAGAAACAATCAACAAAACTAAAAGGCAACCTATGGAATGGGAAAAGGTATTTACAAATGACATATCTGATAAAAGGTTAGTATCCAAAATACATAAAGAACTTATAAAACTCAACACCCAAAAAACAAATAATCCAATTAAAAAAATAGGGCAGAAGACATGAACAGACATTTCTCCAAAGAAGACATACAGATGCCTAACAGACATGTGAAAAGATGCTCAGCGTCATTCATCATCAGGGAAATGCAAGTCCAAACTATAATGAGATATCACCTCACACCTGTCAGAATGGCTAAAGTCAAAAATAAGAAACAAGTGTTGGTGAGGATATGGAGAAAAAGGAATCCTTGTGCACTATTGATGGGAATGTGAATGGCTGCAGCCACTGTGGAAATACTTTTCCATCAGTTATCAAGTTCTTAACATTGTACTTGGTACATAGAAGACATTCAATAATGTTTTCTAAATGAAAAGGAGGGAAAAATATGTCCTTTTGTTATATTTTAGAATCATTTCATATTAGAAAAGCCACGAACTTTCTTTATTCATTTAGGTTCCCATTGCCAAAACCAACAAATCTAGCCATGAACCACAACATCTAAATTGAATCATGTAAGGTCAGTGATAAAAATGGAAAACCAGAAGATAAAGTGTCATGTAGATTTCTGTATGAATACATGTCACAGTTGGATGTTTAATGCAGTAAACATAATGACCATTCTCTGCTGGTGGAACTGGCATGTGGTAGTTTGTCAAATGGGGAGACCAAGTAGAAAAGTAAAGGGAAGAATATATCCTCTTTGCCAGAGCTACCCAAAGAAATCCAGGAGATTTGAGGAATGCTTAGTCTCAGGAACATTAAGACCCTCTTATTTCAGTTAGGTTGATAGGTATGCAAACTTCATGCTTCTCTGGTGATCTATGTAATCTTTTGGGCAAGATATGATTTAACAGCAATGTTCATTCATTATGGCTTCTAAGGCGATGTTTGATGGTTTTAAATAGGAACTGATGTGCCATTTTGCATAATGGAAATCTATTTTCAGTCAAGATTCCAAGTAGGAAGTAATTCTTAAAATTTTGTATTGCTTTTTCGTCTGGATTGACTTACATTTTACAGGTGCCTCGGGAAAAAGACAAATATACAAGGCCATTGCAGAAAAAAAGTTTGATAGTAGGATGAGAACAAAATATCTGACCTTATTGAGGGTAAGGGGAAGTTTATAAAAGGGAGGCAATATCTGGGCTGAGATACATACCTGAAAAGAGAGAGGTTGACCAGATGAAAAAAACCTCATACCATTCTCCTAAGTTAAATAATTACACTTCAGTAAATATATTAATATATAATATGAGTGGGTTTTGGTATATATTGATAGTTTTTGAAACAGCATGATATATAAATGTGTATTATAGTATAATGTATAAATATATACTGAATGTATGTGCAAGAGTGTGTGTGTGTGTGTGCGTGCGTCGTGCGTGTGTGTGCGTGTGTGTAGTCTTACAGCTTCTCAGGCACTTGGCAGTGGAGACATCAGAAGTAAGACAGGATCTCTTATCTTAAGAAATCTGTTGTCTGGTAATTGCTGATTTTGTTTTTACATTTGATCCTTCCCAACTTGGCATGGAACATATGTTTCCATTTCAAGATAATTTTCACTTCTTGTGTGTGATTTTACATAACTTCCCCAGAGTTACCAGTTAATTCAGGTGAGAACTGGCAAAGCATCTAGAGTTGTTCAGGCCAAGGGACTCGTCTATCCGGTTCGGTGACGCTAACCATGAATACAGTAGGATGTCCTACCATAAAGAGGAAATCTCAGGCTTGTGTGCCAATGGAAAAAACACTGGATCACAAACACTGTGGAATGTTGCTTGATGAAATGGCGCCAACTGAAGGTATCAGGCAGTTTCCATTTGCTAAATAAAGAACAAACAACCCTGAGGAGTTAGCTATGAATATTATACTAAGATAAGGCCCAAATCACTTGAGAGTTTTTGTCTCCCAGTAAAGCCTAAAGGAAGTATTTTTGGCTGAAAATAAGGATATTCCCCTCCCCACACGTACAGAGCCTCTTACATCCTCTTCTGGTCCCTCATCCTGTGCATTCACAGATCATGTCAGACACCACCCTCTCTGATTGCAACATCACTGAGTGCTGATTTCAAATGTAAACCATAGAAAAAGAAGATAGAAAATTATGAAGAGTGAAAACAAGGAAACAGATATGTATTAAAAGCCTGTTCTCTTCTAGGCACTGTGTTTAAAGAGTAAACTCTCACATGCATTGTTAGATTCCTTCAATCCTCACAACAGCATTACATAGGAGCCCAAGTTAGTCACATTCTGTGAACGAGAACATTGAGGTTAAGAGATGTTAACAACTTAACCACTGTCACAAAACTACAAATTCAAATCCAGGTCCATTTAACTCCTTTGGTAGGAGAAGGATTTTAAACTCAGAAACAATTAACAATGTTAAGGATGCAGATCCTGTTAAGGATGTTCAGAAGTGCTCGACTTCTGAATATGACATCTAATACACCTTTTGAAGGGAAAGCTCTTAGTAAATAATTAGTAAATAATAATATCTTTTTAAACAGACATTATTTTTGCTGTGTATTCAATTTCATATTCTTTCTTTTATTTCTTCTTACCTCAAAATGACTCAGGTTTGCAGATGGAACCAAATGTGAATCAAATTTTAAATTAGGATAAAGATATTCATTGTGGTGGGAATATCACAAGTATTTCCAGTCATGTACTTTACCCATGGTGTTCAGTTTTTCTTAGCAGAAAATGATGTCAACTGAGAAAAGAAAATCTCTTTACATTCT
This sequence comes from Lynx canadensis, assembly GCF_007474595.2. Taxonomy (NCBI): domain Eukaryota; kingdom Metazoa; phylum Chordata; class Mammalia; order Carnivora; family Felidae; genus Lynx; species Lynx canadensis. The sequence continues at coordinate 15,094,825 of NC_044319.2, forward strand.
AACACTGTATGTATAGCATGCATCTGTTTTAAATTTTACCCTTCATTTAAGGATGAGAGTAATAATAATAAAGTTTATGGGCAAACACAGAGCCAGAGGGAGTATTAATTAAAAAAGAAACTTAGAGCCTAGTAGAATTGTTGGTTAGTTGTGGTAGTTTCAATGTAGAAGAAAATAGAGGTCCCAGAAGGTTCAAAGAGAAGACAGTAGGACAGTTACTGTGGAAAAGATGACAGATTATCTCAACAACTGTTAGAGTCATTCATAAATGTGTTGAAAGCACAAAGACTGGTATGAAGATCCTACTGATAGTAATACTGACAGAAATCACAACAGCAGTAACAGCTAACATTTATTGAGGACTTTCTGTCTTTTAAATAGGAGTTGAGTAGCTCATAATAAGGACTCAACCATACTGATTTGAAGTCAACCTATGGGTAAGACTATCTTAGGTTCAAGGTAGGGAATATGTAAATTCACCATCAATTGTATTTCTATGAACCCATAAAGCATGTGGTTTGCCAGTGAGTGGAGGGTTAAGAAAACTAAATGCCATGGACTTCTGAAGTGAATCAGCTGAGGAAAGGAGAAATGGCTCTGGCTCCATCTTTTCCCTTTTCCAAGTCCTGCTGCAATTTATCCACCTCAGTCTTGCATAGTGGCTGGAGCTGGGGGACATGGGGAAGCCAGACCTTCCCAGCTAGTGTTGTTCTGCTGTGTTATGAGATAGGAGAAGGAGCTTCAGGAAAGCACTTTGATAAGTATAAAGAACCCAAACAAGAGGTCAAGAATTCCAGATTCTAGGTCTGAAAACTCTAAAACCTTATACAAATGTGAGATGTTTAGGATGCTTTCCTGCCTTTGAAATTGAATTCACCAGACCACTTCATACTTAGTATTTATTTTATTTTATTCTCTGTTTCAAAGAGGTTTCTGTTCGTTTCATGCACACTCACATACACACACACACACACCACACATTAATTTATTATGGGAAATGAATAGAACCATAAAGTAGCTAAGTTGGTAAACTATTTATTTAGTTGCTGTGTTCACATATCTAAATGACATAGCAGAGAATTTAGATACTTTTGAGTCTAGTATGTGAGTGTACAGATGGGATCCTTAGGATGTTCTTTTGTCATCTTGCAAGCCTAGAATGTAAAAGCTGGAAATGATTACTTTAACTCCCTCATTTTTCCAATAAGGGAACTGTGGACACTACTTAAAACTCTTGATGAACTACTAATATTTCTCTAAGTAATTAAATACTTTTAAAGTGTTCAGTGCTAGTCAAGACAGTGACATAGGAGGCTCCTGAACTTACCTCCTCCCCCATACACATCAAGTGCACAGCTACACATAAAGCAATTCCCTCTGAAAGAAATCTGGAAGCTATCTGAGCAACTTCTACACATTGAATATTGATTACCATATTGAAACTGGTGGGAAAAGCTGAGACATACTGTCATCATAAACCCCATCCCTACGATAGGAATATACAATTGGGACAGAACGCTCAACTCCCAGCTCTTCCATGAGGAGTGAAGGGTTTGGACTCCACGCTTAGCACCCCAAATTTGACGACTCCCACCCAAGGATGGTCCTTCAAAACACCTCACTTTGAAGCCACTGGGGCTTGCATCCAGAGACCCACAAGACCAATACCAAAAAAGAAACAATTGTTAACAGGCTCTAGAGGACTCCTACAGCTTTACCACAGGGCTTAGCAGAAGCAAAGACATGTCCACCTCTCAGTCTTCCTCTGAAAAGAGTCTATTAATAATAAAAGGCACTGCTTGAGGGTCAGGCTTCTTTTTTAGTACACATCTAGAAGTTGACTGCCATCCTCTTCAGAGACCAGGGAAGCCAGTGGAGGTATCCCCACCTTATCCCTCTTGCCTCCTTCAAATCACCAGTATCTCCCAGGAAGGGGCTAATACACATACCTTCATCTCAGCTTTAGCTGCTACCACCTAACTCTGGAGTAACTGGCTCTGGTAACCAGTGGGTCTTCAATTCACAATTCCCACAGAACTCTAGCAAACAAAGAAACAGTTCTCAACCAGCTATCCCCACAGAGCTCAGTGCAGAGTGAGCAGATAAAAATGCCCACCTCCCAGCCTTGCCCTGAGAAAGGTCGATTTCAATACTTTAAAAGCTGCTGCCCGAGGATCAGTTGTCTATTTTAGCATGCTGCTAAGAGCTCACTGAGATCTGCCCCAGAGACCAGGGAAACTTATGAACACATCTCCTGCCCTCTCCCTCTTGTTCATGCGAAGTATTTCCTGAATCTCTGGTATCTCCCTGAATGAAGCTTGTACACATGACTGGTGCCCCAGCTTTTGTGCCTGCTGCCCAAGGGATGAGCTTCTGGATCACCCTGCTCTCATAGCCAGTGGAACTTGCATTCATGAATCCCATAAGACTGTGGCAAACAAGGCATTTTTTTTTTTTTTTTTTTTTTTTAATTTTTTTTTTTTCAACGTTTATTTATTTTTGGGACAGAGAGAGACAGAGCATGAACGGGGGAGGGGCAGAGAGAGAGGGAGACACAGAATCGGAAACAGGCTCCAGGCTCTGAGCCATCAGCCCAGAGCCCGACGCGGGGCTCGAACTCACGGACCGCGAGATCATGACCTGGCTGAAGTCGGACGCTTAACCGACTGCGCCACCCAGGCGCCCCGAACAAGGCATTCTTAATGGATGCAGAAGCAACCCCCATTGACTTTCACCTGGGCCAGATGCAGAGAGAGCAGGCAAAAATGCCCATCTCCCAATTTCCCTAGAAGGAAGGTGTAACTGAGCTCAAGGGGCTTACTGCTTAGGGTGCATTATGTTACACACAACCCAAGGAAGTGTGAAAGCAAAAAATTTTTTATTACTTGTTACAAGTAAGGAGACAGAAGATAGCTCTCAAAGCACTGTCTCCCCATGGAGTTAGTACAGTAAGCTATTATTCAGTGAATTAGGAAGTGGGGGCAGAGAGCTTGCATTATATGTTAAGGAACTTATACAAATTTTTAGGCAATTTGATTATTGCACATACCTAGCAAATCAATGTGCTAGTGAATACATTGTATGTTCAAAAATGGCAGAAAACCCCACCCACAGGAGGAGATCTTAGTATTATAATAAGCTACAGATAACTTCAGGATAATGGGGCAGGAGTGTGAAGGGCTTCTATATAGGTTCTCAGTTCTACATAGCTCACATAAGGTGCTCCCAGGTGAAACACTTAGCAAGAGCCTATCAGATGAAATATCTAGCTGGGCATGTCCTTGGTGGGAACTGCTGTTTCTGCAGAGCAAAACACATTCCTTTCCTGCTTTTGTCCTTCCCCCTCCTCCTTTCTACTGATAACTTTCTGCCTTCTGATTTGAGTATCTCCCTTTGCATTTTAACTAACAATGGGGCCTAACTACATATTTTCCCAGCTGCTGCCTAAGGGTACAGCTTCCAATTGACTTGAACCTAGGTTGGTATAGGCATATCTTCAAATACAGGGAGGCGCCAAGAACCCTTTCGTATTGGGATCTCACAAATATTTGAGAGACAACCAAGAACTAAGCTGGGCTGATTAACAAGGTTCCTCCCCTACATGAGACCACTCTGTCAAGAGTGGGAGAGGTGGTTTTTGTGTCAGATGTGCAGAAACCAACACAGAGAGCCAAGGAAAATGAAGAAACAACGGAATATGTTTCAAACAAAAGAACAAGACAAAACTCCAGAAATAGACCTTAATGAAATAAAGATAAGTGAGTTAAATCATAGAGCGTTCAAAATAATGGTCATAAATATGCTAAACAAGGTGAGAATCTCAACAAAGAGAAAATGTAAGAAAATATCAAGCAGAAATCACACAACTAAAGTATACAATAACTGCATTGAAAAATTCAATAGAGGGTATAACAGTAGACTATATCAAGAAGAGGAAAGGATCAACAAACTAAAGATGGGGCAGTGGAATTCATCCAATCAGAGAATCAAAATGAAAAACAATGATGGAACTTATGGGACAACATGAAGCATAACAATATACACATTACAGAGGGCCCTGAAGAGGAAGAGAGAAAGAAGGAGAGAAAGCTTATTCAAAGGAAAATTGGCTGAAAATTTCCCTAACCCAGGAAAAGAAACAAACATCCAGAAGCAGGAAGCCCAGAGACTTCCAAACAAGGTGACTTCAAAGAGATCCACAGTAAACACATTATAATTAACTTGTCAGAAGTTAACAACAAGGAGAACCTCTTAAAAGCAATAAAAAGCAACTTGTTACATATAAGGAAACCCCCAAAATACTATAAGCAGATTTTTCAACAGAAACTTTGCAGGCCAGAAATAAGTGGCATGATATATTCAAAGGGCTGAAAGAAAAACAAACAAAACAAAACAAAAAACCCAGCAAACCAAGGATAGTATACCTGGCAAAATTGTCCTTCAGAATTGAAGGACAGATAAAGTTTGACAGACAAGTAAAGCCAGAGGATTTCATCACAATAGACCAGCCTTACAAGAAATTTCAGAGGTAGTTCTTCAAGACCAAACAAAAAAACATGAATTCACAGCAAGAAAACATATCAAATGGTAAAGGTAAATATATAGATAAATTCAGAATAATCTAATGTCATAATAATAGTGGGTAAATCACTTATGATTCTAGTATGAAGGTTAACAAAAACAGTAAAAGTGATAACTATAATAATTTATTAATGAATACACAATGTACAAAGATGTAAATTGTGTCATCAAACATAAAATGGTGGGGAGGTAGTGTATAAATGTAGAGCTGTTGTATATGTTCAAAGTTGTTATATCTTTTGAAAGACTGTTATAAATATCAGACGTTTTATGTAAACCCAGTGGAACATACTAAGCAAAAGCCTTTAGCACATATATCAAGAAAAAGAGAAATCTAAGCATACCACTAAAGAGAGTCATCAAACCATAAAGGAAGAGAGGAAGCAAGGAACAAAAGAATTACAAAGCAACTAGAAAAAAAGTTAACAAAATGGGAATAGTAAGTCCATACCTAAAAATAATTCCTTAAAATATATTAGATGAATGGATAAAGAAATTGTGGTTTATATACACAATGGAGTACTATGTGGCAATGAGAAAGAATGAAATATGGCCCTTTGTAGCAACGTGGATGGAACTGGAGAGTGTGATGCTAAGTGACATAAGCCATACAGAGAAAGACAGATACCATATGTTTTCACTCTTCTGTGGATCCTGAGAAACTTAACAGAAACCCGTGGGGGAGGGGAAGGAAAAAAAAAAGAGAGAGGTTAGAGTGGGAGAGAGCCAAAGCATAAGAGACTCTTAAAAAATGAGAACAAACTGAGGGCTGATGGGGGGTGGGAGGGAGGGGAGGGTGGGTGATGGGTATTGAAGAGGGCATCTTTTGGGATGAGCACTGGGTATTGTATGGAAACCAATTTGACAATAAATTTCATATATTTAATAAATAAATAAATGTACTAAATTCTCCAATTAAAACACATAGACTTGATGAACAGATTAAAAAACAAGACTCATCTATATGCTGTTTACAAGAGACTCACTTCATGTTGGCAAACATGTGGAGAAAAGAAACCCTTGTGCACTGTGGGAATGCAAACGGGTGCAGCCACTGTGGAGAACAGAATGGAGTTTGCTCAAAAAAGTAAAAATAGAATTACCATGTGACTCAGTAATTCCACTGCTGAATACTTACCAAAGAATACAAAAACACTAATTCAAAAAGATATGTGCATCTCTGTGTTTATTGCAGCATTATTTACAATAGCCAAATTGTGGAAGCATCCCAAGTGTCTATTAAGTAAATAGATAAAGGATATATGGTATATATGTACAATGGAATATTACTCAGCAATAAAAAAGAATGAAATCTTGCCACTTGCAACTACATGCATTGAGCTACAGAGTATAAGGCTAAGCAAAATAAGTCAGAGAAAGACACATACCATATGATTTCACTCATACATGGAATTTAAGAAACAAATGAACAAAGGAAAAAAAGAGACAGAAAGACAGACTCTTAAATATAAAGAACAAACAGGTGGTTACCAGAGGGGAGATGGGGAGGGATGGGTGAAAGAGGTGAAGGGGATTAAGAGTACAGTTATCATGAAGATCACTGAATAATGTATAGAATTGTTGAATCACTATATTGTACACCCAAAACTAGTATTACACTGTATGTTAACTATACTGCAATTAAAATTAAAAAAAAAAAAGAAACTCACTTAAGTTTTAAGCACATACACAGACTGAAAGTGAAGGGGTGGAAAAAGATGTTCCATAGAGATGAAAGCCAAAAGAAAGCAGAATAAAATACTTTTATTTTTATTATTTTAATAAAATAAATATTAAGCCAAACGTTGTAATAGGAGATAATGAAGGTCATTATATAATGGTAAAAGGCCAATTCATCAAAAGGATAGATTTATAAATTTTTGTGTACCCAACATGAAACACCTAAAATATATGAAGCAAATGCTAACAGACATGAAGAGAGAAGTAAACAGTGACAAAATAATAGCAAGGGACTTCAGTACCCTGCTTTCAACAATGGATAGATCATCTCAACAGAAAATCAACAAGGAAACATCAGTCTTAAACTACACATTAGACCAGATGGACCTAATAGACATTTACAGAACATTCAGCAGCAGTAGGTTACACATTCTTCTCAAGCAAACATGGGACATTCTCAAGATCATCTGGTAGGCCACAGAAAGAGTCTTAATACATTTAAGAAGATTAAAACTGTATCAAGTATCTCTTCTGACTACAGTGTTAAGAAACCAGACATAGAGAACTAGAAAATTCAAAAGTCATGGAGATTAAACAACACGCTCCTGAACAACCAGTGGAACATACATACCGAGAAAAAAGAAACCTCTCAATAAACAACCTAATTTTGCACCTTAAATAACTTGAAAGAGAACAAAGTAAGCCCAAATTTAGCAGGAGGAAAAAATTACAGGAGGAGCAATTACAATGAAAATAAGACAAAACAGACAAACAAAACAGAAAACTTTTAGTTGGACTAACCAGGAAAAGAAGAGAGAGAACTCAGATAAGTAGAAATATAAATGGATACCATAAAAAATACAAAGGATCCTAAGAAACAACTACAAACAATTGGTAACAAATTGTACAATCTAAAAGAAATGGACAAATTTTTTAAACATACAGTATACCAAGACTGAATAATGAAGAAATAAAATATCTGAAAAGACCAATTACTAGTAAGGAAAGTGAATACAAAACCTTCCAACAAAGGGATGTTCAAGACCAGATAGCTTTACTGTTGCATTCTACCAAACATTTAAAGAATTAATATCAATCATTCTCAAACTCCTTTAAAAAATAGATGAGGAGGAGGGGCACCTGGGTGGCTCAGTTGGTTAAGCATCCGACTTCGGCTCAGGTCATGATCTCACTGTCTGTGGGTTCGAGCCCTTGCGTCGGACTCTGTGCTGACAGCTCAGGGCCTGGAGCCTGCTTCGGATTCTGTGTCTCCTTCTCTCTCTGCCTCTCCTTCACTTGCACTCTGTCTCTCTCTCAAAAAAGTAAATAAACATTAGAAATTAAAAAAAAAAAATAGATGAGGAGGAAACACTTCCAAGCTCGTTTTACAGCCAGCATTGTTACCTTGATGCCAAAACTAGACAATAACACTACAAGAAAAGAGTATTTTAGGCAATATTCCTGATGAACGTAGATGAAAAAATCCTCAAAAATATTAGCAAACCAAATTCAACAGTACATTAAAAGGATCACACACCATGGTCACATGGGCTTTATTCCAGAGCTGTAAGAATGGTTCAAAATCTACAATCAGTTAATGTGCTACACCATATTGGGTAGCGCAGTCAGTTGAGCATCTGACTCTTGATTTTGGCTCAGGTTATGATTTCACAGTTTGTGGGATCCAGCACCATGGTGGGCTCCACACTGACAGCATGAAAACTGCTTACAATTCTCTTTTCTCTCTCCCAGCCCCTCCCCCAGCTCATACTCACTCTCCCAAAATAAACAACTTAAAAATAATAATAATAATAATAATAATAATAATAATAAATTTTAAAAAGGACCACATTAACAAAATGAAAAATGAAAATCTTATAATCATGTCAGTAGATCCAGAGAAAGCATTTGACAAAATTTAACATTCTTTAATAATAATAAAAAAAATACTCTCAACAAACTGAGTATAATACGAAGGAACATACCTCAACATGGTAAAGGCCATATATTCCAAGCCACAGATAATATACTGAATGGTGAAAAGCTAAAAGCTTTTCTTCTAAGATAATAAATAAGAAGAGGATGTCCACTTTCACCACCTTTATTCAATATAGTACTAGAAGTCTTAGAGCAGTTAGGCATACATACACACATCCACACATACATAAATGGCATCCAAATTGAAAAGAAAGAAGTAAAGTTGTCTTTACTTGCAGATGACATGATATTCTGTATAGAAAATCCTAAAGAATCCATCAGAAAAACCATTAGAATAAATGAGTTCAGTAAAGTTACAGTATACAAAATCAATATACAAAAATCAATTGTGTTTCTAAACACCAACAATGAACTATCAGAAGAGAAATTAAGAAAACAATGGTATTTACAATTGCATCAAAAATAATAAAATACTTAAGAATAAATTTAACCAAGGATATGAAAGATCTGTATGCTGAAAACTGTATTGATGAAGAAAATTGAAGAAGACACTTTAATAAATAGAAAAATATCCCATGCTCATGGTTTGAAAGTATTAATATTGTTAAAACGTTCATACTGCTCAAAGTAATCTACGGATTCAATAATACCTCTCAAAATTTCAATGGCATCTTTCACAGAAATTTTTAAAAATCCTAAAATTTGTATATAATCACAAAGATCCCAAATAGCCAGAGCAATCTTAAGAAAGAACAACAAAGCTAGAGGCATCACACTAAAACAAACGAAACAAAACGAAACAAAAAAAACACTTCCTGATTTCAAACTATATTATAAAGCTTTAGCAATCAAAACAGTATGAAATTAGCATAAAAAATACACATAAATCAATGGAACATAATAGAGAACCCAGAAATAAACCCACTCACACACATATGGTCAATTAATTTACAACAAAGAAGCCAAGAATATACAGTGGAGAAAGAACAGTCTCTTCAATAAACAGTGTTGGGAAAACTGGACAGCCACAAGCAAAAGAATAAAATTGGACCACTGTCTTACAATACACACAAAAATAAACTCACAGTGGATTGAAGACTTGAATGTAAGACTGGAAACCATAAAACTTCTAGAAGAAAGCACTAGGGAGTAAGTTACTTGACATCAGTCTTGGAAATGAGTTTTGTTGTTGCAAATGCAACAAAAAAAAAAATAACAAGTGAAACTACATCAAATAAAATTATCTGTACAGCAAAGGAAGCCATCGACACAATGAAAAGACAGCCTACAGAATTGTAGAAAATATTTGAATCATATATCTGACAAGGGTTAAATACCCAAAATATATAAAGAAGTCACACAACTCCATAGCAAAAAACCTGATTAAAAAATGGGCAGAGGAACTGTATAGACAGTTTTCCAAAGAAGATGCAAAAGTGGCCAACAGGTTCATGAAAAGTTGTTAGCATCATTATTCATCAAGGAAATGCAAATCAAAACTACAATGAGATATCACCTCACACCTTCATCAAGAAGACAAGAAATAACAAGTGTTGGGGAGAATGTGAGAATGGAAATCCTTCTGCACTGATGGTAGGAATATAAATTTGTACAGCCACTATGGAAAACAGTATGGAGGTTCCTGAAAAAAATTGGAACTATTATACCAGCATTCCCATTTCTGGGTATATACCCAAAGAAAATTAAAACAAGATCTCAGATGTCTGCACTCCCATGTCCTTTCAGCATTATTCACAATAGCCAAAATATGGAAACAACATAAGTGTCCATTAAAAGACGAATGAGTAAAAATAAGCAGTACTATATATATATAATAGTATTTGGCCATGAGAAAGAAGGAAGTCCTGTCATGTGTGACAGTATGGATGACCTTGAGGGAATTATGCTAAGAAAGACAGTATCACATATACGTGGAATCTAAAAAAGCCAAACTCATAGAAACAGAGACTAAAATGGTGGTTACCAGGGGTTGGGTGGTGTGGAAAAAGGGAAAATGTTGGTCAAAAAGGACAAACTCCCAATTATAAGATGAGTAATTCTGGGGATCTAAAAGCACAACATAGTGATTATAGTTAAAAATAGGGTATTACGTTTTACAAAGTTGTTAAAAGAGTAGATCTTAAGTGTTCTCAACACACACACACACAAATACTAATTAGGTAACATGATTTAGGTGTTAACTAACATGGTAATCATTTTGCATATATGTATATCAAATCAATGCTTGCACACCTTAAACTTACACAGTGCTATATGTCAAGTATATCTCAGTAAAACTGGGGGATAAAGAAAATAAATGTACCCCCAAAGCAGGTTTATCTCCCATCACACAGTTTTTTGGGGGTAAGTAGCCACTCCTTGCCTGTTACTCCCTCCATGACATGGCCTAGGTTCATGTTAAATCAATGTCATGTATGCCTCACTCTGCAGAGATGGGAGGCAGGAGCGGGACATGAAAAGGAACTGTGGCCTCCTACATACTGGATGACTGTGTAAAGGCTTGTCCTCACAGATGTTCTCCTAATATTTTCCCTTGCTGCAAATTATTTTCCCCAACTCTAGCCATTTTATCTGTATAGGAAAAGGGAAGTTGCTATATAACATTTGGTGAATTGACCTTTGTGAAATCTGCAAGTTTTTTGAACTTAGAAGCTTAATCTTAGAACATAACATCCATTTGTGCATTCTTGACTGTGAGCTGTTTCTTATAGCAATACCTGTGCCAGTCACCAAGGGGTAAGACATGGAAGGGGGAGAAAATGGATACTTTGTTACATATGCAAATTTAAAATCATACATTTTGTATATTTACATAGTTGCTTTTTACACTTAAGTATAGCATACCTAGCATCGCCTTTAAGTAATCCACCAAATAATATTTAATGGATGCATGGTATCCATATTGAATGGGTATAGCAGTAATTGATTGTTGGAATTTTTTTTAATATAGAGGAATATGAAGAATAGTATGTAATCAAGTTCTTTCACATTAACATTTTTTCTTTCTTACGTACTAAACAATGTTAAAAAAAAAAAAATCAGCAGAAAGTGTCCGGGTAGGCTCCAACCACTAGAAACATTATTAGGAATTGTGGCCTATATTCTCAAGCTTATTACCTAAGGTCAAAACTGGACAAAATGGTTATTCAAGTGTGAGTTGAGGATTTGTTTAGAGTAGATATGTAAGCTGTAACAAGTGTTCCTTCTGATACCTACAAGTCTCTTCAGCTAAGAGACAGTCTTAGGGTTATATGAAGAGGTTCAGTGCTGTTCTGATACTAAAAGTGTCCAGCCATTACAAATAACAGCCTTCTTTGTACTTGAGAAGGGTTCTTAGCATGTTTCTTCTCCCGGTTTCCTGCTCAGGGAAAGCTCTTACCCCAAAATAGGCTAATAAGGGTCCTAGCTTATGGCAGAGATCTGCACTCTAAAAGTACCAGTATCAGAGAGGCCAGTATTAGACAAAACCACCCTCCAGTTTTTTCCCCTTAATAATCTTCTGCTGGCCAATTCTTGTCATCCTCTAACATTCCACTAGGCACTACTTTCTAGAGAAACCATCCCTTGACCTTTTCATCTTAGTTAAGTGCTTCTTCCATTTGCTCTCAAACATCATCATAGTTATCATTTAGCATTTACCATCCCACAGTATAATCATCTGCTTACTTATACATCTAGTGGTGATTTTTTTTTCTAACCTCTTTACACCGTAACATATCTAAAGCCTGGTCCATAGGTGATTCTCAGTGAACACTGGATGGATGGATGGGTGGATGGATGACTTATTACATTAGATCATCACACAGCAACACCCAGACCAGATTCAGCTCCTAAGGCTTGAGTTTACAAGTACTATATGTTCATCCCATTTTACTTGCTCTAATCAGAATCAGCTATCACCAGAGCCAAGTCTGTGTTGAATTTTTTGCTTCATATTTAACTTCATGATTGATTTTCGCCTAGGCATCATAACACTGATAACATTTATTATTATTATTATTATTATACAGCAATGATCTGGTGGTCTCGTAGCTGCCTGTCATGCTCCAGCCTCTCTCTCCTGTGAGATTCTGACTGCTGAGGGCTTTGAGATAACAACCAAAGAAAGAAAGCAGAGCAGTGTTTGTGCTCATCATGTTGCCTAAACCCTATAGTATAAACAGCATGACTTATGTTAGTCTTGTCCAAACTGGAGGCCCAGTAACACCCTGCCAGTGATTTATAATTACCACGCTTTTACTAGATACCCTGTAGGCACTGAGTGATTACCCTGTATGTTTGTTTCCTGATGTATGTCATACTATGCTGTAACATAAACTATGCCATAAACCACATCCTGTTAACTAAATACAGTGAGTAGATTCTTACCAAGAGGAATAATCATGATCAGCTCATCTAAAATGGACTGAGCAACTGGCCTGCCTTCCAAGCAACTCTTGAGTTTGTTGTCAGTCTAATTGTGCTCTCTTTCACTGACCTTGGTGCATTGTACCTATCTCCATAATAGTATTTGTGTCTGTATATTAAACTGCAAGCCCCTGAAGGACTAGGACTGTGTTTATATCCACTATACCTCACATAGTATGGGTGCTTAATAAATTTGTATGGGAGAGTGAATGAGTAAGTGAAAGAATATATTGATCCTTCTTAAGTCAAATGTTACATATAATTTGAATTATCTTTCCAAGTAGGAATGAGCTTATCTATCACCATTCACACATTTTTTCCTATATTTTATAAATCTATAAGCCAAAAACATACATTGAGGAGACTAAGGACATTCTCTGGCCTTGGATCAAAACAAAATTAACTGGCTCCTACTGTAGTCAGACTCAACATATTGATCTCCTTAGGATCATTTCTTTGCTTGTTTCTTAAAATTGTGAGTGATAAGATATGTAAAGATAATTTACACGTTTGGGTTTAGATGAGAAAGCTGAAAATATGATATTGTCAAAGTAGAAATTCCTTATGCTCTTAAAGTGCAGGATATGTAAAGATAAATTTATACATTTGGGTTTAGATGAGAAAGCTTAAAATATGATATTGTCAAAGTAGAAATTCCTTATGCCCTTAAAGTGCAGGATGGTATGCAAAAGGAAGTTCAGAAAATAAGGATAGTTAAATGGAATTAATATGATGAAGAAAGGGAGACTTTGGCCTTCCAATTTTTAGTCATAAAAAGCATCCCTGGAAACAGCAGCAGTAAACAAGTGGTGACACATGATCAGAAGATATGTGTTTTAAGAAATGGAGAAAGTCAAATAGAAGACAACATTTTGGCTAGAATTGTTTTGGTGAGAGGTTTTCTGTTTAGATATACAAGTATGTTTTCATGAAGCCTTAATATTTCAGGCCTTTGCTAAAGACTCTTGAATGAAATATCATTCAACCTTCATTGTTTAGATACCCATGGTGATTATTCTATGCAGCTGCTCTGCTCAGGTGGACTCTGTCCATTGCTACATACCTACTGCTTCTACCCCCATCATTCTACAATACCAAATATAATTGTCTTGTCTCAGTCATTATTTTATTTGACCTCTTTTTAGGTTTTTAACATTATTAACTAAAAACTTCTTGAAAACCTTTCTCAGCTTAGTTTCCAGCCTACCATTCTCTTCTGGTTCTCTCTCTGTCTTTTTGTCTCATCTTTATGCATCTCTATGAATTCTTTCTTGATTTCTGTTTAATACTATGTCTACTGGAGTTCAGTCCTTAGTTCTCATCTCAGATTACAAAACATCTCTGGAAAAGGTGATGTCAGCAAGATGCCAGACTCAAAAACTCTACATCCCCATTTCTCTGTAGAAACACTAAGTAAACAACAACATATTGATCAAAATAATTTTGTGGGGGGGGGGGGGCTAGAAACTAGCCAAAGGAGTTGGAAAACTTACATCCACTCAAAAGCCTGCACACAGATGTTTGTAACAGTTTTATTTATCATTGTCAAAACTTAGAAGCAACCAAGATGTCCTTCAGGGTGAATGGATAAACCATGATACATCCAGACAATGCAATTCTTTTCAGCACTAAAAAGAAATTAACTATCATGCCATAAAAAGCAATGGAAAACTTAAATGCATATTGCCAAGTGAAAGAAGCCAATTTGAAAAGGCTACATACTATATGATTTCAACTAAATGACATTCTAGAAAAGGCAAAACTATGAAGACAATAAAAAGATCAGTGGTTTCCAGGGGGAAAGTTCAGGGGAGAGATAAATAGGCGGAGCACAGAGGATTTATATGGCAGTGAAAATAATATATGTTATAATGATGGATATATGCCACTATGCATTTGTCCAAACCCATACAATATACAACACCAAGAGTGAACCCTATGGTAAACTATAGACTTTGGGTGATTATGATGTGTCAGTGTAGGTTCATCCTTTGTAAAATAAATAAATAAATAAATAAATAAATAAATAAATAAATAAGTAAGTCATTCTGGTGAGTGACGTTGATAATAGGGGAATCTGTGCATGTTTGGGTGCAGGGGACATATGGGAAATCTCTGTGCCTCCCTTTTAATTTTATTGTAAACCTAAAAATATTATTAAAAAGTCTCTCTGAAAGTATTAGCTCTGTAGAGAAAAAAGAGTAAAGAAAAGTGAAGAGAGCCTAAGATACTTGTGAGACACTATCAAGTCGATGAATATATGCATTATGGGAGAAGAAGGAGGAGGTGGAGGGAGGAAGGAAGACAGGGAAATGAGCAGAGAGCTAATTTAAAGAAATAATGGTGCATAACTTCCCAAATTTGAGGAAGACATTCATACATAAATAAAAGAAGCTCAATACATTCCTAATAAGATAAACTCAACCTACACCGAAGCATGTTATAATAAAATTGTCAAAAATAAAAGTAAAAAAGAGAATATTGAAAGCTGCAAGAGAAAAATAACTCATCATTTACAGTGGATCCTCAATAAGATTATCAGTGGGTTTCTCAGAAGAAACCTTGTGTGTCAAAAGGCATTGAGACAATATATTTAAAATACTGAAAGAAAGAAACTGTCAACAGAGAATTCTATGTCTGGCAAAACTGTCCTTTAAAAATAAAGAAGAAATTAAGTCATTTCTAGGTAAGTGAAATCGGAAAGAGTTCATTACCACTATATCTTCCACACATGAAATGCTAAAGGAAGCCCTTCAAGTTGAAACAGAAGGATACTAGACAGTAACTTAAACTATATGAAAAAATAAAGTTATTCCATAAAGATAAATACGTGGATAAATATAAAAACCTGTATTATTATAATTTTGCCTCATAGTTTCTACCTTTAATTCCTTTATAGAATTTAAAAGATAAAGCATTAAAAAATAATTATAAATCTATGTTAATTGATATCACAGTGTATGAATATAATTTGTGACATCAGTAACAAAGTGGAGAAGGCTAGAGCTATAAGGGAGTAGAATTTTTATATGTGGTTGAAGTTATCAGTTTAAAATGGATTGTTATAACTTTAGAATGTTTATGTGATGTCCATTAAAACCACAAAGAAAATATTTATAGAATGTACACAAAGAAAATGAGAAGGAAACCAAACTATGTTATTACCAACTATACACAAAGGAAGGCAGTAAGGGAGAAAATGAGGGACATATAAGCTGTAAGACATTCAGATTAACAAGTAACAAAATGGCAATAGTAAGTTCTATTGGTAATTATTTAAAGTATTTTAATTGTAATGGCCTAAACTCCCCAATCACAAGACATAGATTGGCAGAATGGATATAAAAACAAGATCCAACTATATGCTGTGTACAGCAGACTCAATTTACACGTAAGGACACACACAAGTTCAAAATGGAAGAATGGAAAAATATGTTCCATGCAAAGTAACCAAAAGAGAGCAGGAGTGGCTAATATTAGACAAAATAGACTTTTAAGTTAAAAACTGTTACCAGATAATAAGGTGAATTCACCAAGAAGAGCAATTATAAACATATTTGCACCAAACATCAGAGCTCCTAAATAAGCAAACATTGACAGAATTAAAGAGAGAAATAGCTTCATAATAGGAGTACAAGACTTTAGTACCCCACTTTGAGTAATGGAAGAACAATGATTGACCAATTAGGAAACAAAGGACTTGAAAAACATTATAGACCAATAGAACCTAACAAATATACACAGAACAATTCCACCCGACAACAGTATAATGCATATTTCTCTCATGTGCACATAGCTCATAATATACATTTTAAGCCACAAAACAAGTCAGTAAATTTTAATAGATTGAAATCATGCAAAATATCTTTTCCAGTCACAATGGAATGAAATGGGAAATCAATAGCAGAAGGAAAACTGGAAAATTTATAAATATGTGGAAATTAAACAACACACTCAAACAATCAATGGGCCAAAGAAGAAATCACAAGGGAGATTAGAAAACATCTTGAGAAAAAAATAAAATGAAGTTACAACATGCAGAAAAAACAGTGCTAAAGGAACACTTAATCTGTAAATGATAACATTAAAAAGAAGATTCCCAAATCAACCACTTAAATTTACACCTTAAAGAACTACAAGAAGAACGAAGTAAACCCAAGACTAGTAGAAAGAAGGAAATAATAAAGATTAGAGCAGAGATTAAATAAAATAAAGAATAAAAAATAATAGAGAAAATCAGTGAAACCATGAGTTGATTTTTAAAAAAAAAAATCAACCAAATTGACAAACTTTTATCTAAATTGACTAAGAAAAAAGAGAAGACTCAAATAACTAAACTTAGAAATGCAAGAGGGAACATTACTAACAATTTTATAGAAATAAAAAGGATTATAAGAGAGTATTATGAATAATTGTACACAAATTGAATTACCTAGATGAAATGGACAAACTTCTAGAAACACATAGCCTTGCTAAACTTAAATCATAAGGAAATAGAAAATCTAAACAGACCTGTAACTAGTAAGAAAATTGAATCAGTAGTCAAAAACCTCCCCCAAAAAAAAGCTAAGGCCAAATTTTTTCGCTGATAGTCCCTTCAACAAATGATGCTGGGAAGACTAGATATGTACATGAAAAAAAAAAAAAAAAAAAAAAAAAAAAGTTGGATTCTTACCTTACACCATATATGAAAATTAACTCAAAGGGATCAAAATGTAAGCATAAGAGCTAAATTATAAAACTCTTATAAGAAAATAGAAGGGACAATCTTCATGACATTGGATTGGATTTGACAGTGATTCTTGGATGTGACATCACATCAAAAGCCCAAGGAAAAGAAAAAAAAATAGATAAATTGGATTTCATTAAAATTAAAACCTTTTGTGTATCAAAGGACCCTATAAACAGAATGAAAAGTTAACCTACAGAACAGGAGAAAATATTTGCAAATCATATATCTGATAAGAGATTGATATCCAGAGTATATAAGGAACTCCTACAGTTCAAAACAAAACAAAAAAAACAACTTAAAAATAGGTAAAGGACTTGGACTGGCATTTCTCTGAAGTTATACAGATGGCAAATCAGCACTGAAAAGATGCTAATATGAATAATCTTTAAAGAAGTGCAAATTACAAACCACAGTGGAATATGATGTTCTCTCCATTAAGATGGCTATTTAACTAATTAACAAAATAACAAGTGTTGGTGAGGATATGGAGAAATTGGAACTCTTGTATGTTGCTGGTGGGAATATAAAATGGTACAGCCACTGAGAAACAGTATGGCAGTTCCTAAAAAACTAAACATGATCCAGCCATTTCGCTTCTGGGTATACATCCAAGAGAATTGAAAGCAAGGACTTGAACAATTATTTGTACCCTCGTGTTCACTGCAGTATTATTTACAATAGCCAAGAAGATGGAAGCAACCCAAGTATCCATTGACAAATTAATGGGTAAACAAAATGTATATTACGAACTGAATGTGTCCCTGCAAAATGCCTATGTTGAAGGCCTCACTCCCAGTGTAGCTGTATTTACTAAGGAAGCCTCTGAGCTTAAATGAAGTCATAAGGGTGGAGCTCTGATATGATAGGATTAGTACTTATAAAAGGAGACACCAGGGGATAAGCTCCTTCACACTGGTCCTAGAAATGATGTTTTGGATTTGGCACCATAAACAAAGTCAACAAAAGCAAAATAATCAAGTAGGACTACATCAAACTAAAAAAGCAGCATAGAAAAGGATGTCATTAACAAAATGAAAAAACAACCTATGGCATGGGGGAAAATATTTGCAAACCACATATCCAAAAGGATTTAATATCCAAAATATACAAGGAACTCATACAACTCAGTAACAAAAAAATAAATCCCCAATTAAAAAATGGGCAAAGAAACTGAATAGACATTTCTCCAAAGAAGACATACAGAAAAAAACCAAAACAAAACAAACAACGACAACAAAATAACCCCAGAAAATAAAAAGTGTAGGTGAAGATATGGAGTAATTAGAACTCTTGTGCCCTGCTCATCAGACTGTAAAATGGTACAGCTGCTGCAGAAAACAGTATGACAGTTCTTCAAAAAATTAAAAAAAGAATTACTATATGATCCAGCAACTCCGCTTCTGGATATACACCCAAAAGAATATACAGCGGGGTCTCAGATATTTGTACAGCCATGTTCATAGCAGCATGATAAACAATAGCTAAAATGTGAAATAGCTAAAAACAGCTCCTCAAACTTTACCTGTTCGAACTATGTATTTTTTTTTTCACTAACCTACTTCTATATTCAGGATTGGTCATTGGCTCTACTACCCATCTAATTCCCCAACTTGACACCTTGGAATCCACTTTAATCCTCTCTCCCTTGGCCCTAAGATCCTGTCCGTTTACAAATTATGCACATTTAGCCTGTAAGTCCTACCCTGCCTGTTAGTTCAAGCCCTCTTTTTATCTTTCCTTGCTTATAAGCAGCAGCTCATTTCACCACTTTCTCCTACTCCACCAGCAATATATTCCTGAAAAATGGATCAAAGCGTTGCCTTCTGTTGCCTTCTCAGTGCCTAGAAGACAAGTCTGAGCTCCTTCTTGAATAGCTTCCTATAGTCAACTGTTATTATAGCTTCCTTCCTGCCACCAGTCTACACATTTCCTTGGCCCACAGATCACTGAGTATCTCTGTTTCCCTCGCAGATTTGCACTCAGGCCTTCACGTTCTTCTCTCTGCCTGGAAATGTTCTCCCTTCTCCATCTAGAAAATACCAATGATTCCTTTAAACCCAGATAAAAAAATTTCCTTATTTTGAAGCCCTCTCTGTTGTTCCTAGTAAAATGTAGACACTTTCTACCCTGTATTCCTATTACTGCTTGCTTTGTGTCTTTTACATCTTTAAAAAATTTATTCCATGGCTAGAGGCAATCTTGATTTTCCCAGTAGCCATTTTGAAAAGATTTCTATAATTATAGTGTAAATCAGAGAGGAAAGCATGTGGAATAGGCCACATGAATTACTGTCATATTCTAGAAAAGAACTATATAAGACATGCCTAGGTTTTTAAGTGACAGCAAAGGGGTGCCAAGTGAATTTAGTTCTTCCATCCTAACTCCGGTCAGCTGGTGGTGGTTTCTTGGAGCAGTACATTGAACAGCTTTGAAAAGCCATGTCTGCTGCAAATGAGTTCAAATAAAAGTCAATTTTCAAATTATGAAGAATACTATAAACACTTTCAGTCTTCCATAGGCTTTCTTCCTCTTCATATGAAGGGTCATTCAACTCTAGATGAAAAGATGCTCTTTCCAGTCAGCATCCCACCACGAACAGATTTAAACTCAGCAAAGTATTTAAGAATATAACTCCAGGTGGCCCATTTTTTTTAAAAAGAAAACTAACTTATCTTTAGTTTTTACTGAAGGCTACAACACAGATTTTCACTTAATTCTCACAACTTGATGAAAGGAGGATATGTTTATCCATTTTGCAAATAAGGAAACTGAGGCACAGAGATCTAGTGGCTTCATGCCAGTAGCAAGAGGCAGAGCTGAGATTCAGACTCTGGTATGACTGTGGACAAAAGCCATCCTGTATCCAGTATAGGAGCCATTAGAATACCAAACAGAAAGGATGGGCATTATCAGGTAAAAGACCAACTACTTTATGGTATTTCAACAATATACTTGGCTCTGGAGTCTCTGACAGATATTGCAGAAAGGAAGCAAATGTGATAAGTAATGAAGTTTTTTGTTTTTGTTTTTTTAAGCACCAAATTATCTGCAGAAAAAAGTAAAGTCTTTTCTGGATCTGTGTGTCTCTATAAGTGACATGTAGGTAATATCTGATAATATTTTCTACTATGATTTTGCATAAGATTTAAAAAGGCTGTCCAAATGTACCAAGTAACTCCATATAAAGGCACAAGAATAATGTGTCAAATGTCAGGTGAAACCCATTCTGTAGAAGCTGTAAAGGGACCCAGACAAGCTAGTTCTTGGGGGTGAGTAGGCAGAAATGAAAGAAAATACACTCTCATAAAAGCCAGAAAATTAGAAGACCTCCCTGTGCTGGCAAACTGTATTAGGTCATTTTGTAGATAAATATTACCCAATGGTGAGTGAGAAATGTAAAAGGAGAATTAGATTTTATTCATCTTCTTGCATCTGAGGAACAATGAGTTAGGCAAACAAATATGTTGTAATGTAGTCTTGTGATCATTTCTAACTTTTATCCAAGATTGGATTTCTCAGCACAATTTGAAAGTTAATGGACACTATATCTGTTTGAAGATAGACTTTGAGCTAATTCACTATGGAATTACGGCTACCATCTTCTAGAGAACCCAACAAGCTGGGATCTATGTCCTTTTGGGAGGAGGAGGGAGTAGAAGTATGGCCACCAAAGCCACACATTTTGAAGTTGGCTTTTAAGTGTCTTTCTGGATAAAAATTATCTCAAATGGAAAAAAAAACGAAGTATATAATTTCCAAGCACTCACAAGCCTGAGCAAATGAATTTCACACTAAAGGAAGTGAAAGCTTTTTTAATTCCTGTTTTTAACTACAAGAAGTGTTTTCCCAATGTATTTTTCTTTTCTGAGTTGATGGATACCTAATTTCCAGAAATGTGGCAAGATTGGTTAGAGTCAGCTGACTCAGAGTGCTACTGAGTCCAAGTGGAAAGTCTTCTGTGGACCACAGAATCAAACATTCTTGAATCCTTTATGTGACACCAATCAACCTTTGTAGTATATAACCTAAGAGATATACCCCTTACAACACACACCAGTGCCCAATTTCCTGTATTTATTAACAAATAATAAATTATTTAAGTGTTTAATTGCCTTAGGGAATAAGAGGTTTCACCCAGGGCCCTAAAGGGGAGTTAAAGGAAAAGGGGAAAAGTCACTTTTCTCTGAATCATATATTATTTCCCATGTAATGAGATGGCATACCAAAAAAATAGTTGCTGACATATTTATCTGTACAAAGGACTCAGCTTCAGATTTTCTGAAGTATTTTTGAAGTATTTTTTAAGTATTTAAAACTAATAAATTAGTTTTTCTTCACAGAGTAAAACAATGTGCTATCAGAAGAGAATGGACTTAAAATATTTGGGGAGGTTGGGAGGGATGTGTGCTGTTAGTCAAGAAGTATTTATTGAGCACAAACTTCACACTCAACAATGGCACAAGCTTATAACCAAATTGAGGAAACATAACTGACAGGAGCATCATTTCTAGAACATGTCTCTGAGCTTTGACATTAAATACTCTTATCTTGGTTTCTCTGTCCTACTTCCCATTTCTGTGTTCCCTCCCCTTTATCTTTATGGTGGATTCCTCTTTCCTAGTTCATTTCTAAAATATTGGTATTCATGGTCTATTATCTTTTTCTCATGTGGCCACTCTAAGTAGGTAGTGTTATCTACTCCAGGGGCATCAATTACCACCTATCTGATGATGAATCCCAACTCTGTACCTCAAGATAGATATCACTGGAGTTCCAAATATACATTTTTACTGGTCAACTCCATTTGGAAATCTTATTATTCAACATGTCCAAAATTGAATTCATCAGATTCCCTTTTAACTATTTCTTTCCCTTTGGATTGCCTAACCTAGTGAATCCATCACTCTACCCATAATCCATCCAATTCTTTATACCTCTTCCTTCCTCACTGCTTCCCCCTGCTTCATCCAAATCTTTAACAACTCTTGAATCTATCCCACTTTTCTCTGGACCCACTACAAATTATTATAGCACTTTAGCTCTCCTCTAATTTATTCTCTGCAATGCTGGCACCATGATCTTTCAGAAAGAGAGAGAGAGAGAGAGAGAGAGAGAGAGAGAGGCAGGAGGAGGGAGGGGAGAAAAGGTGGAGGAGGGAGAAAACCTTGATTACAATAGTCCTCCTATAAAACTTTTTTATAGTCCTTCACTGCCTTCAGGTAAATTCTGATTCCTTAGTCTGGCTGCCAAGAGGCTGCCCACTTTTCCTCATCTCTTGTCACTCTTTTTACTAATCTTTAATCTCTAATAACACAAAATTATCTTTGGGTTCTTAAATGGGTATTCTTTCACCCCTGGGCTTTGGTTTAGTATACTTTTGTCATTCTCTTCATCTCCTTTCCCTGGCTCAGTCTTTCTTATCCTAAGATGTGAGCTGTCCTTAAGAGTTGTCACCTCTGTTGGCCATTCCCTCCACCACCCATGCAGTGTAGGTTATAGATGCACATCCTGTGTGCTCCAACTGCACATTGTGCTCTTCCTCTGAGACAGTGTAGATAGAAAAACCACCTATTTGAAACAAGAATTGATGAATTGACTGTATCAACCTTCGTATACTAGGACAGTGGTAAAATTTATAGTAGGTGAAGTAATAACTCTTTGTCAAAGAAAATGTTTTGAAATTTCTTGGCTATGAAGCATGCTCTTTGCCCACCCATAAGGAGTAGAGAGCTAACACAAAGAGCCAAATTGCACTTCATTGGAAAGCCAACAAGATTTGAGGGTTTGGAGACTTCCACTTGACAAAAAGCATATTTCAAAAGAATAAAGACCAGAGCACTGCACATCAAGCTGGAGCTAAGTATTCCTCAGGCCTGCAAAATCAGCTGATAGGCTTTTGAGACAATAATGTCTAACATTTGGTGAAGTTAATGCTTGCACTGTTCTGCAGACGCCTCCTCCAATCAATTCCCAAACCTTTAGTAAAACTTAACTGCAAATATATTTTCTAAATAGTCCTGGGGCAGAGGACTGGGGCAAGGGGATTGCAGGGAGAAAAAGGATCCATTTAGTATTTCATGCCAAAATTGATATGGGCAGAAAAGACAGCCATGTCCAGAATTAGGTTTAGAGTAGGAAAGTTTGCTGCAGTAATGACTGACCAAGACAATATAGATTGGCCCACTTCTTCTTAGTCCTAAAGACATTTTCGGGGAGCGGGGTCTGGCTTTTATTGAATAGAGGAAGTACCAGCGAGGCTGATTTAGAAACAAAATAATGAGAGTACTGTCAAAGCTATAGAATTGCCAACTCCCCTGCTCCCACCTCATTCTTCTCTCATTTTCACCTAAACTCAGCAAAAGCAGGTCTGTCTTTACTCCACTCAGCAAATCTCCATTTTACTTCTCTCTGAATTCCAGCTTTAAAAAAAGAGCAACACTTGCCCTCATTTCCCCCTCAGCCCTAATTGTGTTTCCTGCCAAAAGGTAGTCCAGTATTCCCAATGACTTTTTAATTGGAGAAAGTATACCAGACTTCCTCAAAGCTTCTGGAGAAAGCTGAAG
Source organism: Lynx canadensis (assembly GCF_007474595.2). Classification (NCBI taxonomy): domain Eukaryota; kingdom Metazoa; phylum Chordata; class Mammalia; order Carnivora; family Felidae; genus Lynx; species Lynx canadensis. Next base: position 15,118,747 of record NC_044319.2, read on the forward strand.
AACATGGAGCATTTGAATTGCATAGGACTTATCCTCACATACCACTATTGTCTATTTATAAACAAGTAAAGGGAGTGATTAAGTCTGTGGTCTTGTGGACTCCAGAGTCATGCCGCTGGTATTCAAACCCTGGCTCTGCCACTTACTGTTTGTGTGGCTCTGGGCCAGTTATTTAACCTCTGTGCACCTTGACTTTATCATTATCTAATATGGGGACAAAAATAGCACTTACTCCCCTCTCAAAGGGTTATTGTGACATGTATATTGTATACATCATACACTTTGCACAGTGCCTGGCAAATTTAGGGATGACATCTGCTTTGTGTAATATTATATCCTTAATGCCTAGTATAGTGTTGAGCACATAGTAGATGCTCTGTGGATGTGTACTGAGTCCATTAATAAGTGAGTACATTGTATATCATTCCCTCTGCTTAATATGTGTTCTCCAACTTTTTCTTACGTGAGAAAATCTTTCCCCATCTTTTGCTTTGTTTTGGGACTCAGATATATCATCATTAGTCCCTGAAAAGCCCTCTTTCTCTCCCTCTTTTTAAAATTTATGGTCCCCATTCCCATCCCCAGTGTCCCCACAGGGACTCACTGTAATATGTCCAAAATATGTCTCTGTACCTTTCAAAGGCATACATAAATTTTGTAATTACATGTTTATAAAATGTAGGCATTATAAATATAATAAATATATTTATATAAATATATGTATATATTTGATAAAATATAGTGTTGCTTCAGGTATGTATGTGTTTTAAATTTACTTACATAAATCTCCACCTAAATTTATCTTTTTTCTGTAATTAGGGTAAAGTATGCAATACCTCCCAAGATAGATACATTTGTAAAATTGTGGCAGAGTGTTAAATTCCCAATTAGGAAGGCAAAAAGAGAAAAGTTTTCTGCAAAGATGTTCAAAGGATATGAATGGTACAGCATCGATCCTAGGTTGGAGAGAGACCATAAGGCATAGGGGAATATCTACCAATGGGCCTAAAGCTCTAAAAAAATATGTATGGATATATACTTAGACATAAAATGTTCTACTCAGGGGCACCTGGGTGGCTCAGTTGGTTGGGCGTTCATCTTCCGCCCAGGTCATAATCTCACAGTTAGTGGGTTCGAGCCCCTTGTTTTTTTTTAATGTTCTACTCAAAGTGTTAAACATTGTTCCCAACTTCTCTGATATTCAACACTTGCAAATGGTAACTAAATAATCCAAGAATCTACCTGGAGTAGACAAATTGCTTCTTCTGCTGGAACAAAGACTTGAAGACTCTGCTTTACTATTTCCTGTTTTTGTTTCTCAAGAAAAACTTTGCAAGTCTGAAGGCCCTTTCACTCTTGAAATAGAGTTTTGCTAACCACATATGCCTCTTTGGAATGTTCACATCAGTTCTAAAGATAATGCTGCAGGTATTCTTTCTTGGGATGATGTTCATTTAAAGACCAGGAATCAACTACACACAAAAACAAATATAGAATATTGCTCTGCCCATTTCCTATCTTCCTTTCCTGCCAGAACACCAAACCTTCTGCCACACTTTCCATCCAAAATGAATTTTGAATTTCAAACCAATGGGATAGCTTCCACTCAAGCAGATGGTAGCTGACATTAAGGCCACCAGGCCAATCTAGATGCCGCGTTGTCTAGGATTGGTTTACCATCAACTCTTAAATTATGCTCTATTAACCTCACTAATCCCTCTTAAAAGAATCATCAATGACTAATAGGGGATAAGTTTTGCCTTCAGATTTATTTCTCATAGTTTGCATATATAAATCAATTAATGATGTTATAGGGCTCTGGCCTTTTGGAAAAATAACAAACTACCCAAGAAATGTATAGAGGGGAATCCAGAAGCGGAATTAAGGTTTATGCATTAAAATGAAAATATGGGGTCTTTTAAGATACTTAAATACTGGTGTAATTGAAAATCCCTGAAAAGAAATATGACTAACAGATGGACCAGGCAAGAATGTGACTCTAGAGCAGTGCCTCAGAGATCTGAGCCTCAGCAAGAAGGCATTTTAGAATCAGGCTTCCTACACTGAAGGAAGCATGAAAAACGGAAGATGTTGCATGAGAGTAAAGGGGCTGTGGGAAGAGGCTGCTCATAGACCCAGGAGGAGAGTCAGTGAAGGTGAGAAAACAAGATTCCTCATGATAGGGCCACACCAGCTGCGTTGTGTGACTCTGTGCTTATGACAGCATCTTTGGGTATAATTTGGCCGTGAATCCTTTTGTACAAAATTTTGCAGATACTATGTTCCTTAGAATATAATGAGGGCAAAAGCCTATTTCTAAGAAAGAATAGGGAATGGTCATGACTTAAAAAGAAAACTTCCCCCTTTATATTAACCCCTCAGGTGGTATCTGTGGAACAGTGACTAAAAGCTGGGAGAAGAAAGAGATTTTAGTTCCTCTAGAGTCAGGAGAACATGTGGGGAGAGATCCTGGTATACCTTAGTCTGGGAGAAGGAACAAAAATCCTGTGGAACAAGAAGACAGGGCAAAGTAGGACAACCCTACGTACTCCCACCTCTTCTTTCCAAGGCACAAATTCTTCTCTGAAAGGCATAAGGAAGAGGCAAGAGCTGAAATTTTTCTGTTTACAAAAGAACAGTTTTATTCAGATCCAGAATTTCACTTCCAGTTTGATGCTTTCTTAGTGAAGGAGCGTTCTCCGGGCCAATACGCCACATGTATATCGTCGCCCTGTTATATGCAAGGTGCAGGAGATACAACAGAAAATACGAGGGCTCCATCTTTTTGAAGTCTGTGGTCTACCAGGGACTCTGCCTAAAAAAGTTGGTTAGTAAGGCTTCCTAGTTTTGTGTTTCTCAGAGCATTCCACAATGCAGTAGGTTCCTGGAGAGCTTTGTCTCAAGGAACACTCGTCTGGCTGGTGGGATCACAGCAATCCAACACCGTTGGAATTACTTAACTATTCTGAGAGTTTGTCAGTGGAGGCTATTTAGAGGGTGGGTGGAAGGGAGTGTTTTGTTTAGTTTAGTTTTGTTTTTGGCAATGCTATAGGTCTGTGCATTGTTGTTAACCCATAGTCCCAAGACCAGAAGCAAGTTCTAAATCAACTCAGATGAAATGATGACCTGACCTCACGAAAATGGTTCTTTCTTGACCCTGTGACCTTTTGATTGCTTGTTATTGTCATTATTATTGTTACCATTTTTTTCATAAGTGAAAAGGAGTTGCCTCACTCTACAGGTGTGGCTTTATCTTATCAGGTCACTGAGAGAAATGTAAACTCACACAGAGGCTAAAAAAGAATTTGAAAGAGTACCAAAGAGGCTTGTGGGTGTGAAATTGAGCCTGTCGGAAGTTTGCTCTCCCTGCTGCTTCCTCAGTGCTTCCTTCTTTGGAGTCTCAGGAACTGTCAACTCAGGCAAAGGAGCATCTACCATTTCATTTTTAAGATTGCTGTATTCGCTATGGTACTCTAGGGGTACCCTCATTTGTCCATGATGTGCCCAGTGTTTTTCCAGACTCAGTTTAAATGTTTATTTATTTTTATTTTTGAGAGAGACTGAAACAGCATGAGTGGGGGAGGTGCAGAGAAAGAGGGAGAGAGAGAATCCCAACCAGGCTCCGTGCTGTCAACACAGAGCCAGATGCAGGGCTGGAACTCAGGAAACTGTGAGATCATGACCTGGGCCAAAACCAAGAGTTGAATGCTCAACCGGCTGAGACAGCCAGGCGTCCCTTCCAGACTCAATTTTGTTTTAATTTTTTTAAAATATTTACTTATTTTTGAGAGGGGGGGAGAGGCAGAGAGAGAAGGAGACCCAGGACCCAAAGCAGGCTCCAGGCTCTGAGCCGTCAGCACAGAGCCCAACGCAGGGCTCAAACTCACAAATGAACTGTAAGATCATGACCTGGGCCAAAGTCAGATACTTAACTGAGTGAGCCACCCAGGTGCTCCCAGACTCAGTTTAAATGTACAACTTGAGGGGGTGCCTGAGTGGCTTAGGTGGTTAAGTATCCGACTTCGGCTCAGGTCATGATCTCACAGTTCATAGGTTCGAGCCCCATGTCGGGCTCTGTGCTGACAGCTTGGAGCCTGGAGCCTGCTTCGGATTCTGTGTCTCCCTCTGTCTCTGCCCCTGCCCTGCTAGTGCTCTGTCTCTCTCTGTCTCTCAAAAAATAAACAAACATTTAAAAAAATTAAAATTAGACAGAACTTTTAAAAATGTAAATAAATAAATAAATAAATAAATAAATAAATAAATAAATAAATAAATAAATACAGAACTTGTGATGCCTTCTTAGAAACTTCCTGGAAGAACCAGTCATTCCAGTATATCAGTTGTTCACACCATTACTATACCATTTGTCATGCTGAATTGGAATTGTTTACATGCATATCTCTCCTAGGAAAGTGTGAGTACTTCTAGAGAAAAAGGCTTTGTCTTATTTCCTTTTGAGAAATTTCCCTCTTCTCACCTAAAGAGCATAAAGTTTGGTTTATTTTAAAGTTTGGTTCATTTTGCAGAATAAATAAATGAATGAGTAATGATGTTTAACATAGGTTCGGGTAACTGTTCTGAAGTCTGTGTGGTCAGAATAATAAATACTTCTCTTTGAAGGAACAGGGTAGGATAAGAGAAATTAAGACAAAGCAGCAGTCTTTAGCCCTACACATACATAGTTGGCCAGATTTACCGACCACAGAATCTTTTTTTTTAAGGAGAATCTTCATAAGGATCAGCATTCAGAGAAAATACTTTAAAAATGATCCATATCCATGAAGCCATTACCTAGAATGAGTAGTCTAAGTTAGTGATAAAATACAGAAAAAGTTGCTCTTTCTTTTATTAGTGTAACAGTAATACATTTCAACTAACTGTGGGAATTTGAGACTTGAAATTTAAAATGTGTTAGGTCAGGAAAAGTCCCCATCTTTCTTGGAAATAGTGGTAGAACCTTTCCCAAATCAGTTGTTTTGATGCTGGACATATGGAAGAATACTTAAATCCAGAAGAGCATCTAAATACTGCAACCACCACAAAATCAATTGAAGTTAACTTGAATAGGAGAGGATGCACATGTTGCATGGTTTGGGGCAGATGATTTTGTACATTACCTTCAGTCTAGGAGTCTATCTTATCAGAGGACATTTGCTTATGATGTTACAGCCTACAATGGCTTTCATGATCGATTTAGGATTAAAAAAAGGCAGTGAGGCAATTAGGCAAGGAAAAAGAAATAAAAGGCATTCATATTGGAAAGGGAAAAAGTAAAATTATCCCTGTTCACAGATGAAGTGTTCTTATATGTAGAAAACTCTAAAGATAACACACACACACACACACACACACACACACACACACACACACACACATTTGTTAATGCTAATAAATGAATTCAGGAAAGTTCCAGGATATAAAACCAACACATAAAAATTAGTTGTATTTCTTTACATTAACAATAACCAACACACAAAAGGAAATTAAGAAAAACGGTTCCATTCACAATAGCATCAAAATAAATAAAATATTTATGAGTGAATTTAACCAATGAGACAAAAGATTTGTGCACTGAAAACTGTAAAACTCATTGAGAGAATTTAAAGAATACATAAAAAAATGGAAAGATAACCCATGTTTATGGATTGGAGGACATAATTTTGCTAAGATGACAGTACTACCCCAAGTGACCAATCCAATACCTATCAAAATCCCAGTTGTGTTTTTTTGCAGAAATAGAATAACCTATCTTAAAGTCCATATGGAATCTCAAGGGACTCAGAATAGCCAAAATAATCTTGAAAATGAAGAACAAAGTAGAAGAACTCACATTTCCTGATCTCAAAACTTACCACAAAACTTTCATCATCAAAATTGTGTGATACTGGCCTAAGGACAGATATAGACAAATGAAACAGAGTAAAGAATCCAAAAATAAATGCTCGCATATATAGTCTTTTGATTTTTAACAAGCATGCCAAGATCATTCAATGGGAAAAGGATGATCTTTTTTAATGAATGGTGCTAGGAAAACTAGATATCCACATGCAAAACAAGCAATGAAGTTAGATACTTACCTTATACCTTATATACCTTATGCTGTATATAAACGTTAACTCAAATGGATCAAATACTTAAGCCTAAGAAATAAAACTCTTAGAAAAAAGCACAGGCAGAAAATCTTCATTATATTGGAAATTTCAGTGGTTTCTTGGATATGACACCAAAGGCCCAGGCAAGAAGAGAAAAAAGTAGAAAACTCAGACTTCATTAAAATTATAAACTGTTGTATATCAAAGGATGCTATCAACAGAGTGAACAGGTAACCCATGGGATAGGAGAAAATGTTTGCAAAGCATATATTTAATAAAGAATTAATCTCCAGAATATATAAAGAATTCCTACTACCTAACAACAAATAATCAAATAATCCAGTCAAAACATGGGCAAAAGACTTGACCAGACATTTTGCCAAAGAAGATATACAAGTAATCAATAAAACACATGAAAAGATGTTCAACATCACTAGCCATAGGGAAATGTAAATCAAAACAACAATGAAATACAACTTCATACCTACTAGGATACCTATTATCAAAAAGAAAAGGAAAAAATAAAAAGTATTGGTGAGGACATGGAGAAGTTGAAACGCTTGTGCATTGCTGGTGGGGACGTAAAATGGTGCAGCTGTTTCCCAGAGGAAACAGTTTGGCAGTTTCTCAAAAAGTTAAACATAGAATTACCATGTGATCCAGAAATTCTATTCCTTGATATATACCCAAAAGAGTTGAAAGCAGATACTCAAACAGATACTTGTAAACCAGTTTTCATGGCAGCATTATTCACAAAACCAGAAAATAGAAACCACCCAAATGTTCATCAACAGATGAATGGATAAACAAAATGTGGTATATACATGCAATGGAGTATTATTCAGTTTTAAAAAGGCATGAAATTATAATATATGCTAAAATATGGATGAACCTTGAAATATCATGCTAAGTGAAATAAACCAGACATAAAGGCCACAGATTGTATATTTCCATTCATATGAAATTAGACTTTATTAGAGAAAAGTGTGTGGGTGTAAAGGGGATAATTTAATAGGAATTAGTGGAAAAGTCATGATATTTGATATTGTCTTTGAGGATAATTTGTTTACTTTAAAATTTGTTCTGGCCTTAATTTTATCTAGCCCAGCCTTAGTTCCTTAGTACCTTAGTTCCTAGTAGCTTACTGTCACTTGAATACATTTTTTAAAGACGGGATTTATAATTCTTTATAATTTCCTAGTAATTAAAAGAGAAAATTTACAATTCCTTACACTCAAATATCTCAGATAGTGTCTTAATTTAGCATATATATCATCTATAGTATTCTAATTGCATTTGGCTTTGTCAATTTGTATATAATAGCAGAGATCTGGAAAAATGGATCACCAAAAATGTTCACAAATATTTTGACTGCTCACATCTTGTGTTTTCTTTCCAATCCTCACTTTTAATCAGGCCATCACATCCTGCTCCTTAAAGGTTCAGTTTCCAAAGTTCCTTTTGAGAACATCAAGTACTAAAAATACAATTTATGCATGATTCAGGATGCTGCTTCCCCCCTCCCTCACCCTTTTAGCATTTCCAATAGAATTTTAACACGTATAAATGTAGACCCCTATTTGACAGTGTATTCTTTTTCAAAAATTTATTTATCTATTTATTTATTTTGAGGGGTGGGGGAGAGGCAGAGAGAGGGGAGAGAGAATCTCCCAAGCAGGCTCCGTACTGTCAGCTCAGAGCCTGATGCCGGTTTTGGGCTTGAACTCAAGAACCGTGAGATCATGACCTGAGCCAAAACCAAGAATCAGATGCTTAACCAACTGAGCCACCCAGGCACCCTGACAAAGTGTATTCTGTAGCATGTTAATAGATATTTCTTGAAAAGTTGTTCTGTAAGCAAATAAACTGAGAAATAATTAAAATATATTTCTCTGTGTAACATTAGAATGCAAACTCCAATAGATGTACAGCAGTGCCGACACTAAGGAAGCACAGAATGAATATTTTTTGAGTGAGTGAGTAGCTTTTCAGAGCTTTTATTTATTTGTTTATTTTAATATAATTTATTGTCAAATTGGCTAACATACAGTGTGTAAAGTGTGCTCTTGGTTTTTAGGGTAGATTCCTCTGGTTCATTGCTTACATACAACACCCAGTGCTCATCCCAACAAGTGCCCTCCTCAATGCCCATCACCCACTTTCCCTTCTCCCCCACCTCCCATTAACCCTCAGTTTGTTCTCTGTATTTAAGAGTCTCTATGGTTTGCCTCCCTCCCTCTCTGTTTGTAACTATCCCCCTTCCCTTTCCCCATGGTCTTCTGTTAAGTTTCTCAAGATCCACATATGAGTGAAAACATACGATATCTTTCTTTCTCTGACTGATTAATTTCACTCGCATAATACCTTCCAGTTCCATCCACATTTATGCAAATGGCAGGATTTCATTATTTCTCATTGCCAAGTAGTATTCTATTGTAGGTAAAAACCACATCTTCTTTATCCATTCATCAGTTTATGGCCATTTAGGCTCTTTCCATAATTTGGCTATTGTTGAAAGTACTGCTATAAACATTGGGGTACATGTGCCCCTATGAATCATCACTCCTGTATCCTTTGGATAAGTTCCCAGTAGTGCTATTGATGGGTCGTAAGGTAGTTTTAACTTTTTGAGGAACCTTCACACTGTTTTCTAGAGCGGCTGCACCAGTTTGCATCCCTACCAACAGTGCAAGAGGGTTCCCATTTCTCCACATCCTTGCCAGCATCTGTAGTTTCCTGAGTGTTCATTTTAGCCACTCTGACAGGCATAAGGTGGTATCTCAGTGTGGTTTTGATTTGTATTTCCCTGATGATGAGTGATGTTGAGCATCTTTTCATGTGTCTGTTGGCCATCTTGATGTCTTCTTTGGAAAAGTGTCTATTCATGTCTTCTGCCCATTTCTTCACTGAATTATTTGTTTTTTGGGTGTGGAGTTTGGTAAGTTCTTTATAGATTTTGGATACTAACCCTTTGTCTGATATGTCATTTGCAAATTCTTTTCCCATTCCATCGGTTGCCTTTCAGTTTTGTTAATTGTTTCCTTTGCCGTGCAAAAGCTTTTTATCTTGATGAGGTCCCAATAGTTCATTTTTGCTTTTAATTCCCTTGCCTTTGGAGATGTGTCGAGCAAGATATTGCTGTGGCTGAGGTCAAAGAGGTTGTTGCCTGCTTTCTCCTCTAGGGTTTTGATGGTTTCCTGTCTCACATTTAGGTCTTTCATCCATTGTGAGTTTATTTTTGTGTATGGTGTAAGAAAGTGGTCTAGTTTCATTCTTCTGCATGTTGCTGTCCAGTTCTCCCAGCACCAGTTGCTAAAGAGACTGTCTTTTTTCCATTGGATACTCTTTCCTGCTTTGTCAAAGATTAGTTGGCCATACTTTTGTGGGTCCAATTCTGGGTTCTCTATTCTATTACATTGGTCTATGTGTCTGTTTCTGTGCCAATACCATCCTGTCTTGATGATTACAGTTGTGTAGTAGAGGCTGAAGTCTTGGATTGTGATACCTCCCACTTCGGTTTTCTTTTTCAGTATTACTTTGGCCATTAAGAGTATTTTGTGGTTCTATACAAATGTTAGGATTGTTTGTTCTAGCTGGTGCTAGAGAATGCTGGTGCAATTTTGATTGGGATTGCATTGAATGTGTAGATTGCTTTGGGTAGTATTGACATTTTAACAATATTTATTCTTCCAGTCTGTGAGCATGGGATGTTTTTCCATTTCTTTGCATCTTCTTCAGCTTCCTTCATAAGTTTTCTATAGTTTTCAGCATACAGATCTTTTATATCTGTGGTTAGGTTTATTCCTAGGTGTTTTATGGTTCTTGGTGCAATTGTAAATGGGATCAATTTCTTGATTTCTCTTTCTGTTGCTTCATTATTGGTGTATAGAAATGCAACCGATTTCTGTACATTGATTTTGTACCCTGCGACTTTGTTGAATTCATCTATCAGTTCTAGCAGCCTTTTGGTGGAGTCTTTCAGGTTTTCCATGTAGAGTATCATGTCGTCTACGAAAAGTGAAAGTTTGACTTCTTCTTTGCCAATTTTGATGCCTTTGATTTCCTTTCGTTGTCTGATTGCTGATGCTAGGACTTCCAACACTATGTTAAACAACTGTGGTGAGAGTGGACATCCTTGTCATATTCCTGATCTCAGGGGAAAGCTCTCAGTTTTTCCCCATTGGGATGATATTAACTGTGGGCTTTCCATATATGGCTTTTATGATATTTAGGTATGTTTCTTCTATCCCAACTTTCTTGAAGGTTTTTATTAAGAAAGGATGCCTTATTTTGTCAGATGCTTTTTCTGTATCTATTAACAGGATCATATTGTTCTTATCCTTTATTTTTTTTTTAACTAATGTGATGTATCACATTGATTGATTTACTAATATTAAACCAGCCCTGCAGCCAAGGAATGAATCCCACTTGATCATGGTGAATAATTCTTTTCATATGCTGTTGAATTTGATTTGCTAGTATCTTGTTGAGAATTTTTGCATACATGTTCATCAAGAGTATTGACCTGTAATTCTCCTTTTGTGTGGGGTCTCTGTCTGGCTTGGGAATCAAGGTAATGCTGGCTTCATAGAATGAGTCTGGAATTTTTCCTTCCATTTCTATTTTTTGGAACAGCTGGAGAGGGATAGGTATTAACTCTGCTTTAAATGTCTGGTAGATTTCCCCTGGGAAACCATCTGGCCCAGGACTCTTATTTGTTGGGAGATTTTTGATAACTGATTCAATTTCTTCACTAGTGATGGGTCTGTTCAAATTTTCTATTTATTCCCATTTGAGTTTTGGTAGTGTGTGGGTGCTTAGGAATTTGTCCATTTTTCCCAGGTTGTCCAGTTTTTGGCATATAATTTTTCATAGTATTCTCTGATAATTGCTTGTGTTTCTGAGGGATTGGTTGTAATAAATCCATTTTCATTCATGATTTTATCTCTTTGGGTCCTATCCCTTTTCTTTTTGAGAAGTCTGGCTAGGGGCTTATCAATTTTGTTTATTTTTTCAAAAAACCAGCTCTTCATTTCATTGATCTGTTCTGTTTTTTGGATTCTATATTGTTTCTGTTCAGAGCTTTTAATAGCTTCATGTCCATTATCAATTTCCAAGAAAGGAGTGTTGTGCAAAACTTCCTAAACATTTTCGACTGTGAAACTCTCTTTTTTTCCCTAAATCACACTAAAGAAGCTAATGTTACTTGACACACATTTAGGAAAATATTGTTGAAAGACTTCCTAAATCAATTATTTGTGCCTCCTGTTATAATTCTTATAAAATATTTTGATGGAGAAGAAATTAAAATTTTCTTGGACCATTAATTATAATTGTCTTTCTGGACAAATATAGGTCATTTTGACCTATATAAAAGTACTTTGACATGTGTAAAATACCACCCATAGTCTGTATGGTTGAGCTTAATAGTTTAAATTCGTGCTTAGAAATACAGAAATCTGGGTAAATCTGGACTTCTAAATGAGCATTAGCAAGGGAACTAGTATATAAGTGATTTTCCAAAAGCACAGAGCCATGCTCTTTGAAATGATGAATCTGATATTTCCTGCCTCTCTTAACTTACCCATCACATTTTTTTGTGGTGCTCTCTTTCTCTTCTTTTTAATAACTTTATTGATATAGTTCACACACCATAAAATGCATTCATTTAAAGTATGAAGCTCAGTAGTTTTTAGTATATTCACAGAATTATATAACCATGTCCAAAATATCATTTTATAACATCGTCATCCCACCAAACAAAAACTTCAAGCCCAGCAATTACTCTCCCTCTCCCCACCCCCTGTCAAACCACAAATAAACTTTATGTCACTGTAGATTTGCCTGTTACGAACATTTCATACTGGTGGCATTATAGAATATGTGGCCTTTCATGACTGGCTTCTTTCACTTAGTATTCGAGGTTCATTCATTTTATAACATCTTTCAATACTTTATTCCTTTTTATGGGTGAATATTACATAGATATACCACATTTGTTTATCCATTCATCAGTTGATGGACATTAGAGTTGTTTCCATTTTTTTGCTATTTATAAACACTCATAGGGGCGCCTGGGTGGCGCAGTCGGTTAAGCGTCCGACTTCAGCCAGGTCACGATCTCACGGTTCGTGAGTTCGAGCCCCGCGTCAGGCTCTGGGCTGATGGCTCAGAGCCTGGAGCCTGTTTCCGATTCTGTGTCTCCCTCTCTCTCTGCCCCTCCCCCGTTCATGGTCTGTTTCTCTCTGTCCCAAAAATAAATAAACGTTGAAAAAAACAAACAAACAAACAAAAAAACACTCATAAACATGTTTATGTGAGGACATGTTTTCAGTTATGTTGGGTACAGACCTAGGAATAAAATTGCTGGGTTATATGGTAACTCTGTGATTAACAACATGAGGAATTGCCAAATTGTTCTTACAAAGTGGACGTACAATTTTACATTCTCTTAAGCAATGTATGAGGGATTCTAATTTCTCCATATCTTTGCCAACACTTGTTATTATTATCTTTTTTATTTTACTACCTTGGTGGGTATGAAGTGATTATAGTTTTGATTGGTATTTACCTATGACTAGTGACGTCAAGCATCTTTTCATGTGCTTGTTAGCTATTTGTATATTTATATTGAAGAAATGTCTATCCAAATCCATTGCTCTTTTTTTAATTGGCTTGCCTTTTTGTTAAAAGACTTTTTAAAGGTTTTTTAAAAAACATATATATATATATACATGTATATATATATGTGTGTGTATATATATATATATATATATATATATATATACATACATACACACACTCTGGATATAAACCCTGTATCAGATATATGATTCACAAATATTTTTTCTAAGTCTGTGTGTGGGTTGTCTTTATTTTCTTGATAGTGTCCTTTGAAGTACACATATTTTTAATTTTAATGAAATTTCATTTACTGTCTTTTCTCTTTTTGCTATTTGTGCTTCTGGTGTCATACCTAAGAAACCGTAGCCTAACCCAAAGTCACAAGTATTTAGTTGTAAGTTTTCTTCTATGAGATTTATAGTTTAGCTCATATTAATCATCTATTTTGAGTTCATTTCCATATACCTTGTGAGGTAGGGATCTGACTTCATACTAATCCAAATATTCAGATGTCCCAGTACCAATTGTCTTTCCCACTGAATTATCTTGGTACCTTTTTTTGAAAACCAGTTGACCATAAATATAAGAGCTTATATCTGGACTCTCCATTATATTCCACTATCTATATTTCTATCCTTATGCCAGTACCACACTGTCTTGATTACTATAACTTTGTAGTAAGTTTTGAAATAGGGAAGTATGTGTTTTCCAACTTTGTTCTTTTTTTCCCAGGATTCTTTTGGAAATTCTGAATCCCTTTCATTTCCATAAAATGTTAGGATCAGCTTGTCAATTTATGCAAAAGGGAATTTGGGTTGTTGATAGAGATTGCAATGAATCTGCAGATCAATATGGAGAATATTGCCATTTAAAGAATAACTAGTCCATGCATGAACAGAGGATGTCTTTCCATTTATTTAAGTCTTTATTTTTTTTCAACAGGGTTTTGTAGTTTTTCATGTACAGGTCGTATACTTCTTTTGTTACATTTATTCCTAAGTATTTTATTCTTTTTGATGCTAGTATAAATGGAATTATTTCTTTTATTTCAGTTTTGGATTATTAATTGCCAACATATAGAAGTAGAATTGATTTCTGTATATTGACTTTGTATTCTGTAACCTTTTGAATTCATTCATTAGTTCTAATAGGTGTTTGTGTGTGCGCGCGCGCGCACGTGCATGCTGCTTGGGATTTTCTGTATTCAAGATCATTTGATATTTGACTAGAGATTATTTTACTTCTTTTCTAATATCATCCCTTTAATTTTTTTCTTGCCTAATCATGCTGGCTAGAATCTTTAGCAGAAAGTCTAGAATTGAATAAAGTTGGTATAAGAGTCTTTTTCTTGATTCTTAGGGAGAAAACATTTAGTCTTTTACCATTAAATTTGAAATTAGAAGTGGGATTTTTGTAGCTTCCCTCTGTAAGGTTGAGGAAGTTTCCTTTTGTTCCTATTGTGTTGAGTGTTTTCATCATAAAAGAGTTTTGGATTTTGTCTAATGCTTTTTGTATTAATTGAGATTATTGTATTTTTTTTGTCCTTTATTAATATACTATATTACATTTACTGGTTTTCACATGTTAATATAACCTTGCATTCCTGGGTTAAATTTCTCTTAATCATTGTGCATAATCCTTCTCATGTGTTGCTAGATTCATTTTTCTAGTATTTTGTTGAAGATTTTTACATTTACATCCATTAGGGATATTGGTCTGCATTTTCTTTGTGATATCCTTGTCTGATTTTCAAATCAAGATTTTGCTGGCCTTATAGAATGACTGGAAAGTGTTTCTTTCTCTCCTCCCCCTGATGTTGCTGCTTCTGCTTCTGCTGCCACTTCAAATAGTCTAGTTGGTGAAAGATTGGTATTAATTCTTCTTTAAATGTTTGGTAGAATTCACCAATGAAGCCATCTGGACTTGGATTTTTATTTAAGAAATGTTTTTAAATTGCTAATTCAATCTCTTAATACATACAGATCTATCTGGATTTCTTATTTCTGCTGGAGTCCATTTTGACAGTTTGTGTCCTAGGAATTTGTCCATTTCACCAAGTTATAAAACCTGTAATACAGTTTTTCATATTCCCTTATAATCTTCTCTAAGTTTGCTAGTGATGTCCCTCTTTCATTCCTTATATTAGTCTTGTAATTTGAGTCTTCTCTCTTTTTTTCTTGGTAGTATAGCTAAAGATGGCAATTGTATTGAACTTTCCAAAAAAAAAAAAACTTTCAGCTTTGATTTATTACTATTGTCCTATTCTCTACTTCATTTATTTCCACTCTAATCTTTTTTATTTCTTTCATTCTGTTTGCTTTAGGTTTGGTTTTCACTTTTTTTCTGAATTTATTAAGGTAAAGGATTCAATTATTGATTTGAGATCATTCTTTTTTTAATATAAGCATTTATTTACAGCTATCAATTTCCCCTTAGGAACTACTTTAGCTGCATTCTGTAAATTTTACTATACTTGCTTTTTTCATTTGAATACTTGTCAAAGTATTTTCTAAATTATTTCATGATTTCTTCTTTGATCCACTGATTATTTAAGAGGATGTCTAATTTCTACATATTTGTGAATTTCCCAAAATTTTTTCTCATTGTTGATTTCTAATATAATTCCAATGATATCAAAGAAAATAATTGTTATAGTTTCAAGTCTTTGAAATTTACTGATGCCTTTTTTATGGTTTAACATATAATTTATCCTGGCAAAATTTTTGTGCACTTAAGAAAAATATATATTCTACTATTCTTAAGTGGAACATTTTATAGATGTCAGATCAAGCTGATTAGTTTTGTTAAGGTCTTCTATTTCTTTGTTGAACTTTTGGGTTTGAGCCCTCTTATACTATTTGGTTTTCCAGTTTTCCCTTTAATTCTGTTAGTTTTTGCTTTATGTATTTGGGGACTCTATTGTTGGGTGAATATATGTATATAATTCCATGTCTTCCTGATGGATTATCATTACAAAATGTTATCTTTTTAGTATCAATTTTGTCTTATAATTGTACTTGTCTGATATTGTAAACCATCCCAGTGCTCTTTTGGTCACTCTTTGTTTTGTATACTGTATTCCATTCTTTTACTTTCACCCTATTTATGTCTTTGAGTCTAAAGCATGTTTCTTGTAGACAAAATATAAATGGATCATATAATGTTTTCTTATATTCTGCCAACCTATGCCTGTTGAGTGGAGTGTTTAATTCACTTATCTTTATTGTAATTGCTGATAAGGTAGGATTTAGGTCTGTCATTTTGCTATTTGTTTTATATATATGGGTTATGTCTTTTTGTTCCTCTATTTTTCTGTTACTGCATTCTTGTGTGTTAAATACATATTTTTTTACTGTACCAATTGGATTCCTTGTTGCCTTGTTGTTTCTGCTATTATTTTTTAAAGTTATTTTAGGGGCGCCTGGGTGGCTCAGTCAGTTGGACATCTGACATCAGCTCAGGTCATGATCTCATGGTTTGTGAGTTCGAGCCCCGCATCGGGCTTTGTGCTGACAGCTCGGAGCCTGGAGTCTGCTTCGGATTCTGTGTCTCATTCTCTCTCTGCCCCTCCCCGACTTGTGCTCTGTCTCTCTGTCTTTCAAAAATAAATAAATGTAAAAAAAATTTTTTAATAAAGTTATTTTAATAGTGGCTGCCTTAGAGATTCAATTAGCATTTTAATTTAAAACAGTCTGGTTCAAGTTAATACTAACTTTGCTTCAATATACCTCTGCTCCCTCCCCCTTTTTTGTGTTATTACTTTTACACAGATTATGTATTTATACATTCCAAGCACAAAGTCTTGCCTTATGTAGCTGTCTTTTAAATCAGATAAAAGAATACAAAAGAGTTAGAAACAAAAATATGTTTATACTGTCTTATATTTATCTACGTACTCCCCTTTTCCAGTGCTCTTTATTTATTCATGTGTGTTTGGGTCACCATCCAGTGTCTTTTCTTTTTAGTCTGTAGGGTTTCCTTTACTATTTCTTCTTGGATAACTCTGCTAGTGACAGATTGTCTCAGCATTTATTTATCTGAAAATATCTTAATTTCTCCTTTATTTGTGAAGGTTGGTTTTACTGGATATAATATTTTTGGTTGACAGTCTCTTTCATAATACTTCAATTATGTCATCCCACTTCCTTCTGTCCTCCGTGGTTCTGATGAGGATCCTTTGTATGTGATGAGTTACTTCTCTTGTTGCTTTCAAGATTCTGTCTTTGTCTTTCTAATGTTTGCTTATTAAGTAGATCTTGGTGTAGATCTCTTTGAATTTATCTTACAGTTTATTGAGCTTGTAGAATACATAGATTAATGCTTTTCATCAAATTTTGGAAGTTTGGGGTTATTATTTTTTCAAGTATTCTTTCTGCCCCTTCTCTTTTCTTTCCTTCTGAGACATTCATTTTGCATATGCTTATATGTTTGATTGTGTCCACAGGTCTCTGAGGTGCTGTTCATTTTTTTTCATTCTTTTTTCTTTCTATTTCTAGGACTAGACGATCTTAATTGGCCTATCTTAAATTCACTGATTCTTCTGCAAGCTGAAATTCCTTTTAGCACCTCTAGGGAACTTTTTAATTTCAATTATTGTACTTTGCAACTCTAGAATGTCTTCTGAGTTTTTTTTAAATTCTTTCTTTTTGTTGATATTCTTGAACTGGTAAATTATTACTGTCATACTTTCCTTTAATTCTTTTGTTATCTTAATATATTTATAATAGCTGATTTAAAGTCTTTGTCTATTAAGTACATGATCGGTTCCCCCTCAGGGGCATTTTCCCTTGGTTCTCCTTTTGTCCTGTATATGTGTCATATTTTCATTTTTCTATACATGTTTCATAATTTCGGTTGAAACTGGATAATTTAGATAATATATTATATATTGTAACCACTCTGGTATCAGATCCTGATCCCCTCCAAAGTTTATTATTGTTGCTTCTATTCTGTAATATGTGGTCACTGAGTTCTCTGCTAGGTTTTGGGGGTTTTTGTGTGTTTTTTTAAGTTCTTGTTTTTATTTTCAAGCTGGATTCCTTAGGGTCAGCCTTGAGCCAGTATTATTTAGTGGCAGCCAGCAGTCTTTCAGATTTCCTTAAATGCTTTGCCAGTATGTGTTTCCCCCTTTGCCAATGAGATCCATGTGTGAAGACATGCCTTCAACCCTCAGGCAATTTATAAAACAGTCTTAGCTTTCATTTCCTGCTTATGCAGGACCTGTGTCAGCCAAACATGGACTGAAGTGATGAGAGCCTTCTTTTTTTCCAGATCAAGTCTTGTACCCACACTATCTTCTAGATTCCCAGAAACGTATCAGGCCTTTTTGAAGTTCCCTAGTTTTAGTTGTCTAGCTCTCTGGGACTTCCTTTTAAATTTTTAATCATGCTATTTTTTTTTTCTTCAGTTGAAATCAAAACCTTGGACCAACAGCTATGATGCCAGCAGATTACTGGCAGTGTTAGTTAATATCCTGGGGATAAAGCTTTTTTATTGTTGTTGAGCTAAGCTCTGTGTCAAATCAATAGCCCCAATATCCTGGGAATGGAAGTTTGTCAGGTCACTACTCATTCAGACAAAATGTTTATTGCACTATATGGATGGGGCTTTTAGTCAAGTTTCAGAAATTGTCAGTCCTCTTCATTGACTAGAGAGAGAACGGGGATGGGAATAGCCCATGTTAAAATGATATAGATACTGCTACTGACAGAGATTTAGTATTTTCTCTTGAGTAGACAATTTTCAGTTTGTTCTGTGGCTTTTGCTAATTTCCAGAGTTCCAGAATGGTTGATTTTATTTAGTTATAATTTAGTTATTTATATTATTTAGTTATAATTTTCTTTTTTTGTGAGAGAACAATTTCACTGACTCTCTCTGCCATTCCAGAATACTTGTAATTAGAATAATATGTAGGGACATTAAACCAGTGTTCCCTTGTCTTTTATTGAGCCAGCCCCAACCAACTCAGATTTTAGAGTTTCTTTTCAGATTATAGTTTCTCCTATAATATGAAAATGATTCTCCTTCTTCTGTTAAGAAGAAAGAAAGAGGAGATGATGTAAGGGAAATCTATGCCAGGAAGGGAGAAGTAGATCAGTTGCCCATTCTGCCGTGATGGCTGAGAAAGAAAGAGAGCTGATTATGGAGAGGTCTTTCTTCATTTCTTCTACTCAAATGAACGGCAAGAAGGGACTCAGTGGAAACATCCAGATGCCACAACCTGGGAATCCTGAGGAATAGTGCCCAGAAAGGTGATCCTGAGGTATATTTGCTTGTTTCTCAAGGCCTGTGCATAGCACTCAAACATGTGGCCAAATGTTGAGGTGCTGATAGGAGCAGCAGACTGGTTAAGACCCAGTATCTGAACGAAGTGGTTGTCACATTTAAAATATCATATAAATGCTATAGACTGTAGATTCTAGTCACGGATGCTTACATGTCCTCCAAAAGATCAAGTGAAGCCAGCTGCACCTGAAAGGTCACCAGTTCAGGGAACATATCTGAGTGGCTGTCCTATGACAGAAACCAGAGGAGACCAGTAAGGTTCTATCTAAAGAATGCCACATGCATTCCAATCACTTGTCTTCCCTGTTGCCATGAGGTTATGCTTAGAGAAAAGCAAGAAAGGCATGCAGGAGTAGAGATGGGGAAAGGAAATCTGAAAAGCATTTACCCAAAAGAGACGAAGTCATTCAAAATGCATTACTCAAACTGGAAGAGCCTGGAATGCAAGAAATAGAACATTGAAAGTTCCTGCCCTCCCCTCCCAAGAGATGTGAGAGGATTGTAAGGAAGATCAAATGTGTACTAGAAAACAAAGAAGCTAATTTTCTTTGTACATCTAAGTATAGCTCAAGTCCATTTGTGATCCAGCTGCATTCTCCTTTTTCTAGTCAGGCAGAAATATGCTACTTTCTACCTTCTAATTGAATATGGGTTTACTCTCTTCAGTGATTCTCTTGTGCTCCCCTTGTCTTTCTCTTTTCCTCTCTGATACATACTTGGCAGAAGAAAATTTCTGTGCTTGTTCTCACCACTGGGAATCTCTGTGTAAGAAGAAACATGACTATGTTCCCATTAAGATAGAGGACTTCATTGCTTCTGTTTCCTCTGTCTTGAATGCCCTCTACCTCTACCCCTTCTCCACCTGACTGGCTACCTGTCCTTAATTAATTAATTTTAACATCTGTCTCCTAGTCTCCAGTCTGAGTTGAAGACCAGTCCTGATTCCCACAGTACCTTACCCATCTCCATCTTCCTCCCACCAACAATATTGCACATATTCACTTCCCTGTTTCCTGCTGAACTGTGAGCTCCCAGATGCCTGTTCTGTTTCATTTGCCTTTTGTCAGTGTCTAATCTAGTACCCAGGAAAAAAAAAGAAGTTATTCATTCCAGTATTGGCTATTTATTATTTTTTATTGTTTCTTAAATTTTACTACTTTGTACCTTTCATTCAAATTATTGAGCACCTACCATAGGTTTAGAACTAAGTAAAATCTAGTCCTGAGAATCTTATAATTCTTTGGGGCAGATAAATACACTTTCAAAATTCAATGTATTGAGTACTTTAAGAAAAAAAGTTGTGGGAGAAGAATAGACAAAGCCCTAACTTTCATGAGAGATCAAGATAGACTTCATATAGAAGGATATGTTTTATTTGAACCTCAAAGAAAGAGTTCAATTCTACAAGAAAAGTATGGGTGAGGTGGGAAGAATCATTGAACAGTATGTGAAAAACAAGGAAAGATAATTCAAGTTTACATGCTTAACATTTACTATTCCATCCAACAATTGAAAAGATGGATATAGGTTGACTAAAAGCTTCAACTGTATTTATTGGGTGGAACCTAGGAGATATTTGAATTACAACTTTATGTCATAAACCTGAGTTTTCAGCATAAACTTGATTTCTAAATTTTTTTTAACATTTATTTATTTTTGAGACAGAGAGAGACAGAGCATGAATGTGGGAGGGTCAGAGAGAGAGGGAGACACAGAATTGGAACAGGCTCCATCCAGGCTCTGAGCTGTCAGCACAGAGGCTGATGCAGGGCTCAAACTCACAGACCATGAGATCATGACCTGAGCTGAGGTCAGACACTCAACCGACTGAGCCACCCAGGTGCCCCATAAACTTAATTTCTAAATAAAACTATAGACTTAATCATTATACTTAGATTGCCAATGGCTTTCATTTACCCATGCCATCATAAAGTGGGAAAGGATTTTCAGTGTAATCTCTTCCAGCTTCCCTGACAATGTAGGATTCTTCCTGAAGTAGTCATGTCAGGAGTTCATCCCATAATCTGGCCCATATTCTGGCCATGTTTTCTCTAGAGTGAAATGTTCAAGAGAGACATGTAGTGCTTGAGCCTAACTGCCTTCTTTACTCAAAATCAGAGACATTAAAATGTATGAAGATTAAATCAGAAGCATATCTGGAATTCCTAACAGTTGATTTGGTGTGAAGAAGTAAATAAATAAAGGAGAAGGAATTGAGATTTTCAGTGTGTGAAATTCTTGAATATTTATGTGCAGTACATCAGAACAACATCTTTCTCTCTCTCTCTCCCTCTCTCTCTCTGTCTCTTTCTCTCTCTTTCTCTATTTGTGTACACTATATTCTGCTATTCCTCTTTCTCTGGCTGAGTAAATTTCTGCCTATTACATGCTCTGATGTGTTAGCCTTTCATTCAGTCACTAGTTACCCATTCAGTAAATATTCATTGAGCATCTATAACGAGATCTTAACTATAAAAGTAAAACATACACAGTAACAATATAGAGAACCGACAACATACCACAGCAAGGTTGAATCACTGTGTTGTACACCTGACATAATACAACGTTGTGTGTCAACTATACTCAAAAAATGTTAAAAATAAAATAAGAATAGACATCAAAATATCTACTTAAACATAAAAATACCTACAGTGAAGGCAAAATAATATAAAAAATACAAGCATATCATAAATACAATTTTATAAAGCACATAATATTTTCTTTCAGATGCTGTGGCTGACTAGAGGCTAAATGAATGCTAAAGAGAATATGTGCTTTAAAGATCAGAGAAAGAGAGCTGTATGGGGTCAGAAGAAAGATCACAGAGGTGAGATAGAGTGTGAGGGGATCGTGGCTTGATATGAGAACAGGTGAAAATGTGGGGTGAGTGAGTCGAGAGGGTATGATTAAGGGAATGCCGAGGACTTCTGGGGAGCCAGAAAAGTCCTAGTTTTTTAATTAGATGGTAAATACATGAATGCTCTTTTCACAGTCTTTCTTGGGCCCTTCATTTGTTTTATGAAATTTTCTGTGTATGTTAAATTTTGTAATAAAATAGTTCAGAAAAGAGATTGATGGGTGGGAAAAGTCTGCATCAGTTAAATATAAAGTGTTCCTAAAGCCTCTGCTCTAACACTGGGAAGTCAAAGCTGATTAAGACAAAGCTGCTAGCTTCATGGCTGTTCAGAGGCTCCCATTCCACACACAGGAAGGAGGGGAGATAACTGGAGATGAGTCTGGAACGGTAGACCTGGACAAGATCACAAACACTGTGACCTTTGCCTTCTTCCAGTAAGTAATAGAGAACCACTAAAGGGCTTTAAGCAGATTTATGTGATGAAACTTTCATTTTAGAAAGATAACTCTGGTTATAACAGAAAATATGGATTGGGGAAATGAGGTAAAGCTGAGGGTGCAATATCTGGCAAAGTCTCACATTGTTTTAACTTTCTCAGATTCATGTTTTCCTTCCCCAGTAGTTTTGAGCTTCTGACCAGTTGTGTCACAATCTTATATTGTCCAGAATAGGGTACACAATCCTTGTGAGTGAACTCCATAACTTTAATTTAGCTGCTTTAATCATTTTTGTTAGAGTAGAAAAAAATGAAATAGAAATATTAGTTGAATTAATGGACTGATGAATTATCTTAATGTCTTGATACTTTTTAAAACCTGTTGAGTTGTGCCCAAACTTATAAACATTATTTGGTTAGCTTCTAAAGTTCAATATGCTCCTGATTGCATGTAGCCCATCTCTATCTCCTTCAATCCCCTTCACTGTTCCAGGAAAATTTGAAGAGCTATTTATAGAACATAAGCCCCAGTGAGTATATATGTATATAAAAATACAAGCCCAAATTTAAAGGGAGCCTTAGCTCTAAGCTTTTCTTGTAGGCATCTGGGAGTGCTTGTTTACAAGGTTGCACTCAAGAGTCACTGACCACAACCCAGGTTTGAGAAAACATTGATGGGAAAGAGCAAAGGACCAGAAATAATGTTATTGGTGTCAGCAGTTCCTCAATTGGATAACGTTTGTAACATAAGTGTAGGGAAATTTGAGAATATGAGTTATTTTTAGAATTTTATTTTTCCATATTCTGACAAGAACTCTTCCCTTTTTCTTTTATCTTAGTTTCTGTTTCTTTGTTTTCTTTTAAATCAGTGGCTTTGAGTGGAAAATGCCCTAGAGCAGTAAGAGGAGGAAGGAAGCTACAGAAAACCTCAGTGAATTTTTCCAGTTTTTTTTTTTCCAGTTTTTAAAGGAATCTTGTGTGGCTGTGTACATGTGTGTGGATGTTTTGAGGTTGGAGTGGGAAAAAATGGGTGAAATGAAGACAATTTTATCCTTCTCTGCTAATTCTCAACACACCCAGGACAGGGGAAAACTTCAGGAAGGACCTAAGAAAACACAGAACCAATACAAGTTGAGGCCCAATTTGAAAAGCAATATAGGACCCCCTTACCTCAAACCAGCAAGATAGTAAAGATAGCCAGTGGTTGTGTTTGAAAGTCTCTACCACCTCAGACAGTAGAATGTAGGATGGAAACTTTACCAGGTCTTATCCAGGAGGAAGAGAAGTGTATCTTATGGTGAAAACATCCTTCTAAGCAGAACTACAATAATATTCTCAGGTCCAAGTGTGACAAAATAAAGGAAGAGCCACGTACCATATCCTAAATATTTGAAAGTTCAAAGTCAAACTAAGAGGCTGTTACATTAAATATGTTTTATCATCTTACATAGATTATAATAGTTTGGAAGACCAAGTTCAGATTCAGAATTTGTAGACTCTTCTCAGAGTTCTGTGCTTGAATGTGGTAGGATGAGAGAGCGGCTCCTCAGACCCCCAGCCCAAAGCCTATTCCCTGTTTCTACCTCTGGCTCTGTTCCATAGTATGATGAGCTATGAATACTTGTATAGGCTCTCCAGCCTGCCCGTCCAAGCTTCATCTGTATCCCTACAAACATCAGTCCTGTGGCTAGCCCGTCGGCCTACCCTTAGGTCATCTTTTGGATGAGTTTTAGAGAAAGAAGGAAGGTGAGCTCAAGGGCCACAGCATAAATTACTGGTTCCTGAGAAGAGAAGAGCCAGGGGAGACTGAATGCCCAAAACAAACTGTACTTTAACTTTACTGAGGGTGAGCATACTTTCTCTGATTCAGCCTTAGATTTCACACTTGACCAGCAGGGTAAAACCAAAGGAAATCCAGGAGAAGCAGTTGTTTATACTAAGGATGAGCCAAGCTTATTAAAAGAGTTGAAAAAATACTGAATTTTGGTCCCAGATCTATTACCCACCAACAGGTCCATCCCTAAAATTTGTGGAACCATAGGCAGAATACAAAGGGAGGTCCTTATACCTTACATCTAGACATGTAAAAGTTAAAATCAAGTATCAAGCTGTTTAAATAAAATATGTTCTGCCCTCTTACTTTGATAAGTATGCCTTCATAATGACCTGGAAAGCCAGTTACAGAATTCTCGGCCTCTTCAAACTTGATATGGAAAATGATGGTGCCAAAAGCCTGCTCCTGTGTCTTATCCTCCCATCCCTGCTCTTCCAACCCCTAGCTTCTTCTGCACATTGAAGGATCTCACATGAAGAGGTGTTTGTCAACACCTTAACTTACACATCCAAGCTATATTCACAGCCCTCCCCACTTCCAACCTTTCCTATCCTTGATGCAAACTGCTGCCCTGACCATTCTGAGGCTGAGGGATGTGCACACCACAAGCATGGTTCACTCTCCACAGGATGGACATAGGGAAAAAATCCAAACAGGTAAGCCTAGAAGCAGGTAAATAAGGTAGTCCACATACTCCAGGTAGGCATATCCAGTTGGCCCTATAAACTCCTCACCAGGGAAGACTGCAGCCAAGGAAAGGCTAGCATGTGGCCCATGTGCTGCAAGTACTACCTACCTGTGCACCTGCCACCCAGGAACAACCCGCCCCTGCAAGCCGTCGTCAAGCATCTGGACCCCATCTTTGACCCCAGAGAGAAGACTCTGAATCATATGTTGCTTTGAGAGCCACTATGATTCAGGCTTCATGGCCTCCTCACACCCTGAAGACTAGCCCAATGGGGACAGGAAACTGAGAGCTGAAAAGTCTGACCAGTTCAGACTACCTGCCAAGGCAGTAGCCATCAGCCACTGGGGAGACAATGTCCTTCTAGATCTCAGGGCCAGAGTTCTCTGAGGCTTGGTCCTTGGGCAAGAAGTTACAGCTGTGGCATTTAATAACAAATAGTGAAGTTTTTTCCCCCAGCTTGTTGTTAATAAAAAACAAATCTTGTGTTGGTGAAAGACTAGCCAAATAGATTAATGGAACAAAATAGAGAACTCAGGGTTAGACCCACATAAATATACTCAAGGAATCTTTGACAAAGGGACCAAGGCAATACAATGGAGCAAAGATGGTCTTCTCAAAAATTGTGCTGGAACAGCTGGATATCTACATGCAAAAAACAAAAATCTAAACATAAACATCATATGTTTCACAAATTAACTCAAAATGGACCACAGACCTAAATATAAAAGTCAAAACTATAAAATTCCTAGAAGGTAAATGGGAGAAAATCTGGATGACATTGGGTTTGGTGGTGATGACTTTTATTTATTTATTTTTTTAAATTTTTTTTCAACGTTTATTTATTTTTGGGACAGAGAGAGACAGAGCATGAACGGGGGAGGGGCAGAGAGAGAGGGAGACACAGAATCGGAAACAGGCTCCAGGCTCTGAGCCATCAGCCCAGAGCCCGACGCGGGGCTCGAACTCCCGGACCGCGAGATCGTGACCTGGCTGAAGTCGGACGCTTAACCGACTGCGCCACCCAGGCGCCCCATGGTGGTGATGACTTTTAGATACCACAGCAATGGCATGATCCTCGAAAGAGTTACTTCATTAAAATTAAAGTTTTCTGCTCCATAAAAGACACTGTCAAGAGAATGAAAAGACAGGTCACAGACAGGGAGAAAATATTTTGCAAAAGACATGTCTGATAAAGAACTGTTACCCAAAATATACAAAGAACTCTTAAAACTTAACGATAAGAAAACAACCCAACTAAAAAATAGACCAAACATCTTATCAGACACCTCACCAACAAAAGATACGCAAATGGCAAATAAGAATATGGAAAGGTGTTCCATATCATATGTCATCAGGAAAATGCAGATTAAAACAAACCCACTCACTCCTATTAGAATAGCCAAAATCCAGAACACTGACATCAAGTGCTGGTGAAGATGTGAAGCAATAGGAAGTCTCAGTCATTGCTGGTGGGAATGTAAAATGATATAGCCACTTTGGAAGATGGTTTACAAAACTAAACATATTCTTACCATATAATCCAGCAATTGCACTCTTTGGTATTTACTAACTGAAGTTGAAAACTTACAACCTAAAAAAAACTTACACATGCATGTTTATAGCAGCTGTATCCATAATTATCCAAACCAGGAAGCAAACAAGATATTCTTCAGTAGGGCAGTGGATACACAGGGGTATATCCAGATAATGGAATATTATTCAGCACCAAAAAGATGAGCTATCAAGCCATGAAAAGACATGCAGGAACCTTAAATGCATATTACTAAGTGAAAGAAGCCAATCTGAAAAGGCTACTTACTGTATGATTCCAACTATATAATACTTTGGAAAAGTCAAAACTATAGAGATAGTAAACAGATCAGTGGTTTCCAGGAGCTGGTAGGGAAGGAGGGATGAATAGGCAGAGCACAGAGGATTTTAGCGCAGTGAAACCACCCTGCATATTATAACAATTGATACATGTCATTACACATTTATCCATAAAATTCACAACACCAAGAGTGAACCCTAATGAATTTGAGGGTTTTTGAGTGGTAATACTGTGTCAATGTAGGTTCATTAGTTGTAACAAATGTACCACTCTGGTGGGGAATGTTAATGATGGAGAAGGCCATTCATATATGGGAGCAGAGGGCATATAGGAAATCTCTGTACCTTCCTCTCAATTTGTTTAAACCTAAAACTTCTTTAAAAAGTAAAGTCTATTTTAGGGGCGCCTGGGTGGCGCAGTCGGTTAAGTGTCCGACTTCAGCCAGGTCACGATCTCGCGGTCCGGGAGTTCGAGCCCCGCGTCGGGCTCTGGGCTGATGGCTCAGAGCCTGGAGCCTGTTTCTGATTCTGTGTCTCCCTCTCTCTCTGCCCCTCCCCCGTTCATGCTCTGTCTCTCTCTGTCCCAAAAATAAAATAAAAACGTTGAAAAAAAAATTAAAAAAAAAAAAAGTAAAGTCTATTTTTAAAAAAGTCTAGACAAAACATAAACCAAGAAACAAAAACAAAACAACAAAATTTGATCAGCCATGCTCGATGAAAAATTGGATGCTCTTTCTGTTCTCTCTGTAGGTAGTATTAGCAATAATACTTATCAGTAAGAGTCAATAAAGAATAGGCAGCCATAAATGTAGGGATAATTATGGTATGAATTTTATTTTTAAAAATATATTGCTATAGACTGATTTGTGTCCCCTCAAAATTCATATATTGAAATCCTAATCCCCAATGTAATGGTAATGGTATTAGGAAGTGGCATCTTTGGGAGATTATTAGGTCATGAGAGTAGAGCCCTCCTAAATAGAATTAATGTTCTTACACACACACACACACACACACACACACACACACACACAAACAAAAAACCAGAGAGCTCCCTTACCCACTCTGCCATGTGAGGACACAGTGAGCAGATGGCTGTCAGTGAACCAGGAAGACCTTACCAGACACCAAATCTGCCAGTGCCTTGATCTTGAATTTTCCAGACTCCAGAACTGTCAGAACTTAATTTCTGTTGTTTGTAAGTCATTCTGTCTATGGTATTCTGTTATAGCAGCTTCAGACAAATCTAGGAAGAAACAAAACAAAACACCCACTCACTCCAACCAGTTGGTGCCCCACCCACTCCTACCAGTTTCTGTATAATAATTGCTAATAGTTTTTGAACATTAACTATGTTCTAGATACTTGTGTACTTACTTTATATAGAGAATATATATATTTTATATGATGTATATATTACATATATGATGTATATATTACATAACTTATTGCATATGATATACTTTATCCCCATTTCAGTGATTGGCCATAAAAAGAGGTTAAAGAAAATCCCAGAAGGCACACAGATAGATAGTACTTGGTGGGGCCAGTATTTGAACCCTTGTCGGATTCTCTAGAACACACTCTTAAGCACTGGGCCTCACTATCTTCTGGATCCTGACTGGGCATGGAAAGAAAAAGCTGCATCCTAGTCCCAGCTACTAGTCTTGCCATCCTGGGCTAATGTATTTAATCTCTCTGTATTTTGTAAAACAGAAAATAACATCGCTCTCTCGGGACTGTTCTGGGGCTGGGGGAATTCAGCTATGGGAAGTGCCTATGAAAGCATAATGCTAGGCATTCAATAAGTGCTGGTTCCTCCCTTCCTTCCTTTCTTCCTTCCTTCCTTCCTTCCTTCCTTCCTTCCTTCCTTCCTTCCTTCCTTCTTCAGCTGGTTGGCTATTTTCTTTGACTTCTTTCTTTTGACTTCCCGAGTGTTCAATTCACAGTAATGATACTGATTTTCCTTTTGGCATCTTTATTAACTAAACACTTTCCTTTACCTGTCTTAGGTCTTTTGTTTCTACTGTTGATCACATTGTTGCTCCTTTTGTTTTAGTAATAGGCCACCCAAGTCTTTTTTTCTCTGGAGAGGAGATGACAGGGTGTAATTTACAAATTAAGTCTATGAAAGTGGGAGGCCTTGTGGGCCCTCATGACTCTGTCATCACTCCTGGAAATGATCTTGTAAAGCGCATATCCTTTCCCTAAAGTCGGCAGTTCTGTTTTAACGCAGAAGGACAGAGAAGCCTCCTGAGAAAGTCTGTTCTTCAGTTCCTGCACATACAGTTTAGGGGCAGGCATTAATTTAGTTTGGGCTTCCTTCTACTTCTTGTAACTATGAGCCTCTCAAGAACTGCAGCTTCCTGATTTTCAGGGTGGTTCACAAATACCGTATGTGAAATTAAGGTGCTGGAACAGACCTGGAGGATCAATTTCCCTTCCTGAGGAGAACAAACTATTCAATTCTTTGCTTAAGGTGGTCAAAAGCCAGACCCTCCTATAAAAAAAACAAAAACAAAAACAAAACAACAACAACAAAAAAAACTCCTTAAAGTCAGAGGAGCTGAGTGATCAGGAACATGAATTTTATCCCCACAACTGAGTCTCCATTCATGGGGTGGATTGGAGAAAACAAAAGTCTGAATGGCTTGCTCCTCCCACTGGGCAGGGATGCCAATTTTTAGCCTAACCAAAAGAAAATCCCCCCCCCCTTCCCCCGTCTGTTCCACCCACCAGAGATTCCTCCTGGGCTGGCCCAAGCCATTTGCATCACCACTGCTTGCACCATAAGTGTTGCATCACTGAGAAGCGGAAGCCCTGGAGGGATCCCATCCCTGCCAGTTTCTCTAAATTGTTATTACTTTTAAAAGTGAAACCAACCATCTGTTTCCTCCACTTAGCACATTCCTGAGGAGCTGCAGCCACATGCTGAATTAGCCAGGCAAGGGAGGGAGCCTTGGGCTCAGGAGTGAGAGCCAGCTTCCTCCTTTCGTGATTCAGAGGCCAGTTACAGCTCAAACCTCTGTTAACCTGCCTTTAATCCTTTAATTCTCCCAACCGCCAGGTTCTTTAGAGATCCAACAGGCCCTGCCTTCCTAATACCCAAATGAGGAGATCGAGGCTGGGACCTGCTCTTAGAAAGAAGGAGGAGGGGCTTGGAGTGGACTGGGCGCCAGATTCAGTGCCAAGATGACCCTGGCACCCAAGGATTTGGAATAAGGATTCTTCTAGAAATTGTGCCAAGTATGCACGTGAGACACTGAGAAGGGCCTAATTAAGGCAGCTTTATAGGTACCAATAGTTTACTCCCCTCCCTTTTTCTGAGCTTGTTATCTAAAGCCTAAGAAGGTTCTTTTGGTTTTGGGTTTTTTGAATAAAGAAAGGCTAATGAGGGAACCCCAACATGTTCTCCTTCATCTTTGGTGTACCTGTAGGTTGAGGGGGACTCCAGTTTGAAGACCTGGCTATAAACATCCTATTACATGGATCAGGTGCCCCCAGCTCCTCGCCTCTCTACCTTTACCCACTTCTCTGTCTGGCTTTGAATTTGCTGAACTACTGGTGCCCTTCTTAGCTGCAGTCTGTGGAGCTACGTCATGGGCTTCCTCTGGTGGCTGGCATTGTGCAGGCTGCTCAGTCACAGCCTGCCCAGACGTGGAGAGAGCTGAGCCAGCTTCTTATGGATGAAAGGGAAGGAATCTTCCCAGGCACACCCCACTGCATCTTTTCCAAACCGGCTTCCCAGGTATTATACTAACAAAGAAAGGGAAATTTCTTAGGTATAAATTTCCACACTTCAAGCTCAGTCAGCACCAACTTGCTAGGTCCTGAAGCCTCAAAGGAATGTTTTGCAGATAATCTGTGTGTTCTAACTTAATTCTTTAGATTCCTTCTTGAGTTCCAAACATTGCTGGCCTTGATTTGTACTTAAGAGACAATTTGCAGAAGGAAAAATATTTAACAAGGCATATTTTTTCCATTCAATCCTCCAAATGTATTACCTTTATCAAATTCAGATTAGCAGATATTTTCACAAAGCTCAGGATCCTGTCTTAATTGCTGAGAATTGGCCTCAAAAAAAAAAAAAGGTTTTATAAATTAAAAGATAAAATAAAAGCCTCAAAAAAAAAAAAAACCTTATTGGGCACTTTCTTTGAGTTAAGGACAAAGCTAGAAATAACTGGATGTCTCCCTTCCTTCACAGTATATGCTGTTCCAAGTAGACAAAGTGAAGAGAATGCTCTTGATAGCATGCTCTGTATGGCACCCTCACTGCAGACCAGAAACTCATTCCCTTATTTTTGTGTAATGTCTCACAAGCAACTGTTAAGGATAGGAGGCATTAGCCAGGTCAGCAATGTAATAAAACCCAGTTGGAATCAGGGAATCAATGCAACGAAGACTCTTTCAGTCCTTTTTCTCATTTATCTGCATCTGGGCCTCATCCTCTCTCACTGCCGAGTGGTTTTCTACACATTTGGGTAGAACATGATCACCAACAACTCTTGAGTTTGACCTCTTGCAATTCTACCAGCTGAGATGGTATGTCTCCACCCACCCTCAATTTCTGTCTCTCTTCTCAAATCCAAAAGTCCTTTGGCAAGAGAGTTCATTGATTCAATTTGGGAGACACAGAGAATGGCTGACTCTGACCAGAGATTTGGAACAGTGAGATATGATCATGGAAAACCAAAATGTTTTGAATGGCTCTCAAGTCGGGTAGCAGCTAATGGCTAAGATCATGAATGGCCTTCTATAACATATTTGGGTTTTACTTGAAGGTAATGAAAGAGTCATTGAAGGATTTTTAAACAGGGTAGTGGCAGGATAAGAGTGTATTTTAATAAGCACAGTGTAACATGGAAGAGAAGACTTGGAGGGTATTAGTCAGTGCAGCCATACATCAGCACCTGCGAACTAGTGTCTCCTTTCTGCACATCTGTGCCTCATGCAAGATTCAATCCCAGAGTGGCAAAGACCTGGGCCCTGCCTTTAGCCTTTAGCCAGACCAACAGCCAGGATGCCTTGCCCCTTTTAATTGGATTGGCAGAATCTATGGGACACACTCAATCCTGACCCAGGATAAAGAGAGAATATTTGTGGGGTCTACTCTCAAGGAACCTCTCTTACCACACTCTCTCTTCCCCCGCTTGCTATGAGAGAATTCATCTGAGGGAGTGTGGTAATAGGAAATAGCTTTCGTTTCTCTTCCTGGAGTCATTACAGCCCTCAAGTAAGGGAAAAAAGTTATTTTTAAGTGCATGTTTGGGAACTATAGTAGGAGCATGCCTACTTAAGTGTAGGGGAAGAAAAAAAAATTTTCAACCCTCTTGAGGTTCCTGGCTGGGCCTGAAAATTAAACTGACAAAGACAGCACAAAAATAGATACATAGATACACAAAACAGAAAAAGAGCCCAGATATAAATTCATAATTGTATGGTCAATTTATGACAAAGGAGACAAAAATATACAATGGGAAAAACAACAGTCTCTCCAACAAATGGTGTTGGTAAAACTGGGCAGCTACATGCAAAAGAATGAAACTGGGTGATTTTTTTACACCATACATAAAAATAAACTCAAAATGGATGAAAGATCTAAATGTGTGACATGAAACTATAAAAATCCTAGAAAAGAGTACAGGTAGGAGTTAATGGAAAGAAAGAAAGTAATAGTGAATCTTCAGAGGCCAAAAACCAAGAGAAAGTGGGAACCTGAAAAAGACGGGCAACATTTGAGTACATAATGGCTGAGGATTTTCCAGAATTACTAAAAATTTACTCTCAGGTTCAGGAATCCCCAAACAAGGTAAATGAAAGGAAACCTACATCTAGACACATTGTGCTGACTCAGCACATGACATCAGTTTCCAACCCCTTTCTATGGTTTGGTCGGGTCGGGATGGGTTGGGTTGGGTTGGGTTCCATTGTGTTCTGTCCAGTTTGGTTGTTTATTGGGAATGCTTCAGACTACATTTCCCAGACTGCACAGCTGAGGTCCTAGATGTGACTTACTTATCTTCTGCTTCTGTTCTCCTGTGCAAGTTGGAAGACAAAAGGGACACAAGACCATCTCCCTGCCACAGCTCTGTCTGATGCGTACGGTCCTGAGATATGAGTGTTTCAAGGCAGTAGCAACAACCAGACTCGGTGATCCAGAGCCTGACAGGCACAAGTGTGGCGAATCCACCAGCATTTGAGGCATTTGGGCCTCTGGACACAGCATTCCTCTGTTGGGTCACCCACTTTGTAGAGCTTAGTGACTTCTAATCTGCAGCTACATCCATGATTTCTGGACCCAGGAGTGAGGACAGAAACTGCCTCCCATATCCCATATTAAATTTCACCTGTTTCCTGTGTTAGGTCTCACTCTCCTTACTCCTAACCTGAGAAGGACTGTGTGGGTCTCCCATGATCCAGACCATCAAAACTAGCAGAGAAGATAGGAAAAAGATAGAAAATCATCACTCCAAATGCTCTGGGTTCGCTCTGAGGAACAGCCACCACTCCTCTGTCCCTGTCTCTGTATCAGGTCTCCCTATTCCTGGTGGCTAACTGAGAAGGGTCCTTGATTGGAAAGAAGGTAAGAAACTTTGCTTCTGCTGCTGCCATCTGATTACCTGGGTCATCTGCTGCAATGCTGAAACTCTGCCATCATACCCTCTGATCAATTTCCTCTCTCTTGTTTTAGAGAACCCTTGCTAATACTATCTTCTATGGTGTTTTTCCTCCTTTTCATCTTCATTTATTTCTTCCTTTATAAAACTGCAGTCTTATAAGAGTAAAGATAGCTCTTGAGTTTGTTAGTTCTATTGTAACATTTTTTGCTTACCAATTTATTTTTTTCCGAATTTTGTTTTATTTCATTTCTAATTTTCTTAGGACTTTCAATGTGTTTTTTCCTCCTACATAATCAAATTAAGTGCTCTATTTGTTTATTTTCTCATTATTTTTAACAGTAAAAGCGTTGAAGACTAAGAATTGACCTCTGAGTATTTCTGTGACTGTCCCAAAGGTTTTCTGAAAACTAAGGAGCTCTAATTTTTGTTATTTCATCCAAAGTCTGTTATTAACTCATTGCCTTATGCCTTATGCCTTATTTGTTTGGATCCAAGGAAAATAATTCTACTCATTATAAATTCTTGATGCTTGTTTTATTGATATTTGCTGATGTTCTCAAACAACTTATGTAGATACCTAAAGTCAAACAAAGTATGCAGATGTCTGAAGCCATGAGCTTCCCAAAGGTCACTTGAAGTGCATCCACAAGATAAAACATCACAATCTAAAGGAAACTCCCCCATCAATGATCTGAATTGCTAGCCTAATCTTCCCTCTCAATTTCAAATTTTCCCATATTTTCCTGTTAACCTCATACATCCAGACGTTTTCTGTTGAGTTAATGTGGTTTTTTTTCTCTGAAAAATATCATTACTCATTCTTTAAATCTACTCCCTGACCACACCATTTCAGCAGACTAGCTTACACCATCATTTCCATCTGACACACGCCTTTCTTTGATTACTTGTTTGCAATTATAAATCTGCTACACAGGGAAGAAGTACCATTTTTTGTTTATTTTTGCATCTCCAGAGCCTAACTCACTACTCACTGCATGCATGTTTGCTGAATTCGGTTTATCAAATATTAAAAGCATTTTGTTTTAATAAAACACATATCTGTCCTTTATCTCTATAACAAGATTTTAGGAAGAGATGCTTGCCCCCTTCATCTCACTCATAGGAGGAGTGTGGCTTTCCACGGGACTACTGAAAAAAGCTTAATTTGTGAGTACTATATGTCATAAAGGTTTGAGGTCTAATATCCACCCAAAGAATCTCAACTCAAATATGACCCAACTGCTCCAGTGGCAAGGAAACAGAACATGCTATTATATTGAGATTGGCCAACACTGCTAGAGTTTGTCAAGGCAAAGGATGCTGATGGGAACCAAGTATGCGGGCTTCCCATGGGTGTTTGTCCTATATTATAGCCACCTAGAGAGGCAGTGGAACCCCAGCAGCAAAAACCTGGAAATAAATGCCTACAGATAGCACAGACGCTACAGAAGGCACAAATGACCATCTAGATTAGAGAAGTATCTGCTCGGGACAAGGAAACTGAAGTCTGAGAGACTTGATCCTACCTTCCAAAGAGCCACCAAAGTGCTTCATGCAAGACTCTAAACACCTGTTGTGTTAAGCTGACTTTATTTGGTCAGTTCAATTGATGCTTTTTCTATTCTTTATATTCCCACATGAGCAAGGTGAAAAAAGATAAAAATACAGGGAAGAAGTTAACCATACCCCCCTTTCCCACTAGAAACTTCCAGGCTGGTCCAGAGATAGGAGGACATAAGCCATTAAATCACATTTTGAGGTCTCTTTAATATCTTATCCTGGATATTGTAATTACTGACTTCAGACTGTGTTCTTTACTTAAAGTGACCATACCTCCTGAATAGAAAAGTCCTGGGATCTACCAGGGTTTACAGAGTAGGGAAAGATTATTTCTTCTGAGTAGACATTAAAGGGTTGGAGGGAGACAATGAAATTATACTCTGTTTATATCATGAATTACTTGTGGTCACTCTACTGCTTAGACTTCATGTGATCCATTCAGTATCCAGGGAGGGATATAGGGAGGTTCTAAAGCCAAGAGCTACAAATGCTATATAGAGCCAATACAATGTCAGCTAGGCCTCTTAGTTCCAAAAAAGAGAACTTACTCTGGCAACTTTAAGCAGAAAAGGAATTTATTAAGGCATTAGGTAGCTCAAGGGGCTGGAGAAATAAACTTATGGCTGAGTTTCCAGAAACTCCTCCCAGAACCTCACCACAGAACAGTGTATCTACCATTGACCCCAGAACCAAGCCGCAGCCACCTGCACATAACCTTTTTTCTGACATGACTCACTCTGAATTGCATGTATTGGTAGAATCTAGATGACCTGCCAGCACCATTCTACCCAACAAAGGTGGAAATCATAATAGGGGAACAATCAAAATATAGAGTATTTTCAAAAGACGTTGAACAGCCACATGTAACAGATGACTTCAACTCATGGCATAAATACTTAGTATGCCCTTCATTCTAGTTTCTCATCCTGTTCATTGCACTGTGGAATATTCTTGCCTTTTTTCCAAATCCTGGAAGAATGACTAGGTTTCATAGCTCTTTTTGGTCATAGGAGGTTTATGCCTGTTTAGGATCCACAAAGATTACAAGTCACAGGGCCAACAGCCTAACATTTTTCCTTTTCTGCTACTTAATCTTAACATTCAGCCATGGACCACCACATCCATGCAAACCTCTCAAGGAGTTCCAATGCATAAGGACTTCTTTTTCTAATACTATAGCAGCCTATGTCTGTCCCACTCATCTGCACTTGTAATATCTTTCAATATCTTTTTATTTAACTATTATCTTATTTGTAAGGCAGCTGGAATGGACTGAAGAGAACTCCATCAGGGGTTATTTCTTACAGGCATTCATACATGGTACATGACAAATGTTCAGCAAATATTTGTATAATTGTCACATTTAGAAGTCAGGATACCACTGGATAGTAAGCTCCTGAAAAATAACCCAAAGTCATGTGATCAAAGTTTTGCCACATTCTCAGCATGCATCCACCTTTACCTGTGGCTTATCAGGAGCCCGCCCACACAGTGTACCCAATTCAGTGCTTGCTTACCATTCCCACATCCCAGTGTTTCTGCCTGCTTGGATCCCAGAAGCATGGCTGGCTTCCAAGTTATTCTTCACAATTCTCTGAAGAAAGTTTCTGTAATACCAGTGTGAATAATGAGGACATGTCATAAGTAAGCTATGTGACTCATGATGTACACTACACTGTAGGTGAGTAGCTTCCTGAAGATCTTCTGCAGTGTAGGTAAGCCCTCACAAACAACTTGGTTTGGACTAGCATCAAATGACCCCCTCCTCTGAAAACCAGCCCCTTATTCCTCATATGAACTTCTTCTAACACTGTTTTTAACCGGAGGGAAGAGTTCTGGTTTTTAATTTTGCTGCCTCTTTTTTCATGGGGCAGCCTTTCTTTAAGTGTTTGAAAGTCTTTAAACTGGGGAACTTTGTATGGGGCCTGCTTATTCTGGTCATTGTGGGAGGGGAGCAGGGCATGAAGTTGGACCTTAGGCTTACCCTCTACTTTTAGCACACACATGTACCACTGTCTGCTGCACAGCACAACAGCCAAATTACTGCAGATATAGTGACTCAATTCATTTCCCTGATGAAGGCTCCAAGGTCTCCTCCCACATCTTGTATCTGTGGACTCTAGGCTTTAAAGCCCTTCAGTCACTTCTACCTCCACCATTATTTTCTCCTGCTTGTGATTAGTGTATAATTTTGGAGGACTGATTTCTCTGTAGATTGGCTCTAGTTTGATTTTTATCCATTTAGTATTCTCAAAATTTCACATTCACTGATGTAGTAATGATCTAGGGTCTATCTGGCAGCTGTTTATTACAAATCAATAGCCCCTTAATAGTAGGTTTTCATAACACTTTATAATTGACAAAACTTCTGATCATCTCATTTAATTCTCATGACTTTGTCATGACATTTTACAAATGAAGACAGAGCAATTCAGAGTTTAGTGACTTGTGCAAAGTTATACAATCATAAATGAAGGAAATTGGATCTATGTACTCTATACTGTACAAGTAGTCAAAGGATGCTCGGTTTTCCCACACCATGTTTCCTCCACATCCCCTCTCCCCATTGGAACAGCTTTCCAACCTGTAGGACTCACATCCCAACTCAGTCCCTTAATTATGTTAACTGGAACTCCTAATTTAGGCCCATCTCCATGGTTAGTTTTTTTTACTACGTTTTAAGTACCTCCAATACTTACATTTTTAATATTTTAGTTACAAAGAACTCTTCTTTATCTTACTAATGCCAATCAATTTTAGTATCTACCTGAAAAACCAGGTTAACAAAAATAATGATGCTAAACCAGGCCTAACAGAAGAGAATGTCTAGGTCAATTAGCAATGTCTGTCATGCAGGGGAGGAGATGTTGACAGCCTCTGAGACACACCTACAATTTCCTCACTTATTCTGCCTCCATCTCTCCTTACTATCACCTCCTTTTTCTACTGGCCACATTTCCTTTAGTGGCTATGGGACTCAAGTATATTATTATATATTTATATCAAGCTAATTTTTTTAAATTAAAGCCTCTTCTTCAACTTGGCATGTCAAGAGTATCTACCTATTTATTTCATAGCAACTTTTAAAGGATTTGGCTGACTTTGACCAAATTTATTAGTTACAAAAAGAATCCAGATAGGGGCGCGCAGTCGGTTAAGCGTCCGACTTCAGCTCAGGTCACGATCTCGCGGTCCGTGAGTTCGAGCCCCGCGTCAGGCTCTGGGCTGATGGCTCAGAGCCTGGAGCCTGTTTCCGATTCTGTGTCTCCCTCTCTCTGCCCCTCCCCCGTTCATGCTCTGTCTCTCTCTGTCCCAAAAATAAATAAACGTTGAAAAAAAAAATTAAAAAAAAAAAAAAAGAATCCAGATACACAGTAAATTTCATTTGTATTTCAATCTATTCTGACATTGACCAAGAAGGTAGGAGTAGGTAACTGTTGATAAAATTTTTCAATATGTATAAGTAATTTCAGTAAGTAATTTTTAAACAAACACAAACACAAGTTGATGCATAAGTCTCAAAAACACAGCTTCTCTGGTTCTTGGCCCCAAACCTCCTTTTTAGAGTTTTAGAACTTCATCTGAGTACCTTAAAAGGAAGAAGTTTAGAAAGCATTCCCTTATTCAGTGACAGAACATTAAGCCAAGGGAAATAAAGAACTGTTTTTCAAACTCTTGGAACTCAGCTACTTTATTTGCCCAGTCTTTAAGGGTGGATGTTTCATTACTTGCCATATCGTAAGAATTATTGGAAATCCCAGATAAGGCCTCTATTTTAAGTAACATTAAAAACAATTTTTTTTACTTATTTTTGAGAGAGTGCAAGCAGGGGAGGGGCAAAAAAGAGGAGGACAAAGGATCTGAAGCAGGCTCTGTGCTGACAGCAGCGAGCTCAATAGGGGGCTTGAACTCATGAACTGTAAGATCATGACCGAATCAAAATCAGACACTCAAGTGACTGAGCCACCCAGGTGCCCCTTAAGTAACATTTTTATGTTAGGTATCTTAAACTCACAGAATCATCCAAGTAAATCATAAGCAGTGTAATTCACTCTTGGCCAACAAACATTTCTAGCCAAATTTCAGTCTCTCCATAGACACAGACCCCTAAGATAAATTAACTTTTGACACGTTATTTCTTCAGAAAGGGAACAAAGAACATGTAAGTGTGAGTAATGATAAAAACTGGAAAATAAAGTCAAATTTACGTCAAGAGTTGATGGTATCAGTAGCATCTGGCATATGTCAACACACTTGTCCAAATCTATGACTCAATCTGAAAAGAGCCAGATTGATTCCTTGGATTTTGTATGGTTTAAATTAGAGATGCTGTTTTCTCTGAAGAAGCGTTCATCCTTGACTGAATTTTCTTCTAAGCCATGGTATGTGGGAAGGGAGGAGGAGGAGAAGGGAGAGTGAGGCATGTATATGTTAATAATGGCAAATGATAAACAAAAGTGGAAATCTTCCATCTTCTCCTTCTGTGGAGCAGGAAGGCTATGTCATGTGATATCAGGAGAACAAAAAGGACCACCCATCTCTCTCATAGGAGCTACACCCTGAACTCTTCTTTGTAGGCAAAATAACCCTGTTATCAGCTCATTTGGATAAATCTGTAATTTTTACTTTGGTATGAATTTATCTACCTATTTATTCATTATTCATTCACTAGTCACCATACATTTACTAACTGGCTCTAAGATGCCTGAATTGCTGCTAGATGTTAGAGATAAAACTGTAGATATGACATAGCTATTGCTTTCACTGAGCCTAGGTTTTAGTAAAGGAAGTATACAAGCAATTTATCAATTATAGTTGATAAAAGACAAGACAGAAATATAGGATTTAATGAATGAAGAGGAAGTCTTCCTGGAACCAGTGATAATTAAGACCAGAGAAGGTAGATATTAAAAGTAGTCAAAGAGAGAGAAGAAAATACTTCATGCAGAATAGAGCAACAATTTTAAGGAACCAAAAATAATTTATTCTGTTTGAGATGTAGGTATTTGAGAGTCGAGGGCAAAATTAGGTAGGCATGCTATATAAGACTGAAGAGACAGGTAGACACCAGACCTTAAAGTTATACATATATTATTTAGAAATTGTGTATGGCTATAAGAGATGGAAGTCACCAAACAATGGTTTAAATAAGACACGGGGTTATTTTTCTCTCATGTACAACAAATCCAGGTATAGGCAGTCCAAATTATCTTCATGATGGAGGAAACATTAAAGATCTCAGCTCATTCTTGCTTTCAATTCTTTCATATTTAGTGCAGGACTTCTTTCTATAAGACCATTTCAATGCCTCAAGATGGCCACTTTAGTTTGCGCCACTATTCTTCCAGTCAAGGAGATTGAAAGAGAAAAAAAAAATAACAACAGGTAACATTCCCCCAATTAAGTTCCCTTTTTGATGAAACTTTTCTAAATGCTACATTTGAAACTTTGGCTTTTATTCCATTGGCCAGAACTTAGTCATAATAACCATTCCTATAGGCAAGGGATGCTAGAAAATGTGGTTTCTTAGCTGAGCACGGTTGCTCTCCCTAACAAAGTCAGGAAAAAGGGGAAAAAATATTAAAGGCAACTAGTAATATTTGCTATGCCACACCATCTTAATTCTACCCTGTAGGCAATGGAGTCATCCAAGAGTTTCAAGCCAAGGAGTAACATGGTCAAACTTGACCTTAATTTTTTAAAAAGTTTAAAAAATTATTGAAAAATCTATTCTTATTACATATGCAGTCTATTTATATAATTTTCCATAAATTCATAAATAGGGCTTCATAAATCATGTTTTTGGTGAAATATTTGATGCATGCAAAATAATATATATGTATGTGAACATTATGGAAGACAATAATAAAACAAATACTCATTACCCACTATAAAACTTAATAATCAGAATATTAGGGGTGCCTGGGTGCCTCAGTCGGTTAAGCACCTGACTCTTGATTTTGGCTTAGGTCATGATCTCACAGTTCATGGAATCAAGCCCCACATCGGGCTTTGCACTGAGTGCAGAGCCTGCTTGGGATTTTCTCTCTCCTCTCTCTTTCTCTGCCCCACTCTGCTCTGCTTTAATGTTTTTTAATAAACATTTAAAAAAAAAGAATCAGAATATTAGAAATACTTCCTCATGTTTAAAAGCCATCACCCACATAGAGTCAAAATACCCACACTTTTCAGCTGCGTATGACCATGCTTTTTGTAGACACATAAATAAGGAAAGGTGATAACAATATGAGGCCTCAGTGGCCTCATATTTTCCCCATTGTCATGACTCATTCTAAAAGTATACCAATAATAGCTACTACATAATTAGTGCTTATTATGTTCCAGGCATTCTCCTAAATGCTTTACACATATGAAATAACAATGCCATCAGCAATTCTGTGAAGTAAATATTATCCTCATTTCTATTTTACAAACTGAGGCATGGAGTAGTTTAGTATCTTTCCCAAAGTTACACAGATAGTGAATGGCAAACCAGGATTCACACAAGTCATCTGGCTGATGATGATGATGATGATAGTGGTCGGTGGTAGTTGCAGTCCTGGTGTTACCTTTTTCCCTTAAATATGGCTGCTTCTCTACTAGAATGTTAGTATAATCTCTAAAATTTCACCTGTCTCTAACATTCTAGTCTGATTCCTTGATGTTCTGAGGTTTTAAACTTGGCTTTGTGAGTGATTCTATCTATAGTCAATTTCTTATTTTCTCCAAGTGTTTTAGTTGAGCAATCCTACTTACTGTAAAAGAAAAATCCCTAAATCTCAATGACATAAAATACTGGAAATTTCTTTCTATGTAGATCAAATAGGTGTTTCTGATTAGTGACAAGAGTGGGGAAAGAGGCTCTATTCCAAGCAGTTGGTTACAAGCCCAGGCTGAAGAAGGCTTCAGAATTTCCCTGGGGTTTAATATTCACCAGTAGATAAGAGAACATGGATGACTGCAAGTGGGAGGGGCTCTAACTCACATTTCCTTGGATAGAACTCAGTCACATGACCACCACTAACTGCAAGGGAGGCTGGGAGTCCCAGAAAGAAGAGTAAATAGCTTTGTTGATTAACTAGTAGTCTCTGCTACTGTAAACCTTACTTTTCTTACTTTTCTCACCTCAGTGCTAAGGCTGACTTTTTTTTTTTAAGTTTTTTAAGCCTGTAGAATTTTCAGTAATGAAAACCTACAGCCTTACCACTTCACACAAATCAAAAAGTCTTCACCATTTGCTGATCATCCAAAATACTCCACTTATATTACTCATCTTTCTTGCAAGCCCATATAAATTTGTCTTTACTTCTTTTAGAGGCTCTTATGTCTTTGGTTTCTGTGAATTAAGATCCTGCAGGACAGGAGATGTTGTTTCTACAGGTGGCAACTAAAAATTATTAAACATCTTTAAAATGTCATGAACTACATCACTTAATCCTCTCAACAATCTAACATAATAAGTTTAATTATAGCTATCTGTATGATGGTGGAGCAAGGAAGGCAATAAGTAGGGGACCTACAAGTAAGTGATCAGCCAAAATATACAGCTGCTAGATGATGGTAAAGTCTCAACTTCAACTCAAGCCTCCATTGATTCCAAGTATTAGATTTATACCAGTTGTATTATTCTGCTACCTTTCTACTTCTTTCAGATTCCCCAGAACACCTAGCACAATGTTAGTCACCTTGTGAAAACAAAAATTTAACAAATACTTGTTCAAGTAAATTGAACTGAATTTTATATGTCCTCAAATTTAATATACCTTTAGTGGAAACCTATGCTCTTGAAAGAAACTTATATCATCCCTTCCTTGATTTCTTGTCCTTTTCAT
The DNA here is from genome assembly GCF_007474595.2 of Lynx canadensis. Taxonomy (NCBI): domain Eukaryota; kingdom Metazoa; phylum Chordata; class Mammalia; order Carnivora; family Felidae; genus Lynx; species Lynx canadensis. Next base: position 15,161,409 of record NC_044319.2, read on the forward strand.
TCCTGCTTTATTTTTCCTTTTCCTTCACTTACATTCAATCAGTCCTTTTGTTGATGCTTGTAAGGTCTATCTCAGCCTCTGCAACCCCCCACCCCACCCTGAGAAGGAAGCTTTTATTTAGGAAGTTATGGCACACATTGTGCTGTCACTTAGCCACTTGAAAATTTCTGGCAAAAATCTTATGAAGAGCATAACTTACTATACTTTGAAAAATGTTCCTGTTTTATTTAACTTTATGGGGGAAAAAACAATTCAGACCTTCCTATGAAATGTGATTCTAGACACAATTGTCTACATGTATGCACTTAGCTCAGGACACTATTCTTTCTCCACGCTCCTCAGCTAGATTTTATTCCTCTTCAAGACAGACTCCTATCGAGTGGTATATGAGTTATATTTTCAATTGACACTAAATTAATGGACAATCTGCCAAGCTAGAAGAAGAAAGGCATACTTTTTTTTTCATCTAACACCAGCTGGCTAAAGCCTCCTCTTACAAATGTCTTTTGCTCGTAAGCATATTGCTGGGCTAGAGACTCAGAATGAATGCTACAGCATCCTTATATCTTGTACAAAGTACCTTGTTTAAGGAAATTGTAAGCAGGTAATTAGTAATGGTGTAATTGCTTTTTTGTGTATATGTAATTATGGTTTATGATGTTTGTCTAATAAATTATATCCATAGGAAGTAAATACTTTTAGAAAACAGTAAAACTGTGGCTCCTTGGGGAGCTATTTCCATACTACCAATCTAGACCAAGCAAAACAAAACAAAAACATTTACTGGGGGGCAGGACCTGGATTTGTAGAAGGAACTTTTCACTATTTAATGAAGAGACATTATTAATGAAGATACTTTATCCTTCAGATATTACATCACTTTGGGGAAAAAAGAAATGTGGACCCAGTATGAGAATTTTATTAGCAATATCAGTGTTTTATCTCTGTACCTGCTAAATTTCTTCAGGTTAAATCATTTATTTATTCACACAAAAAATATTTACTGGCCAACTTTATATGCTTAGCACTATGCTAAGTACAGAAATTCATAATTTTGAAAATAATAAGGTCATAAAAGAATTATATAATATATAATGGGAATTCAGAGAAAGGAAAAGCTTTCTTCTGCCTACTGGAATTTAAAAAATCCTTATAGAGGAATTTTTTTCAAGCTGAGCCTTGAATGATTATTATACATTTACTTTATTCCACATTATACACAACAGTTTGAGAATAGCAATTCTAATATATAACTGCCATCAATAATGCAATTAGTAAGAACAGCTTAAAACATATTTTTAATAATCCTCCTCATTCTTCCCTACCCATTTTAAAGTTATAATATACCTACATGTCAGAGGATATAGCCATTATATACCATAGTCTCTTCCTTTTAAGCCTTATTTTTGTAAAAACCAGGTGTTTCATGATCACAAGTTCTTAGGTCAATGTCTGTCTAGTTATTTTAGTTGTCTGGAGTTCATTTTCTAATAGATTCTTCATGAAGGGCTCACAGGAACAATATTTTCTGAGTTCTTTTTCTTTAATTTTTTTTAACGTGTATTTATTTTTGAGACAGAGAGAGACAGAGCATGAACGGGGGAGGGTCAGAGAGAACGAGACACAGAATCTGAAACAGGCTCCAGGCTCTGAGCCATCAGCCCAGAGCCCGACACGGGGCTCGAACTCACAGACCGCGAGATCGTGACCTGAGCTGAAGTCGGATGCTCAACTGACTGAGCCACCCAGGCGCCCCTTTTCTGAGTTCTTAAAAGTTGAAAACAACTTATCCACGCCAAACTATACTTGAATGTCAGTTTTGCTGGATATAAAATCCTTTGGCTCATATTTTTTCCGTTGGGTCTTTTAAATATATTTTCTCCTTTCTTCTGGTTAAAGTGTTTGTGGCAGGCTGCATAATGCCCCCACCCCAAAGATATCCATGTTCTAATACCTGGAACCCGTGAATATTACCTTACATGGCAAAAAGCACAGTGCAGATGTGATTAAATTAAGGATCTTCAGATAGGGACATTATCCTAGATTATCCAAATGGGCCCTAAATGTAATCACAAGTATCCTGATGAGAGGGAGGCAGAGGCAGGTAGGGAGGTAAAGGCAGAAAACAATGTAATGGTTGAAGCAAGGAGAGAAAATGTGAGGTGATATGGGGCTATTAACCAAGGAATGAGAATAGCCTCTAGAAGCTGACAAAGAATTGGATTCTTCCTGAGAGCTTCCAGGAGGATGTAGCCTCTTTTACATTTTTATTTTAGCCCTGTAAGACTCTTTACAGACTTGCAGCCTCTAAAACTGTAAAAGAATAAATTTCTGTTATTTTAAGCCAGTTAGTTTGTGGCAATTTGTTAGAGCAGACAGAAAAATAATAGTGTTCGTGAGTCTGGTGATAATATTTTTGCGAAGACACTAAGGGAATTTTTCATATTTTCTTAAGTTCAGTAATTTTTAAAATTCAGTCATTCAGGGTCAGTATTCCTAAGGTATGTACACTGCATTTCAATTTGTGTTTTCAAATCTTTTTCTATTTCACAAGTTTTTTAAATTATAGTTTTAGTATTTCTCCTGTTTTCTATATTAGTTTTCTTCTTCAAGGACTACTGTTACCTTACATATTGGATCTTCTTTGCCTAGTCTCAATACTGTCACTTTCTCTTGAACACTGTACCCATACAAACAAGCTGGAACCCACATCTGTCTGTAGGTACCACCAACTTTGAGGACACGGGTGACGGCAGGGAAAATTAGATCCCACAGAGCTGCATAAATGCCTGGCTTGGGACTTGGAGAAGCTATAGAAGATCTGCAAGGAGCTAGATGAGCTGTGGGTCCAGGTGTTGCCCCACAGAAACATAGTGAGCTGGCAGATCCACAACAATGACTGTGAGCTGCCACAGTACCTGGCACTGTACTCTAGCCTTTCAAGTATAAAGATGGCCGCTCCTTCATTTCCACCTTCCAGATCTCATGCAGACTTCTCCCTGTAACTCTATAGGGAAAATAATTCTAGGAATTATTCTTCCATGTTCACTAACTTGTGCTAGTACAAACCCACCACAGTTCACCCCTTGTCAACAGGGCATCTTTAATCATAATTTATTTCCAAATAAATATGATATCAAAATGATGGTTCCACCCAGTGATGCAGCTGTCCCTTGTACAATATTCTAGCTCTTCCCCAAATAAGATCCAAAGTTCATTCATCCATCTGTGGATGATGGTCCTTATTTTTGCGGCTGAGTCATACTCCCTCTTTGATATTATGTTACTTAAAATACAAGATGTAAAGTTAACTACTATTAACAGATGACAAAGGACTGGAGAGTTGGAAGGAAAACATTGGTTAGTACATACATCAATGTAGTCATATCAGAATTAGGAAGGAATACAACTAGTAGATTCCTCATTTCTAAAACTGGTCACATGGTCATAGATAGTATTTTTAACTTCCTTTTCCCACTACTCACCCCCAACTCATTGGCCCCTGTCAGCATTTTGGTTTCAAGCAGCTGGTTTCTCCCAACTTTCACATCATGAGTTAAATGTCATCTTTTCAATGAAGTCTCTTCCCAATTTAAAGTGGATAAGCCCTTTTTGTTTCTTCTAGCACTCTGACTTGTTCTTTCCTTGTTTTTATTTGTTGTTTCTTATTTCTTCCAGACTCTCAAAACAATAATGGTTTTAATGAATGAACACATTAATCTCTCCCTTTATCTACCACCTAAACCCTATCAATCATTAGGTCCAGTTTTTTGCTTTACAGATCCATTTTTTGCTTTACAGACATCAACACTTGGTTTCTTATTTGGTAGCCTGGCTTCTAGCTTCTTCCCACTCAGTTAAGACCACATACTATGGTAAATACCTAGTGAAAAGAAACTATTTCATATTTGTATTTAGATTTCTAGTATCCAGCACAGTAGGCACATGGTAACATACAGTAGAAATTCAGTAATTATCTGTGGATGAATGGTTAAAATATTATTAATTATATAAGGGATGTCATATAAGAAATCTACTGATTCTCATGCTGGTCTCCTTATCTTAGGAATTCAGTACTCTAAGAATGAAAATTCATAGGCAAAATTCTTTTGGACTTGCACATGTCTGCTTTTTAAAAAAATGTGTATTTGGTGAGTAATAAAAATGAGATTTAACTGTAAATGGAATGAGAAGTGTTTTGCATCAATTTTTAAGAGTTTAAAATAGTAGGAACATGATTAATGGGACATAAATAGTATTCATGAAAAAATATAAAAATCACGTGGCACATTTTATCCATGTATGTTAGGGGCAGAATGGATGATAGACATGATAACAGCAAGTATTGGGGGCTTAAGAATAAAAGAAGATTAAGAATAACAGCTCATTTTCATTTCTAATGAGGAAAACAAATATCACAAAATGCCTAGCACAATGCCTGATGTAAAATAGGAGTAGAACAAATTTAGGTTGACTGCTTGACTATTGCTTGATTCATAATAATGAAGATATTTTACAAATTAAAAGATTCAAGTTGCCTTAAAGAATGGTCATAGGATTATAGAATGTTACCTCTTAAAATTCATTATAAGGGGAAGATATAGATTGTCATATACTAAAAATCTCTAAGGTAACATATGTTCTTATTAATAAATAGTGTACCCTAAATAAAAGTAGACAGCTGGACTGAAATGACCTTTAGAGATTACTTCCTGCTTATATTTCTACAATATCAAGTCTTGTTGATTACTTTTTTATTTTGTTATTGTTCTTCTTTTAACCTCAAAAACCAAAGGTCAAGACAGCATAATCAGTAGGCAAATGAAAGGTCTTTTATATACATCAGCAATAAAGAGAGTGTATATGAAAGTAAAAGTATTTTCTCAGCTTTGACATGACTCCAAGGAAACCCAAATGCTGAAATTCTGTGCTTCAGCTCTTAAAATCCCTCTGTTTTCTACCACAGATGGGCCATGAAAAGATAAACAAAGTCAACCAGTTCCATTAACCAAAATGCTGGTCAGGACCATGTTTAACTGTGCTCATGCACAATGGCTTCAGATATCTCAAGGACTGTGGCAGAAAGCTGGAATACCCTGGATGCTTAGCATCCTCTTCCTATGTCAACTCCATGCCAGCTTCCAGATAGAATGCTACCTTAATTGTCCCCCCAGGCACCAGTCAGAACTAAAGGTCCTTACATGCCATGCCTTCAAGATTAAAAAGAACCATCCAACCAGCTTTTGTTGGAGGGGGGAGGGGAGTGGTGGTGGTAAAGCATTATAGGCTTCATGTGTCAGTTCTCCTCAGTAATAATTACATTTAAATTGTACCCATATCCTTTCATGTCTTGATCCCATGGATCACAGATTGAATGAGTGGCTATGACAGCCACCATGGCTAGTTACTAGGAACTCTAGGGAGAGGTTCCAAGCCACCCACATACTCTGTGAGTGAGGCTACTGCCAGTGAAAGAAAATTATAGATAGATAGATGGATAGATAGATAGATAGACAGAACTAGGCAATTTCAAAGCACTGCCAAAAATTTAATTTTAGAAACAGGGTATATTTAAGACAAAAACAAATAAATGTGCAGAGAGATTGAAATCCCCAGGGATTATTTTTTAGTGCTCATAACATCTCAGGTTGATATTTTTTTAAATACTACTTTTTAGAAAATATGTAATATTTTAAAAATGACCCAGTGTAATCTTTATTAAACATTTACTTTGAATTTAATAAGAAAACTTCTATATGTCTTTTTCTGAAAGTATTAAAAATGTGGCTATTATGAAATTTCTTTTTCTCATTTTTTTCTAGTTAAAGTAATTTGAAGCTTTTGTTCAACTGACAGAAAGTAAGATTCTCCTATGAATTGGGTCAAAATGAAAAAGTGACACTGACAAGAACTTAGACTTTTTCCAAAACCGTGATAAATTCTTCTCAAAAACCTGTGTTTCCTTTTGTAAGACATGATCCAAAATTCTCAGTTTTGTCTTTACACCTCCAATATTTTATCCTCAAACTACCCATTAATCCTATCTCCCACAATGACCAAACACAAATTCCTGTCTTGGAAAAATAGAATATGCTCAAACAAAGAAATGATTGAATGAGTGCCATAACCATAGTGGTAGCTCCTTGTCCCCAGAAAACACCATGAGAAGTCCTACCCCTTTGCCTTTGTACATACTGTTCTTCCCCAGCTATGTTCTCCTTCCGTCTTCTCCAGTCTAAATCCTACAAGGCTCTTCCATTATGCTTCAGTGATCTCTCATACTAAACCCCATAATTCTTTTATTCCTTTGGCACTTAAAGTGACTTTTGTAAATTAATAGTTATTAGGTATTGAGACCAACCATGTTTCAGACAATATGTCAGGTACTCTCAGGGTCACAAAACTCCAGAAGGTATGTATTAATATCCCCATTTTACAGATAAGGAGAGTAATAAGGTTTAGGATGTAATTACTACTAAGGAGAAGGGACATAATACTCAAAGAAATCATCCCAGGTTTAGAAATGAGGCAAGAATTCCTGAGAGAAAGAAGAACACTACATAGTAGAATTGTATTTGAATCAGTCTCATGAACAAGAAGAGGAGCCCTAAGGACTTCTAGTGAATATCTTTTCAAAAGCAAAGATGGAATTTGGATAGTTGTATCCCCGGACATAGTTCCGATGGTTGAAATTGGAAGCAGTTGGGGCGCCTGGGTGGCTCAGTCGGTTAAGCGTCCGACTTCAGCTCAGGTTACGATCTCACGGTCCGTGAGTTCGAGCCCGGCGTCGGGCTCTGGGCTGATGGCTCGGGGCCTGGAGCCTGTTTCCGATTCTGTGTCTCCCTCTCTCTCTGCCCCTCCCCCATTCATGCTCTGTCTCTCTCTGTCTCAAAAATAAATAAAGGTTAAAAAAAAAGTTTTTTTTTAAATAAAAAAAAAAAGAAATTGGAAGCAGTTAGGAAACTGGAACACATGCCCCATCCTTCCCTCATCAAGGAATTAGCTGATCATAACAAAGAAAGGAAGAGAAGGATAAATAAAAACTGCAGCACTTTAGCCGTAGTGAATTCTGAAATCTTTTATTTGTTTCCATGTAAATATCAATATTATTATTAGCTATATTATTAATATCAATATTAATACTTCCTGAGAGCCAGAAAAGCACTAACTACAAAATTATGTCTTAAAATAGGGGACCTGCCCAGTATGCTTAAGAACAAATTATGATTTTGGATCAAGATTGGAATCCCTTAAGCCATCCCCTAAACAGAAAGTTACTAAGTAACGATTGCAGCTGCTTTTTGAAAGAATCCTCAAGAAGGCTGAGTGAAGATGTTAGTTTGTCTAAGAAAAAAAAAATCCAAGGCTACATCTTGACTCACAGCAACCAGTATGTAGACATTTAGTATGTACATTCACAGTTAGCACTATAAGATTCTAAAATGATCATTTAACAGGAGAGGAAAACAGGATCCAAAAATGGGAAGTTACTTGCTTAAGGTCACATAGCTAGTTACTGACTGAATCAAATTAGGTTTTCAATCTCCTGACTTTTCATTCAGCTCTCTTTCCACAAAACTTTGTTGTCTCCAAAGAAGGGTTAATTATCTTTCTGAAGGAATGACTTAAAGAGAACAAACATATTTTGATGGGTAGAAGTGGGAGAGGGGGTGAAGCTGGTGCATGGCAAAATAAAATCCCTGCATGGCCAAAGGAGGCCAGCATGGGAAGAGCAAGCCACGTGTACCCAAAGGGAGTGGGCATCTGTGAGGAAGGACCATGACACCAAAGACAGATAACCCACAGAACAATTATGCTTAGGCCTGGAATGTGCATGTCCAGGAGAAATATAGTTAGACATTTCAAACTTTAAAAAGTAAATATATATATTCTTAAATATTATCTAAGTCATAAACATTTACTTATTAGATATCACCCATTGAGTAACTTCAACTTTGCAGACCATAGTCAATAACAAAGAAATACACACACACACACACACACACACACACACACACCCTACACACACCGACACACAGAGATTTAAATTCTCTGAGTAGTTAAGACAAATGTCATAGAGTATCTTGCTCAGAACAATTCATGTAAAGCATTTAGCCCAATGCCTGGTCCACAGCAGACCCTCCACTAATGTTTACCTATGATTATGCTCATGGTCATGATCATGATCATGAGTATGTGACTGCCTTGGCAGCCACTCAGAGCTTGGTTACTCTTATGCACAATTTCTCTTATTTAGCTTCTTTTTATGATGCATCTTTGTTTAGCTTCTCTCCATAACAGATTAAAATAGAGGGTGCAGGAACATAGGTGGACATAGATAAAACACATGGAAAACTGTGTTAAATAGATAGGAAAAAGTCAAAATGTAATTGAGGCCATTTAGTGTAGGGGCACACTGCCTTCCACCTTTCTGGAGATCCTGAAGATATCACTGTACAATCACTGTGATGACACAGAACCATCCAGAAAGATTTATGTTATGTTATACACTCTATTTAAAATGGGAGAAGAACATTTGCTGCCATTTAAAAATTTTATCAAAAATTTGAGTTCTTACAAATCATCTGGAAGTTTGTCCACAGTGCCATAAGCCTGATGCATCAAGAGGGATGTTTAAATTAAAAATAAGTGGATCTTTTCCCCTATTGGTATTGGCTGATTATTGGTCATTCTAGTCTCAATTATCAATGTGAGATCATATATGATATGACGGTGTTTGTAGACAGATGTCAGTATTTTTCATATAATAGCTTCTCAGTGTCTCAACATAAATTTGTGTTTAAGAAAAGAATTGCTTCATTTTTTAAACTAGCAATGTGGTATACATGTACAAGAAATGGAGCTGATTGTACATTCAGCATAAGCAGGAGAATGCACATGGGTTGCTTTGCCTCCTGCTTATGTCTTTTCCTTCCCAGACTATTTAAATTCTTACTGACTTTTACCCTGAGATGTCCAGTTTCACTGCTCTCCTATGCGATAAAGATAACCCTCACAATAAATTATCTTGCTCTCCCGAGTTTGGAAAAATCTCTTACAGTTTTCCTGAAGTTTCTGATTACATTTTTCATAGCATCTTTGAAGGGAAATCTCTATTAATTACATTGGAGGCTGGAAAAGCAAAGTGGCAAAGAAAAAAAAAAAAAAGCCCAGAGCACAGAGTATTCTTTAGCTGGCTGTCTTCAAGTCCTGGCAGCTGTTCTCAAGATGATTTTCCTTTTGAACTCCACCAAATGAGAGAAGTATTTAGGTACTATGCAAATAGCAACGAATTTCATCTTGGAGAGATACCACCTTTGACAGATTCATGTCCCCTTCCTTTGTCCTCTTCATTTTGATAAAGCCAGATGTCAAATTTCCAGCAAAGGGTAGTCAAGTGTCTTTTTCAATAAAGGAAGTTTATTATGACAATTTCCTGATCAATAGAAATAATGTGCCTTAAGGAAGGGGCACCTATTTTCTCATTTTTGTAGAGGTAACTAGTAAGCTTGAGGCAACCATCAGGGATGAGGGATAGGTGATTTAGAAGATGTGAAGATAAATAAAGTTAATTCGTATGTAAAATAAGTTTTAAATATCCCTGAGTTAGGGGATCTGCTTCTGGTCACATCCCGTGTGGCCATATATGGGGGCTAAGCTAGGACGACTTCTCCACTCCCACAGAAGAATCAGAGTCCTGTCCAACCCCAGTTCAGTGTTCTTGCTGGTGCCAGGCTTAGGTGCAGCCCTCAGGTCCTCAGTAGGCACAGAATCCACCAGGAGTTTGAAGAATGACAATCAATTCCCCACCATTCACCTGGATGTCTTTGTAGGAGGTATTGTGAGTGGTCACGTTAAAGTAGACTTTGTCCTTAAAAGCTAGATGGGCCACTCCAATGGAGTCAACAGATTTGACCTTGCTCAGGGAGAAGAGAGGTTTCCGACCCTTCCGGTAATAAAGGCTGAGGCTGAGCTCCTCAGAGAAGTAGCCCTTCAGAGAGATGAGATAGAACCCATCACAGTTGATGATGATTGAGTTGTCTTGCACCTTCATGGTTTCATCCTTGTTTGGGGATGTGATGAGGCAACCTGTCCCATTCCCACACTCTAAGGAGGGGAGGGCAAGAAGAAAAAAAAAAAAAGAATGATTTCTTAGCACAGCATTGGGGCAACAATCTTCCAGTACATCTAAAAACATATGAAGAGAACATGATCGGGAAAGATTTTTGAAAAGAATAAAAGAAGGAGAGCATTGTGTTTCCACATGAGGGTTGGAGTCTGCTTTACCTGGGGAATGAAAGAAGAGGCAAAACTAATACTAGTGGCCAAGAGGAATTCAGAACGGAGCTGGATGCAAAAACTAAGAGGTTAGAGCAATTGGCAGTGGTCGCAACAGACCAGTGGCGGGAAATGGCACTTCGAAGTTTCTCTGATTTTTCAAAACCAGGAGGTGTTGCCACTTCAGTGCTTCCTTCCTTTTTCAATGAATAGACAAGGGCGAAGGGTAGCAGGAGTGCCCTTGCCCAGGGCCTGCACACCCCATTCACACAAAGCAATTGCTCTTAATGCTGCCCTATCCTCTCTCCACCTGACTGTGAAGTGCAAGTTTGCCACATGCCCTGGGCACTGGACTTATCAACAGCATTTACTACTGATCTTTGCTAGCAGTCACTTAAGTTCGATAATGCCGCCATTACAGAATGTCTGTGGGCTCAGTTCTGCTCAATACGATGTAGGTGGAAGAGTTCAAGAACACAGACCTGCTTCTCCATTTTACCTTTTTATTGCTAGTTTTTCCTGGAAAGTGCTTTGGGGAAAGTTACCACTACAGGAGAGAGAAGATAAAGGATGGGGAAGGACACAGATTGATAGCTTTGGTAGCTTTGTGTAGGGCCATTCCAAGTGTAAGGCAAAAAGACTAAATTTCTTTTATTTCTACCTCAGCCACAATATCATTGTGAATGGCCAAGCAACCACATCTCAGATTACCCACTCTGGTCTATGTCCCTTAGTCATAGGAAAGAATAGTCCCCACTCTTGGGCACAATTCAGTTAATTCTTGATTTGCATCAGGCCCAGGTGGCATAGTTTAAATTGAAAATGAAGACCACTTTTGGAGGGCAAGATATACTTCCCTTCAGGCAAATGAAGGGAATGAATGAAACAAATGAATATCCATATAGAAACTACTGGTGATTGTCCTAATACTAATCATGGATCCAAATAATGCTCTCCTAATAGTGGATCACCTTGCCTTCATATTTGGGACCTCCCAACCCTCATTAAGACAGAATATTGTCCTATAATCAACTTAGTGGGAAATGATGTGTTGGAAAGTCATCCTTTAGCTTTCTTACCTACGAAAAATGAGAATAATTCCTATTCAGAGGTTTTCTGAGAGGCATATAAAGTGATTAATAGTGACAAGCATATATTTGGTAACTAATTACTCCCTTTTATTCTTTATACATTTTCTTTGTCCCTAATGAAAACAGCATGCAGGCTCTAACAATTGCAGGATTTCATACTTCCCAAAGAATAGGAAGAGATCCTGTTTGGGGGAAGAAATTAAGAGACTAGAAAGAAGATTCATTTAAAAGCATGAATCAGGGGCGCCTGGGTGGTTCAGTCGGTTAAGCATCCAACTCTTGATTTCAGCTCAGGTCATGATCTCGAAGTTTGTAAGATTGAGCCCCACATAGGGCTCCATGCTGGCAGTGTGGATCCTGTTTGAGATTCTCTGTCTCCTTCTCTCTGTGTCCCTCCCCTGCTCACTCTCTCTCTCAGAATGAATGGATAAACATTTTTTTTTTTTAAAGAAAAATACTGGGGCGCCTGGGTGGCGCAGTCGGTTAAGCGTCCGACTTCAGCCAGGTCACGATCTCGCGGTCCGTGAGTTCGAGCCCCGCGTCGGGCTCTGGGCTGATGGCTCAGAGCCTGGAGCCTGCTTCCGATTCTGTGTCTCCCTCTCTCTCTGCCCCTCCCCCATTCATGCTCTGTCTCTCTCTGTCCCCAAAATAAATAAACATTAAAAAAAATTAAAAAAAAATAAAAGAAAAACATGAATCAATTGAACAGTACTTACTGGTAAATTGTACTTTGATACTTTGAATTGGAGGATACTGAGGTGGCACCTGATGGAGGAAAAAGGATATATTTTTAGGAAAAAAGGTGAACAAATGAAATTGACAAGTCATATCCTATGAAGCAGAAATGCAGGAGCTATAGAAGGAATGACTTGACGAGAGACCATTTTTTCTATGAAGATTAGACCCAGACTTGTACCTGCTCCCTTGCTTTTCTATAACATTTCCTAAGATGAGCCAGGAGTATTCTGTCATGCAAGCATCTAAGATCTGTCCTCACCTCTGCCAAACCCATCTCTAGTATATTGTTTTGTCTCTCTGAGCCCCCCTTTCCCATTTTGGATAACAGAGCATTTAATAGTCATCTTGAGAAATCCATTCAGTCAGAGATCCCCTCATGCAGAAGGCTGTGGCCAGTCATTCCACCATGGCCACAAACTCCCAGGATGCACTGGGAATGAATTCTGGAAGCTTCCTGGCTACTTCTTCTTTCACTGCAACACAGGAGTAAGACTATCCTGTCTTCAGATCATACGGGCCATAGAAACTGGTCTAATCCTTCAGAATTCAGTAGATTTGATTGCATATATTTCTAACATTGGCTCTTTCTCTTTTGTTTAATGGCTTGAAAAACCTAACTTGAACCAAGCGAGCACTCAACAGCAAGAGAGGTAAAATAATGAAGAAAGGAAGCCTGAATAAATGAAATGTCTATAGTAATATGATGGTTAAAAGAACAAAGCAGTTCAATACAGAGCAATCTCCAAAATATATGAAGTGAAAAAAAGGGGGCAGAATCATGTATAAAATATATTACCATTCACGTTAAAAAATATTAATAATGCTTGTATGGGCATTAAATATATCTGAAGGAATTCTCAGAAAATGGATCATAAATATTGCCTCTGGAAAATGGAATTGGAAGCCTGAGGTCAGGAATGTGGGGGACACTTACTTTTCATGGTCTACTTTTTTTATATTTTTAAAATTTTGTACCATATGCTTGTATTACCTACTAAAAAAGGAAATTAAAAAGAAAAACAAAAAGCACCACCTATTGCTCCTGCCTGGAACAACATCTCTTCTCACAGATTATTTTTGGCAAGACATTTTGCTCAAAGGCATGGGGAGGGATTTGTTTTCATACCCTGGGGTGTGGAATCCCTGCTTCCCATTCTCCTGGCACACCAGTGGCTGCAGTCAAGCAGATTCCACTGGGGACTGCCCACACACATGAGGAATCCCCTACTTCCCTTCTAAGCCTTCTCATCACAAGCCTTACCAAGCTGAAACCAACAGGCAGCGTAGGAAGAAGGGAGAGCCTTTCTGAGAGCTGCCAGTGGTAAGCACATGGAGAGAGCTGTTGATTTAGGATGATTTGAGAGTCTGTCCCCTCCATGAACTATTTGTGACAGCTAAATTAGTATCCTTCATGCTTAAGGCAATGTTCTGGAAGAGGGCCTCTCAAAGGGCATATTACATTATCACCATAATCCCCTGGGTAAATAAATGCTCCCAATGCTCTCTAGCTGGTTGGTCCCAGCATGAATGGCCACATTTCAGCATGCAGCAACCTTGGTTTTAATGTCAGCGGGGCAGGTACAATGTCATCCCAGGCAAGTTTCATAAGTTTCCTAGAAGTCAGTTTTTTCATCTTTAAAAATTACCAGAAGATCACAGGCATTTCTTCCAGCATTAACTGTTCATGATTTGGATTTTAAAAGTTGCAGTGCTAAGTCAATTTTAATAAAAGAGAAAAACATGAAGGCTCTTCATCCAAGTTTACATCAAGCTCTGAGATCTAAAAGCCCTCATGACTTAATTATTTGACTGATTCTCCAAACACTCCCTGCAAATCAAAGGAAGTTCTGAATGTTTTGAAGTACCCTTACGAAGTAGGGGTGGTTATAACCAAGAGGACATTCTCTGAGACCAAGGAAAGCCAACGTGACTTCCTCTCTAGGGTAGATCTAACAGAACTCCAGGCTCAGGTTTCCTGTTTCTTCTCCTGAAGATTGACCAATATTAGACATTTACATATTCTCAGAAGTTTTCTTACTGGCATCAATACCATTAAGTCTAGGAAATGTTGTAAAATAAAATAAGATTCTCCTTTCCTCTTCTTCTGTGCCCTTCCACTTTTCCCTTCATCCTCCATATTTGATTCTTCACACTCACTACCCCACTGCCCTGAACCACCCTCCCAACAGACCCTCCATTGCCTGGCTCCAACCTCCTTGTCAAGCTTTATTACCACACATATCCTTTCCATGTCATACGCTCTAGCCAACCATTTTCTCCAATCTTTTTGCCCTTGACTAGAGCCTGGTAGGATGAGACAGAGAGCACAGACTTGGGAGTCAGATTCAGTTCAAATTGTGACTTATCTAGCTCTGTGTATTTGGAGATATTATATACTATTTCTGAGCATTAGTCTTCATCTGTGTGAAACTATGACATAATAATTGCTATTGGAATGTTCCAGATGACTGTGAAGTTTAAGTAAGAAACATGTGAAAGCACCCAGCAATCAGGCTGGCGAGCATTTGAAATGTATTTGCCTCCTTTGTTCTCTCTGCCAAAAATGTCCCTCCATCTGTGTCCATCCATCAAAATATCACCACCTTCAAGGCCTAAATCAGGAACTGATTTTTGGCTTCTGCACTCACACAGTGAGTGTTTAAAGTCACTCTGTTCACATGAATGTTTATAGCAGCTTTGTTCATTATTGTCAAAACTTGGAAGCAGCTAAGATGTTCTTCAGTAAGTTAATGTATAAATACACTGTGATATATCCAGACATTGGACTCTTAGTGCTGAAAAGAAATGAGCTATGAAGCCATGAAAAGACATGGAGGAAACTTAAATGCATATTACTAAGTGAAAGAAGCCAATCTGAGAAGGCCACATACTGTATGATTCTGAATACAGAACATTCTGAAAAAGACAAAACCGTAGAGACAGTTAAAGATCAGTGGTTGCCAGGTGTTAGGGAGCAGGGGGAGATGAGTAGGTAAGTACAGAAGTTTCAGAGTAGTAAGACTATTCTGTATGACACTGTAATGGTGGGCACGTGCCATTATTCATTTGTTAAAACCTATAAAATGTACAGCACCAAGAGTGGATCCTAAGGTAAAAAACAAAATAAAACAAAAACTCTCTATTGACTTCCACTCTACCACCATACGTCTCATCTGCTCTACAAGACTATTTAGCTGTACGACCTTGGGAAATTGGTACTAACTTGCTAAATTTCAGTTTTTTCACCTATAAAATGGAAATAATAAAATCTATATCTTAGCGTGAAAGAAGATTAAATAATATAATGTTTGTGAATTTTCACCACATGGCCTGGAATATTGTAGGAGTCGACAAATGTCAGCTGTTATTTCTGGATGCACATGGAAGACAAGATCCATGTTCTTAATTTATTCAGCACAACACTACTCAAGCCTTATATATGAGTATGAAATGAAGGAATTATTAAAATAGTGAATAAAGACTATCAAAGTCCCTGAAATATTAGCTCTTTGGCTCTCGTAGCCCAAAGAAACAGTACAAAAGCATCCGGGCCTAATGAGAAAGAATTACCAGAAAACAATCAGAAGATATTTATTTTACCCACGTACAAACAAACATGGTCTTTTTTACCACGATGAAAAGCAAAATCGTCAGATCCTTCCCAGATACTAAAAGAAAAGGGAAAATATCAAAGGTCTCAGAGAGCTTCCATGTAAGAACAAGCTGGAAAGTCTGAAGAACCCACATCATTCTCAAAGGTGAAATCCAAACTCATGTAGGTCAAGCACATCAGAAAAAGTATAGTCCTGATGTTGGAATGAAGTGGTCTCAGAAGCATAAGTATAAAGGAAATCGTTTCCTTGATGCAAACAAGAAATGTTTGTTCTACTGAATTATTTGGTAGTTGATTGAATAATATGATTGTCATATTATTTGGTGGTTTGAAACAGCATCAACAATTACTGAGTATCTGCTGTGTGGCAGGCATTCATTCAACTCTGGGAACAGAAAGGAATAGAACACACAATTCTTATTTTTGACAAACGTATGCCAGCTGAGGAAATAAAACCCTCCCTCTACATAAAACCTTTGGGAAACATCAATAGACAGTGTATGCGAAAAAGTTCCAGAGAACAAAAAAGTCACTGCAGGCTTTGGCAGCTCAAGGAGAAAAAACTTGGACAGAGGCCTTGAAAGAGAGAAAGGGACCAGATAAGCAAAAGACATTCTATGGATGAAAGGTCTAGAAATGAGACCATTCTTGGTATTCAAGAAAAAAAATAAAAATTCACTAAGAACTTATAACATGCCATGCATTAGGTTGTTCTTTCTCAGAATCATTACCTCATTTGCTGCTCCAAAAAATCCTATTAAGTATGAGTAATAACAACCCATGTTTTGCAGATAGGAAAATGAGAATCAATGCTCTTAAGAACTTGCTCACAAATAAACAGGTATTAACTTGAATTTGGTTGAACTCCAGTCCCTGATAATAACTTTTCACTTTATCCTATATTATCTTAAGAGAAAAAAAAAACAAACAAAAAAACAAAACAAAACAAAAAACCCACAAAACCTATGAAAACATTTGTCAGAGGGTCCAAGATTAATTTGAATTATTTTCATCATAATACTAATGAGGAATAAATATTAGGTTTTACACAGTTGTCAAAATATTCATATATATCTCAAAATATCCAGAAGTTCTCCAGAAACAAAGCTCTTCGGACAACTCTACAAGGTCGTCTGTACTGTGCAGGTTGGCAAAACTTCTAGTGAGGCTCTGATTAGGTTCAGTTGTCCTGGCATGGAGCAGCAGGCCCATGAACAAGTACAAAGTAGGAAGCAAGCAGGTGCTGCAAACAAGAGCCAGAATTAGGTCCATTCCTGGCCTCTCTTAGCATCTTGAGCACTGAACTGTCCACGAACATGGTTGGGACATATCTGATGGCTAGAGTTTGCCTAGCAGTCTGTACCGAGTTCCCAAAAATGTGATGCTTCATTCAAGGGCTCATCTTGGGAGAGTGTGAGTTTCTAATTCTGACTCACTGGGATGTGGCAGGAGGCTGCCACCTTTATACTCATTTGGCATTTGTCCTGGAGAGGGGCATCTGTGGCAGGAGGGAATGATAGTCATCAAATATGAAAGCAGGAAGTGGGCTCCACACTTACGATGTGGGCCTTGCCCTTCCTCACTTGATGTCAGGCTGCAGTGTCAGGATCCTATGTGGGAGTGCGCTGGGGTGTGAATCAGTGTTGGATGGTGGGGAAAGAGATCTGTAAGGGGGACTCCCCAGTTGACCATGCCATCTCGCACTGAATGTGAGCCTCATCCACCTTGGGCTGCATGTCAGTAGAGAAGACCTGAGAGCTCACGAAAGCACAACCTCACAAGCTGTTGGTGTATGTCTCAAGGAGCCTCTGAAAAGAAAGATGGAATTTTCCATACTTAACTCATTACAGTAGGCTGGGGAGGTAGACTCTCATCCTGCCGCATGTGTGTGTGCACTCGGTGGAAACAGCCTCCTTGCAAAGGGAAGGGCCCGCCTCTGATCGGGGAAGTTCACAAGCCCACTCAGAAAGGAATGAGAAGAATGGGCAAAAACTGGTACTTTGGCCAGGGAGGCTTCTGTATTCATAAAACCATATCCCCAAAGGTACATTTCTTAGAGATGAAGAGGTGTGGCCTTGAAAACCTCTTCTAATAAAGAGTCTTTTGTGGGGGATTTAATGAACACAAAGAAGAGCCGTTTCAATTGTCGTCCAAACACTTTCTCTTGCTCCTCCCCACCTTTCACCGTGACTGCTGGCACCTTTTTGCTGTAATTTTTCTCCTACTATTTATTCTCTTCCCAACTACACAACCCATGTGAAATCCTAATGTAGCCTGCTTTCTCTAACCACTTCCACTCTTCCTGCCAAACTTACTTAGTAATGGAGATCTCTCAAAGAGCCATTTACTGACCCTCTCCTATCTCAGAGAACAAGAACTGTGGTTCCATTGTCCTCAGTGCTTAGCAATTAACAGATTCCTAAGAGGAATCCAGGTATTCAGGTAAACAACCAAATGAAGCATAAGCATCCAGGTGACATGAACATACCTTCAAAATTATATGACTGACCTAAGACAACCAATTATATCCCCAAGGGAAGGGTATTCTTGTATCTGGGTTTCCCTTTCCAGATTAACTGGGGAAGTCCTTAAAGTACATTGACAGAGGAGTCTACCAAAACATTTCTAAGAACACCCTTCTTCACCCCAATGATTAAGTCTCCACCATAATATCCTTGTAGAAACCTAGTCTCTAAGCAACTGGAAGGCTCTGTTAACAATGTACCCACTGTATGATTATGAGTCTTCCAATGCATCAAACATAATGGCATTCAGTAAATAATGTTTGCTGAGCTAAGGTGGAACTTAGCCCCTTAGACTATGCCCAGACCTTAGCTAGTGGCTACATAATCACATAATCACATAGAGCTGACACTGGCTGTAGCCAACATTATACACTGCTCAAGGTTTTTTGAAATTGCCTCATTCTTCCTTGAGTACAAAGGGAATAGCAAAATTATCACAAGCAATATATTTCTATTTGAAGTCACTCATTCCCCATTTCACTTGCTATACAAAAAGGAGGGATTGTTGCCTTGGGAGGGCAACTTAGTAGAACCGGACAAGGCATTCGTCTGGGAATAGGAACACCTGGGTCTGGTTTGAAGCCATCTATAAGTCCCTTCTCTTTCTCAGTTTCTAATTTCCTCATCTTGATGTCCAACCTCAGTTAAACTGATGGAAAAAGCAGTAAGAAGTGCTTATTCACACTGTGGAATAAACAGTGCCCATGAACTCTTCCATGTCAGAGATTCAGCAAATCACAACATTCAAGAGAAACCCTGGGAGATTGGGTGATAAGAAGACCTTTGAACAGATTTTTTCAACACAATAAATCCCTCTTCCTTAATAAAAGCAGTAGGTCTCCTTCTCAAGTGACTCCTTCTGATGGTTAGTGAACAATCAAAGATATCTCTAGTGTTCTTTGTGAAGTGAAGCTCTTAGCCTCATTTGCATGAGCCTAAATAATCCTCAACCTGTATTCTGCTGAAAGCTGGGATTGGTAACTGATAAAAATCATCATGGGATGATCATGGTGGTGACAATGACATCTTAAACTAAAGCCTTTCCTAATAGGTATAAAGATAGGTAGGTAGGTATAGATATAGATATAGATATAGATACAGATATAGATAGTGGAATATTATACAGCCATAAAAAGGGTGAGATCTTGCCATTTACAACAATATGGATGGACCTAGAGGGTACAATGCTAAGTGAAATAAATCACACAGAGAAAGGCAAATATTGTATGTTTTCACTCATATATGGAATCTAAATAGCAAAATGAATAAATAAATAAAAGCAGAATCAGATCTATAAATACAGAGAACAAATTGATGGATGTAGGGGGTTCAGAAAAATGGGTTAAGGGGAATAGGAGACAGGGGCTTCCAGTTATGGAATGAATAAGTCATGGGAGTAAAAAGTACAGGAATGTATGGAGATAGGTGGTGAACACAGCAAATATATAGAGAGGTTGAATCACTCTGTTGTACACCTGAAACTAATGTAACATTTTATGTCAACAAAACTTGAAAAGTTTTTTTAAAAAAAACTAAAGCCTTTCTTTTAAGGAATGGAAGAGAAGTAAAGCATCTAATGCAAAAGAGGAGTGTGCTCACTTTATACTCCCAGTCAAGAAACCAGGTACTGACATAGGTAGATAGCTTTCTGTGAAGCTTCTTACTGAAGTTTCTCACTGTACCCTATGTGGTTATCCAGTACGTCTCACACACTGTTATTGCTTCTTTAACCATCTTGTTTCCCCACTGTGTTGGAAACTCTGGGAGGGCAAAGAAGACCATATCTCACTCACCACTGTTTCCTCAGTGTCTGACAGGAAAATAATAACCATAGATATTGTTAAACAAGTAAATGAATAAGAGGTTTGTAGTGGTTTGAATAGTGTCACCCCCCCCCCACCTTTCATGTCCATCTGGAAGCTCAGTTTGTGACTTCCTTTGGAAATAGGGCCTTTGCAGATGTAATTAGTTAAGTTAGCATGGGACCAACTAGATTAGGGTGGGCCCTAAATCCAATATGACTGGTGTCCTTAAAGCAAAAGGAGAGGACACAGTGGTACACACATGGAGATGGTGAGGCGAAGACGGTGACAGAGCTTGGGGTAATGCAACTACAAGCCAAGGAAGATCAAGGACTCCCGGGAGTCACCAGAAGCCAGAAAGAGGCAGGGAAGGACTCTTCTCTAGGGCCTTCAGAGGAAAGACTTCTCTATGGCCCTGGAAAGACTTTGACTTTGAACTTCTACCATCCAGCACTGTGAGAAAATACATGTTTGCTGGTTTAAGACACCTAGTTTATGGTAATTTATCATGGCAGCTCTAAAAAACTAACACATGATTGAATAGGTATTTACAAGCAGTGGCAAATCACACTTTCACATTAAAGTAAATCTTTGTGTTTTTTTTTTTTTTTTTTTTTTTTTTTTTTTTAGCGTTTATTTATTTTTGAGACAGAGAGAGACAAAGCATGAATGGGGGAGGGCCAGAGAGAGGGAGACACAGAATCCGAAACAGGCTCCAGGCTCTGAGCTGTCAGCACAGAGCCCGACGCGGGGCTCAAACTCACAGACCGCGAGATCATGACCTGGGTCGAAGTCGGCCGCTTAACCGACTGAGCCACCCAGGCGCTCCTAAAGTAAATCTTTGAATCAGAGTCTGACGGAATTACAAAGGCCTAGGGAGATTATGTAGTCTAATCTCCTTATAATTTAAAATAACAACAATAATAATAATAATAATAATAAAAGAGAGAAAATCGGGCTCAGAAAAGAAAAGATGAGCTAGTACCCAAATTGAGGTCCCCTTTCTCATCTATGAATATACCAGACATGCAATATTCCGTCTTATAAAAATAACCATAAGGTATTATGCAACTGTTAAAGCTTCATTGATCATGTTACCTACATTGGCATAAATAGATTTAACTCTCTTTCAGAAAAGAATCTTCCTCCTCCATACTAGGTCACAAATCTTTCCCTCAATTTCTCCTCAAAAACTACGAATGCCAGAAAAGGAAACAAATTTTAAAACAGCCAGACAAAATTTGTAAAGCCAAGAGTCATGGAGTCTTAGCCAAGTGTAATGGAAAGAGACAGGACTAGAATTTAGACCTTGTCTTAATTTCTAACCCTGACTTTTCTATGTAAACCTAAGCAAGTCTCTCAAGCCTCACATTTTCTCATTGAAAAACTGGACACAAATATGTGTGTAACTGCCTTCAAGGTGGTAGTGAATTAGTGAGGACAAAAGTACAGAAAAGATCTGCAAAAACAAGGGGCTGTTATTGGAAATAACAGTAGGAGTGACAGCCCTCAGTTATCCCTCCAAAAAGATCTTGGCGTTCCCAGTCTTCATTGTACCGTATACAGGGCCAGGTTAGGAACTTTTGGGGAGTTTGAAGCTAAAAACACTAAGCACCCAACACATGAGTATTTCAAAATTTATTTTATATACAAAACATATATTTATAAATTTATAAAATATATAAATATAAAATATATAAATATATTTTATATATACTTAACTGTACAGTGTGTGTTTTACAACTTATTTTATAACCCAGCAGGTTTTTATATTTGCCCTTAATGACTGTTTTTGCTGCTTGCTTTCAATTTTTTATGACACTCTCATCTTCATCCAGATCTTTGATGGTTTCTCTGGCTCTGCCGTAGCTATACCTACAGGAAAGCCCAGCCCTGAGGGTACACCATTTAAACTCACTGGACTCTCACTTCCCCACATATACAGTTTGCATTTAGGGAATGAAGGAAGCATTACTATCATATGTAATGCTCACTACATTAGTGTTGGGAGAATTAAAGTTGAGTCTACTGTCCATTTTTCTATCGGTCAGAGTATGTTCTTAAATAGCATTTACATGTTACCAAAGCTAGACAAATTTATACAATTAACAAGCCACCTAAGCTACATCTTAGAATGAAAGGTCTGTGGAAAGCAAATTTGATTATGCTAGCCCTATCCCCAATGTTTCCAGTATCATGAAAAAGATAGCATGCTTTTTCTAGACGTAATTTTCGACTCTATTTGGCAACCAAGTCATTGGAGAATTGGATAAAATATACCAAACTGGGGGGGGGGGGGAGATGGAATAGGCATGTTCTAAGTGTGTCATTTTAGATCTCTGAACCACTTTCGGATGCTAACCCGATAACACTGTTATGCCTTCATAAATTTCTCCCTCCCACCCAGTCGTGGGCTCTCACTTAGAAATCTATGTTCAGAAATGCTAGCACTATTACAAGGGCTTTGGGACTTGTTTTTAATCCTAAAAATTACAGTAGCAAAGTCAGTGTTCATGAAGCTAAGGTTAACCTTAACTATGATACGCTTTCTGAGGTCACGGGGTGTGCATACATGTGTATACATGCCACAAAGTAAACATTTTAGTGGCCCTAGCCTTATGGAAGCATGTTCATGAATAATAATAATAATAATCTTAGCATTTACAAAGCTCTGCAACACAACATTTGCTCCTCACAACAACCAAGTTCTGATTTTGGAAATGATGAAACTGATGCTCTGGGAATTTTACAGAATTTACCCAGGGTCATGAAGTTAAAAGGCTGGACTGAACCAGTCATCTAGTTTCTGGTCCAGCACACTCTCCTGTATATCAACAGCTCCTCCAAAAGTTTGCGATGTTTTGTAATTTCATGTAAGGAAGTGTTTTGATTCCTTCATCTGGAAAGATACGGACATCAAAAGTATGGATGGTTACAAACAAAACACACAAGCTATAGGGTGTCGGGACCATCTATTTCACCTGGGACTGGGAAATAACCTTTCTACTTTGCAGTTCAGTTGTTTATTTTCACTCACCAAACATAACATAAAAACAATATTGCAGGGGCGCCTGGGTGGCTCAGTCGGTTGAGCATCCGACTTTGGCTCAGGTCATGATCTCGCGGTTCGTGGGTTCGAGCCCCGCGTCAGGCTCAGTGCTGACAGCTCAGAGCCTGGAGCCTGCTTCGGATTCTGTGTCTCCCTCTCCCTCTCCCTCTCCCTCTCCCTCTGCCCCTCCCCTGCTCACACTCTGTCTCTCAATAATAAATAAACATTAAAAAAAAAAAAAGAAAACAATATTGTACATGGCTTCTCTAGCCTAGATGTCTCCAGAAGATTAATGTTCATTTTCTATGAATGAAAAATCCCTGAAGAGTGGAAAGCTGCAGTTTCTGTAAGAGTGAAGGGCACAGAAGTAATTGCTACTAAAAGAAATAGAATTGGAAGGGCAGGATGGTCAGCCCTGGGCAAGGCTGGGTTTACTTGGTGCTGGTAGTTAGGGGCTGACATCAGAGAAAAGGAATCGGGAGATTATACTCTTGGGTCTATACCAAGCTTTCCAGATCTCCCGTGCATGTGTGGATGTGTTTGTTTCTGTATCTGTATATGTATGTGACATTTTCCAACATGATCTCTCCAAATTACTCTGTCCTATTTTGAATATGTGGGTGAGAACATGTAGCTAACACTTTCATTTAGGAAATATCATCACTGTGTAGAACATGTATCTAAGTTTTTCAGTGAGAAAATATCATCACTGTGTAAACAGTCAACAATATTAGGGCCCCGGGTACTGTTCATCCTCTTACACATGGATCAGCACTTAGCTTCCTGAGAAATAGGCTCTTTAAAAATAAATAAATAAATCTGAGAATGGTTAGTTTTACTGTGGTGCCCCCTAGTGCCATATGAGATTTGATTCACTTTCTGCATTTGCCAATAAGTAGGCCACACAGTAGAGAAGCGAAATTTGGAGAAGCAACACTTTTAGTAATGTTTCCTGTATTTTCTTTTGCATATTAATAAATAAATGTGCCCCTTGGCAAGAGTGACAAGACCCTTTGTGATCTGCCCCCGCCTAAGTTTTCAGCCTCATCTGCCACTTTTCCCTGTGAACACTTCAACCCTTCTGAACGAGGAAGCCTTCTGCCCCTACCCAACACCATCTCTCTTGTCTGTTTAAAGAATTTCCCTCTTTGTTCTAATATCAGCTGAAGCATTACCTGATCCCCGAGCTTCTACCGTCTCTGAGTTTATGGGGTTTTATCTCTAGATAGGCTATGTCTAATGCCTGCTCAAAAATCCAAAGATTCTGTATGTTTTTATCAGTACCTCCCCTAAAAACCTGAAAAATATTTAATGACAAATCAGTTCAATCCTTCAGATGTTTCTTTTCAATTCTCACAGAATTGTTTATGAAATGCAAACTCATTTGTATGAGATTGTATCAGAAATCACTTATTTGCATGTTATTAAAAAAAAGTATTTCTAAAAACTTGTTAGGTTGCATGGGGACGCATTTAAATTGAGCTAATCTGAGACAAGATTTTTCAAGCAAAAACACCTCTTTTTCTTCCTAAATGATACAAATAAAAGTCCAAGTTATAGCCTGACATTTCATCAATAAACTGTGAATTCTAATCCTGGGCATTGTTGGTACAGAAGAGGTCAATTCACTTTCCAAGCATCTCCACTTTTGTTCTTCCCACCAGTAAAAGTGGAAGGAATGTAAAACTTTCACTGGGGGGTTGCTGAAGAATCATCACTAAAAAAAGGACACCTGGGTGGCTCAGTCAGTTAAGTGTCGGACTCTTTTTTTTTTTTTTTTTTTCAACGTTTATTTATTTTTGGGACAGAGAGAGACAGAGCATGAACGGGGGAGGGGCAGAGAGAGAGGGAGACACAGAATCAGAAACAGGCTCCAGGCTCTGAGCCATCAGCCCAGAGCCTGACGCGGGGCTCGAACTCACGGACCGCGAGATCATGACCTGGCTGAAGTCGGACGCTTAACCGACTGCGCCACCCAGGCGCCCCTAGTGTTGGACTCTTGATTTCAGCTCAGGTCAAGATTGAGCTTGGTGTCAGTCTCCGCTAAGTGTGGAGCCTCCTTAAGATGATCTGTCTCCCTCTTTCTCTGCCCCTTCCCTGCTCACACATGCAATTTTGCAGGTTCTCTCTCTCTCTCTCTCTCTCTCTCTCTCTCTCTCTCTCTCTCTCTCTTTCTTTCTCTCTCTCTCTCTCTTCTTCTATCTCAAAACAAAATTATCACTAAAAGCCCTCACCTATATAGAGTGCTATAGTGAAGGTGGTATAAATCTCGTAAGAGCCCTGGCTTCAAAAGCCCTGAGACACATGGATATAATTTACACAAACTCCATGCTTCATAGGTCAACTTTTTTCTGCCATTGTTCCCAGATGAAACTACAGATACAATTGGGAGCCTGATATTTTAAATGGCAGTCCCAATAAATATCTAAAAATGTCTATTGGCTTTAGTGACAGAAGCACTCAATTTTATAACTTGTGTCATGAATATTCTTCTAAGGCATCCACTTCTTTCCCCTTTCTAAATAAGGCATTTAGCTAACCCATATTAAGTTATCTGATATGTGTATGATATGTGAATAAGTACAAGTTACAAATATATGTGCAAATTTGATTTCCCCCAGTCCCTTCTTAAGAAGCATAAATCCATAAGCTTAGACACAAAAACCTGTTTACTTATATTTTGTATTTCTCAAATCCTCATACCCATTCTACAAATATATATATGAACTACATACTCACAGGATATTGAGCTGTAAGAGATCTTTCTGTTCATGTGATCCAACTGCCTTGTGTTAAAATGAGTAAATCAAGGCCCAAAGAGGGAAGTTACAGAAGGAGTGGGTAAGATCTATCTTTCTTTCTCGCATCTCAAAAACTCAAACTTCTGCTTTTCACGTAAGTAAATAAAACTCAACAGAGTGGTGAGAAAACAAAAGGTTATTAAATAAACTTGATTGAAGAGAAAGCCCACTGTCAAATGAAGTTTAATAGCTATATCTGTATTTTTTTACAGACCTCTACATGTAGGCAGTTATTTTATAAAGCTAAAAGTTAAATCTAGGAAATGAAGAAAAATCATGATTATTTTCCAAATATGTTTTCCTGCAATAAAATAGATCCAGTTTAACTGGAAAAATGATCAGCATTTCAGCTCAATTTCACCCTTTAAACACATCACTGGCATATCATGTGATTTTTTTGTTTTTTATTTTATTTTAGTGAGAGAGTGTGTGTGAGTGGGGGAGAGGAGCAGAGAGAGAGAGAGAGAGAGAGAGAGAGAGAGAGAATCCTAAGCAGGCTTCACGCTCAGCATGGAGCCCAATACAGGGCTTGACCCCATGACCCTGGGATCACGACCTGAGCCTAAATCAAGAGTCGGACACTCAACTGACTGAGCCACCCAGACACCCCTGAAATACCATGTTTTATAAAAGTAGGGGTTTGATTTACATCACCACCAACCCCATCCTTCAACCCCATTTCAACCAAAATTCCAAACAGTCTTATCAATGAGTTTAGGAAGGCTACCAGTCTATGTCCCTTTTTCAACAGCTACTCTACACCCTTCTCTCCTCTCTCTTTCTCACATGCACACTCACACACACTGCCGCCACAACCATTTGATCAAATTCCGGGGAGAATACACATGACCCATCTATGCTATCCTTCCCCCTTTTAGACTAAATGAGATTAAATGTAAGGACCCATTATGCTGCCCTTGGTCCTACAACAGTACAAGAAATTATGTTAGCTAAGACAGTCTAGCTAAGAAATAAGAAAAAAAAATTAAAGGTAATGTCAAGTGAAGAATTTCAAATATCTGTGCCAGAAAAAAATTTTGTATCCTGAGTATATGAGAGCACATTTCTTGAGAAAACAGCTCTAACATACCTCCTGGGTCTTTGCTTCCATTTCTGTGCCAGGACCACAGAAAGCTAATTCTCTCCTAGCGATGGGCTCACTGTGAATTCGAGCATCCTAGAAACTCGTGCTTATGTTTCCTTCCAAGCTCTGTTCACCTAGTCACTGGGTGATTTGCCAGAAAGGACCCCTCTCCTTCTCAGCATCTTCTAGGTATTGACAGTCCAGGGCGGCCCTGCCACCAGCTGGCTATAGAGCTGTTTCACCTTTTTCTCTTTCCTGCTCAGAGCCCTGGTGCAATTGTTGAGCCTTGACTGGGGCCATCTGTCTTGTCTTTTTATCATCCCACGGTGTAAGGAAATATGTAACACTGTGGTTGTTTGAAAGCACTCTCAGGGCTCCTGGACCTGGTGAATGCACTCAGCTGTTCTATTTTTGGTCATTCTCTTTGTTTTCTTCTCAGAAAAGCCTAATTCCGGTCTATGTCTTAGGCATCCTGCCATGGACACGTTGCTCCTCCCCCAGCCCTCCCCTCTAATCGCCTACTCTAATTTCACGCAAGGGGCTCTGCACAGAGAAGGAAATGTGTGGCAGGATGAAGAGAGGACTGGCACCTTGTGCTCGCTGGTCTGCAGACCTGACATGACACCAGCTACGCTTCTGGAATTTAGGAACATGAGCCCTCTCTGCGGTACAGTGATCACAACCGCACTCCCGCCGGCCTCTATACACCAAAAACCCCTACTTCCGGTAGACAAAGACAAGCCCAGGCTTTGGCTAGGACTCTGCTTATCTTCTCCTGGTCTAATTTAAAGTACCCAGTCTCTGACATGGCCATCAGAAATGAAAGCTCCTACTGTCTCACCTTTCCCAGGGAGAGGCTTTTCCAACCCAAAGCAGCCTGCCAAGGAAACAAGAATGATCAGACTGGCCCCGACAAGGGACCATGGGAAGATTATACATTTATTTCCTTTTCAGTGGAATCTCTTGTAGTCAAGAGCATCCTTAAAGACCTAATAATGTTTGTAGTTATAAACAAGTAAATTTAAAAAATAATGTAAAATGGATCAGAACAAAGAGAAGGAAAAAGGGAAAGAATATCTGCATTAAGTGGGGGAAATACTTAGAAAGATGATCACCCACTACACAATGCATTGGACAAAGTGGGAAGAAGACAAAGTGATGTCTGTAGGTTGTGACTGGCAGAGAATAGCTGAAATACAATCTCTGATTGAGTTGGTGGGGTCATCATTTGGACATGTATGCATATGCACGTGAACATGCACATCTCCGCCCTTAAAAAACACAGGTTAGCTATTTAAAGGAACTTAATGTTGGTACCTTCAGCATTCTTCAAAAAGCAAATCACCTATGGGGTTTATGAATGCAGTGGAAAGGTGGAACTGGTCCCTTTCTTGTTTCCTTTTTATATTAATCCCCTGATCAGATGCTTACTAGCAGAATGGGTAAAGCAAGTATAGCAGTGGCTCCATGCTTCAAAGCGACAGCTCATAAAGGAATGTCAGGATTCTTGCACTGCAAGGAAAAGAAGAATCCAGAATGCCCTACCTCCACTGTGCCCCACCACTGCCACTACTGAAAAGAAGGAAGGAAAAGAAAGACAGGAGGGTGTTTGACCACACTTTACAATCCCTGAGGGGCAGGTCGGGGGGCAATCAGGAATTTTGACATCAGACTATTTCCAAATGACTGTAGCTGCTGGGGCTACCATCATCACAAGCTGGAGGAAACAAAGGGCCCAGTGGAGCATCTTACCTGGGAAGCATAGAAGTGCAGGCAGATGTAGGTGAAACACAGGAGCAGCCCCAGCCCCTGAATTACAGCCGCCACCAGCAATAGCTTGTTGCTCTGGAATCTTCGCCCTGGTGCATTTCCCACATTCTCATCCAGGGGTTGGACCCCTTCCATCTTCACAATCTGGATGCAGGGAAGATGAAAACTGTAACAAAGGGGAGCCTGATGGAGGACTGACCTCTTCCTCACAAAGAAGGAGGGGAAGGGAAAACAAAGCTTATCAATCAGAAAATACACAGAGGTCCTGGGACCAGAGATAAGAGGCAATTGAAAGAACAGAGCACACTCTCTCAGTTTTAACACTGCAGCTTCTGCAGGCAGGCGGGGGAACTTCTTTGTGACTAATCTGAATTTCCCCTTTACTTTCTTTTTTTTCTCTGGGCTAACAGGGAGTTGTTTTTGTGGCATTCCAGTTCTGATTTGAGTGACTGCGAAATGACAGTCATAAAAGTGTGCTAATTTCTTAATTTCTCATTGCACCAGTAACCAAATTGTGGGTCACTTGACAGAGATAAAAATCATGATCCGTTGATGGAGGAGTTCCTCTATCCCTTCCCTGAGATGTCTTAAATTGTAGAAGAGATTTAAGGAAAATGCTGGACGTAATTTCTCATCTGCACTTTATTAGGTAACTAAGCATTGAACCATCGTACAAATATATATATACATATATATAATATTTTTAAATAATCATATATATTATATATATTATGTATACATATATTTTTTAAAAATCACACACAGACCATTCTTTAAGTGAAAGAGAGAAAAGAAGAAAATAGGATGGTGGATCATGTAGCAATAAAGGAGGGAGATCCTCTGATTTTAGTACATTATATTATAATAAATAAACTGGTATATATCAAGCATCCACTATTGTCAGACACTGCGCTAGACAGCCGTACAGTCTTTTTCTCACTGGATCCCTTGAGGCAAAGTTAGAAAAAGCTTATATGATTAATTTTAAGTATAACAGAAAAGAGGCAGAAGAGTATCCTGACGTTTTCCTCTTCCTTCCACTTTTCATTTTCCCCCTACATAATTTTTGCATGAATGAAGAAATTAATTGATTCAAATAGGCTTTGAGGATTGTTCCTTCCTTTGAGGTTAGGGGTGGGACTCAGAATTTGGAAAGTAAGAGTATTCTACCAATAGACGGGCACTACTTACCCTTTAGTGCTGAGATAAATGATAAAAGGAAATAAGTCATGTAATGATTTAGAATGTCAAGTCCAAACTGACAGATAGTTCCTGAGTACTTAGTAAACCCAGTGCTGTACTGGAGGACAGGGGTATGCTGGGGAGGGGATGTTTAAGGCACAATTCTGTCTCTTCTCTGAGCAAGCAGGTCTCTCTAAGCTCCCGATGAGCCATTCAACAGATACTTAAAGAAAGAAGGGAGGAGGACTATTTTGATATTAACAATGTAAGATGCCATATCAATTTAATTTTAGAGAAAGTGGATATGAGGGAAATGGAAAATAAATTCATGGGTGCAGCATTATTTGAGGAAAGTATGGATTAATATCCTCAATATAATAATTATGCCTTGCACTTGGAGAACATCTTGGTCTTCAAGTTTTTGTCTGAAAGATAAGGTAACAGACACTTTGTCATAGACTCCAAGCCAAAATTAGAAAGCAAGTTCCATTGAAACTTATCTCTAGCTAGTTATTCCTATGCGCAAAGTATATATAACATACAGGGTATGGAGGAAGGAAAAAATGAAAGAAATAATTGTGTGTAGAGCCCAATTCTTGTGTAATAGTTGATAGTCATAAGTAGACATTAGACTCTACGTATTTACTCATTTATTGTCAAAGCCTAACTAACAGAATCAAAGGAGAAAAGCCTAAAATGCTGTCTGAAACTATAAAGACTAACTGACCAAGATTGTACAAAAACTATTAATGCTGCAATCACAGAAAATGTTTTTAAATGACTGTCAAAAATCATGGAAAAAATGAACATTTAGAATATGTACTTGCGCCCTAAGCCACATCTCTTCTCCCTGTTATCATGGTTTCTATGAAGAAAAACTACCATTGCTGGTTTTCATGAATGAGGACTGTGCGACAGAATCAGTTTCCTTTTTTTATTTTTAATGTTTATTTATTTTTGAGAGAGAGAGAGAGCAGGGCAGGGGCAGAGAGAGAGGGAGACACAGAATCCGAAGCAGGCTCCAGGTTCTGAGCTGTCAGTGCAGAGCCCAACGTGGGGCTCAAACCCATGAACTGCTAGATCATTACCTGAGTTGAAGTTGGATGCTTAACTGACTGAGCCACCCAGGCACCCCATAATTTTCCATGTTTTTTGTTGTCCCAAGAGAGTGCAGGGTTGGCCATTGCAGTGTTGGGGCCAGCACAACTGTGGCACCCCTCTCACCTCCCTGTGGCAGTCTCCCACTGCCATATTTTGCCTCCTTGTGATTTTTTTGTTGAAGTCTAAGTGATGGCGTACATTGAATCATTTCTTCTTTCATTGACCACATTCTGACAGCTTCTTCACATTCTCTGTGGGAAGCAGAGGAATACAACTGGAAAAATAAGTCTAACTTGGCCTGGAAGTTCCACGCAAGAAGACCCTTTGACAGACCACATAAGAACTCCAAAGTTGGGCTGGTCTGGCATTTGGAACGAGGTCTCACTGATGGCATTCTGTCTCAGGCAGCTGAGCAGAGTCCTCCATCTTCTCAGTTGACATGGTCAATGATGTCAATTATGTTGCCTGAATCTAGGGGCCATTTTGTAAAGCTCCTCACAGAGACTCACACACAGACACACCGGAGCAAGCCAGCCTTGGACTTCATTCCAAGCAATTATCTTCCCATAAATCTTTGACCTCTGAATGAATAACCATTTCAAGACTATGGAAAAGAATGGAAAAGAAAAGGCTTTAATAGCTGACAGAATACCTCATGGTTAGAAAGCAGCAAAACCTTTTTTATTTTTTTAATTTTTTGGTTGCGGGAGATCTGTTTTGTGTTGTTCTGTTTTGGTTTGCTTGTTTGTGGGGAGGGGGTGGGGGCAAAACCTGGTCTTTCATTGGTTTCTAAGTCATGTGGCCATTCAGCAAGTATGAGCCAGGAGCCTGCACGCTCGTGCAGGGGAAATAGCATGAGCAAAATAGGGTCTCAGTCCTCAAGGAGGTCCTAGACAGGAAGGCAGGATGATCACAGCTAAGAAAAGAAGAGCAGCACTAGCCAGGCAGAGGGTGAGGGAAATGCAGCCAGTGAAGCCACTTGTGCCTCGCCCGTTTGGGAAATGCAACTGGAGAGGGGGACTGGGAAGGATGCTGAAAGGCTCTCACAAATGGCCTTTTGTTCTAAGTTAAGAACTTTGAACTTTATCCTGAAGACCCTGGGGTAACAAGGAAAGGTTTGAAGCAGACTGTGATATGATTACATTTTAGAAAAATATCTCTTTGGGTGAACTAGAAATGGCCGGGTGGGATCAAGGGGACCAACTGGGCGACTTTTCCAGGGCTCCTTGTGCCTGCTGAGAAGAAGAGTGCAGTCTAAACCCACCTCTGCCCTGAGCTGTCCATATCCATCCTTGAGCGAGAGGCTTCTCCCTACAGGAAGGGCAGCCTTCATCTTCCCGCAAAGGTGTGTGCGGCTTCCCAAGCCCTGAACAAAGGGCTGCATCTACCCAGATAAAAGCCCCCCTTTTTAATTCATAAAGTCAGAGAGGGCACTTTGTTCTAATTCACACAAACTATGAGCTGGGGTGGGACCCTGGGCTTGCATTATTTAAGTGAGAAATAATAAGGTCCTATACTGAAGCTGAGAGGAGAAAGAGAGAAGATATTTATAGTGACTATTAATTCACCAAACATTTTGAGGCCCTATTCTGTGCCAACCTCTGAGAATATAAAGGAAATCATAACTAAGCTCTGTCCTGGGACAGGTGACAGAGTAAGATAGATGGTGATGGAAACAAATGCATTTCAAATGTCAAAAGCCTGATTTGGCATCTGCCTTCTCAACCTGCCCTTGATCCTAATGTCCTCATTCTGGTTAATGTTTCAGCCCTTCAGAATCTCAAAACCCCAGAATCAGCTTTGACTCTTCCTCGACCCTAATCGGTCAAGCTTTGTAGGGCTGTCCCTGTAACACAGCTCATACTTTCTTCCACTTTGCCTTTCTTACCTCTGAACTCCTGAATGAAACTTCAAGCTGTTCTCCCTACTTCCATTCTCTTCAATCTCCAATCCATTCTGCTTTGGCAGACTGTTTAAACCTAGTGATGACCAAAATCCTATCAATGGCCTCCATCTCAAAGAGGATGTGGCTGAAATTCATCAGCTTGACATTCAAATCACCCCATAATGGAACCCCAGGTTTCCTCTCCAAACTTACCTTCCCCTGTTTCCTGATTTCTGATAGTTGCTGTGCCTCAAATATCCTTACTCTCCGTCTCTGACAATCGAAACCTTCACTCTACATACATACTTTCCATGAAGGGCTGGCTGTCTTCATGGCAGTAAGCTTGCTGTGCTCCAAAAAGGCTAAACAAAAACCCTGAGGGAATCCTGTTCAGGGAACACTAGCATCGAGTGATGCCTAGTTGATCATCAGAATCACTAGGATAGATTTTAAAAGATTCAGATTCCTGATCCCCTTACTCTAGAAATTCTGATTTGAGACATTTGGAGTAATGCCTTATGAATATGTATTTCTAAACTTTTGGTAAGAGCCATATTTGTGATTTTCCCCAAATGACCACTTAAGATCTCTTTTGCTGTTACATTTCTATGATGTGACTTCCCTGAGCCTCCCAGAAGAATGCAGTTGTTTCCACCCCCTGTTTTGAGAGCATTTATCATGGTCTGTCTTGTCTTACAATGATTTAAATCTGTGTCAGTCTCTTCCATGAAAGATGTTGTGTGATGATAAGGCTAAGAGTCTTATGCTGCGCTCACTCTCAAGGGGCAAAATAAATAGTCTTTCTTCAAAGAATGTACCAAATTAAATTGAATTTGTTTGCAATAGATCTGAAGCGTGCTATTTTCAAGACCAGAAAAGAATGAGAGTCTAAACAAAACTGAAAATGGCACTATTAAATACAGAAGTTTCCTGATAGCTGGACTTGAGTCTTACATGTGAAAGATTAGCAAACCTGAAATGTGTACTTTTCATTGAAACCGGACGTACACCATTATTTCAAATGCAAATGTAAACTCTTCTAGTGATATTTCGTTTGGGTTTCAGACTCATTAGCCCCCTCCGCTTGCCAACCCCTTTTCTTCCGATGCTGATTTTCCCTTTCATTCTTCATATTTGCTACTTTTCTTTATCTTGAGTTGAACATTGGCAGTTATTTTAGAGCGTGATGATAGATTCTAAAACTTAGTGGCACTAAATAGCCACAGAAATGTTTCTGTCTGTGGCTGAAGTATTACACTGTTAGGAAAAGAAAATATCTAGACATGACATTACTTTTGAAATTGTGTTTGCAAAATATGTGTGCAGCACCAAGAATATATAAAAATTTGTAAGTAGATCTTTCAATACATAACCAAAATAGGCAATTTTCTTTTTTAAAAATAAACTGTATTGAAATGTGACTACAGACCAAAAAAAAAAAAACTTAAAGTAAAAAATTAGATGAGTTTTGACAGTATGTACTCTGAAACCACCATCATACACAGAACCTTTATTCACACCCAAAAGATAATTCTCTTTAAATAATAATCGTGCCAAAAGCAAATCTAAACAGAATACATGAGAAATTCCCTCCTGTTTCCAAAATACATTTAATTGAGCTAAATTGGAATTCATGTAAATCAGTGATTCTCAACAGGAGGTGGTTTGACTCCCCAGCGGTAGTCATTTGGCAATGTCTGGAGACAATTTTGGCTGTTGGGATTTGGGGTGTTACTGGTATCTAGAGAGGAGAGCACAAGGATACTGACACGAGGCACAGACCAGCCCCCACTACAACAAAGGGTTAACGGTTTAAAATGTCAGTTAGTGAGGTTGACAAACCTGGTACAGATCCCTTTCCATAATTGATCATGAATGAAGCAATACATTACTCATTCTCTGAATATTGCCTTTGCCTTTTGTTCTGTCTGAAACGCCTCTCCACTGCCCAGCAACAGTGAGAAGGGTACTATTTTTCTACGCATTTTACAGTTGAGAGAAACTGAGGCTTGGTGACCTGAATTAACTTTGCCAAGGTCACATGGTGTTCTTAAACTCTATGTGATGCTGTTAATTTTTTAAATGAAAATAAACAAGCTCTGTGGCTGGCTCGCGCACTTAGTAAGCAATCAGTACATCTAAGCAGATGTTAACATTGCCACATGCTCACAGTCACTAATTCAGTAACAAAATAACTTCTTCTTATAACTGGATCTGATTGTTCCCCCAAATTACTGGTGAATGGGATACATTCTCATGTTTCTTGTATGCCTCCTGTGTGCCAGGAAAAAAGCCTCCCTTCATTCAATTCTTCTGGGAACACTGTGCGTGGTTACTACAAACCACATCTTTAAGATGAGGAACCAGAATCTCAGAGTAACGTAACCACAACAGTGTTGGGATTTAAACCATTATCTAGGTTTGTCTGTTTGTTGAACTG
Source organism: Lynx canadensis (assembly GCF_007474595.2). Classification (NCBI taxonomy): domain Eukaryota; kingdom Metazoa; phylum Chordata; class Mammalia; order Carnivora; family Felidae; genus Lynx; species Lynx canadensis. The sequence continues at coordinate 15,196,768 of NC_044319.2, forward strand.
TACCAAACCTTTAATAGCTGGTGGTGTAGACCGAAAACTTGTGTCCCTCCAAAATTCACCGTTGAAGCCCTAATCCCCAAGTGACAATATTTGAAGATGAAGGGTAATTAGATCATAAAGGCAGACCCTTGTCTGATAGGGTAAATGCCCTTATAAGAGGCACTAGATATCGTGCTCTCTCTTTCTACCTGCCAGGTAAGGGATACAGTGAGAAGTCAGCCACAAGACAGGAAGAGACTTCTCACAGAATCCAACCATGTTGATCCCTTGATCATGGCCTTTCAGCCTCCAAACTGTGAAAAATAAATTTCTGTTGTTTAAACACCCAGTCCATGGTATTTTATTATGGCAGCCCAAACAGACTGGACAGCTGGAAATTATAAAAACTGTACCAAAAGAGCATTGTTTCTTCAACCCTCTCTTGTTTCGACCTTCAGATGCCTCCACTGAAGAGTTTTATCCTGTCATCTTCCATGTACTTATAGGGAACTCATTTCTGAATGTACTTGTAGTTCAGAACTAGACTAAAAGAATCTGTAGAATACATGGATGGCAAGGGCCCCTGGGTGGCTCAGTTGGTTGAGCATCTGACCCTTGATTTCGGCTCAGGTCATGATCTTGTGATTTATGGGATCGAGCCCCACATCAGGCTCGGCACTGACAGCATGGGGCCTGCTTGGGATTCTCTCCCTCCCTCTCTGTCTTCCCCTCTGCCACTCTCTCTTGCTCTCTCTCCCTCTCTCTCTCAAATAAATAAATAAACTTACAAAAAAAAAGAATACACCACATAATGTATCTAGGCATAGTAGGCCTTCAACAGATGTTGTTGTATATTTTTTTGTTTAACCTGTAAGGGCATTGAAGCACTTCTTCCACTCAGACATATGTTCATTAACCACCTCTTAAAGCTTTTCTGTAGGTCCAATAAGCAGTCTGTCTCTTTTTGAAGGTAGTTTCCCCTTATCTCCCTTCCCTCACTGTATATGGTTTGTTCACTCATTTCCACCTCCCTCAGCTGTACTAGTAAGTCCTAGGGGTATGTCTTTTCTGCAAGAATCACACACACACACACACACACACACACACACACACACACACACACACAAAACCCTGCAATGTTATGCAAATTGCTTTAGGGAAGTCCTCTAGGCCTCTCCTGCCTACTTTCGGCTGTGTTCCTGGCTGCTTTCTGCAGTTTCTATCCCTTTCCTTCCTGTCTTAGCTCAAACTTCTCAACTTGTCTTGGTTAAACTCAGATCCCGGATGTCAACTTCCTGTTTCATCACTTACCCAGAAGTCCCAATGGATGCCCTGCTAGGAATTCTTCGGGCTCCACTTTCCAAAATTGCTCTGCCCCAATGTGGTATTCCCCCACAGCACCTTCCCTCTGTGCTAGGCTCAGTTTGGGGAAGCTGGATTAGTCTCCTCTTTTAGCACTAATTACAGTCTACCCTGTGTCAGAGTTCTGCCTGGATGTACCTATCACCCCCCAGGGAAGAGAGTAGAAGTCCTAGCCATTGTCATATGCCCCTGCTCCCCCCAACACCGGTCCATGGCTGTGCTCAATATAGGGACTGCATTCAATTGGATGGAGGGCTATAGTTTTACTCTAGTTCTTTGGAGCTTCCATTGTTCTATCTTTCTACCCTTTTAGCTCCATGATTCCCTGCCCTTCTTTGAATCCCACTTTGCTTTTATTCTTGACATTCTGTGAAGAAATCAAAAGACCTATATGCAAATAAAAGCTTTACTACTTCCTATTGGACAAGTAATTTAACATCCCAGCCTTCACTTAGTTATCTATAATCAGTAAGTAGTAGGTCGGTAGGTAGGTAGGTAGATAGATAGATAGATAATAGCCTTATAATTAGAATCCTGTATCAGTCATTAAAAAAGGAGAAAACACTGCAGTATGAAGAGATTTACAAATGATTGAAATATACAAGCTATATCAGATTTAAGAGACAACTTGAAATGGCATTGCTTTTTTTCCTTATAGAAATGCTATTTGCTTAACAAAAAAGAACAAAGTACATTGCTAAAAGAGAAAGTGACACATGGTAGCATTCCATAATTGTTAGTTGTCATTATCAGTAACATTATTGTAGCTTGAAATTGACCATAGTTGGAGTATTTACATCATGGAAATTAGTAAACACTACAAATTGGGACTTTTTTTGAGAGAGCTGCTTTACCAGCATACTACTAGACTAGTGCTGTATATTGAAATGATATTTTGCATCTAAATGCAGCATTATTACAATAAACTTCACTATTTGCTTTTTTTGTGTGGCTACTAAAAATTTTTAGATTACACTGTGATATTTCCATTGGATAGTGTTGGGCTAGATAGATCCTAACCCACGTGGAAGCCTGACCTTATCACACCCCTCAATATGGTCCCAAGTATTTCTGAGCATCCCAGGGAGAGCTCATATGCTCCACAAATCAGTCTAGATCGGTGCTTATCATTTTTGTGGGAAGTTATTTCTTTGAACCACTGTTCCCCCTGGATCTTTAGGCCCTTTACATGGTCTAATCACCTTGACACTCCAGACTGATCTCTCTAGATCCCTGTACCCACTAGATGTAGGTGAGTTCCCCTCCATAGCTACTAGTAATGTCTACTGATAGCACCCAAGAACCCAATATATTTATCTACCTGAGATGAAGGACCCTTACCCTCTTTATTTCAGTTTCCAGGTGGCAAGGGAAGGGCCAATTCCATGCCCATCGATGGATAAATTCTAAGGCTCCTTATGTACAATAGCCCCTCTTCATTGACACTCTCAGTCGCTCTTTCTAGTTACTAAGATCTCATCTTCTATTCCTGGCCCAGACAAGGGGAACAAAATTCCCCTAACATACAAAAAACTACCTTTGATGATTCCTAGCCGCCCCCACCTCTAACCTTCACATTACATTAAAGCTCCTTCATAATGTGTAAAATGTGGGATTCTGTTATTACAAGGTTATTAAAAAATATTTTTCATTGGTATTTTAGTTAATGCTTAGGAAAAAAAAAGAGTGAAAGTTTTATTGATTTTCTTTTTCTACTTGTATAGGAGATGAATTAATACTAACAACTTATATAAGCAGTAGGACACAGTAATCCTGGCAAGATGAGTACTAGGGTTGCTGCAGTAGAGATTTTGCTAAATGATCAGAATCTGGGATGTATTTTGGAGATTGGGCAATAAGACTTACTGGATTAGATATATATGGTAAGTGAAGGAATCAAAAGTGACTTCTGGGCAACTTGACTGAGTCACTATGTAGTGGTGCCATTGACTGAGTTAAGAGGAAGACTGCAGAGGACAGATCAGGGAAATAGTTTGCAAATCAAGAGAACTGTTTTGGACAGCTCCTCGTTTAAGCATCATAGAGGTGCTTAAGATGACTCCCAGAGTCATTTTATTCTTCCTATTTTACAGAGGGGAAACTAAAGCATAGGGAGGTTATGTAACGAGGCTAAGGTCATTTGGCTGACTCACTCCATGGGATATTTTCCCTGACACAGCATAGGGGTTAAGATGTCTGGATCCTAACCCCAGAACCACATTTTGTTAGCTATGTGACTCTTTGACAAGGCCCTTAAGTTTTCTAAGCCTTGATTTTGTCCTCTGGAATGGAAAGTTCCCTGCACAGGGTTTGTTTGAGGGCTAAAAGCTGCAAGATAGGCAATTTGCATGACATTATATATATTAAATGTGTGGTGTTGGCTAATGTTATAGTTGGCCATCTCCAAACCTTGGAATATTATAGTATTATGATCCTGGATTACTCCAACTAAAAGAACTCATCTTAGGAGGTATATTTTCTCCCTCCAATTGGCCTTCTCCTCCCTAGTTTTGTTTCTCATTGTTAAGACTACATTAAAGAATGAGAACCCAATTGCCTATGATAGATGCTTTCTGACATCTAAAGATTAGGGTGAGGGAAAAGTAAGTGAGACCTGAAATAAAGCCTGATTAAATAAAGGAAACATCAGAGGCAAAAGACAAGATACAAAAACTCCACTGAAAGGGTCTGAAATGACCAAAGAGAAAAAGTCCCAGTCTTAATCAGGGAAAGTTAGTTGTCTCAGTGAAAAAAAAAAAAAAAATAACCACACACGATATCATCAGGCAGTAGAGATCTTGATCCCGGAAAGCTAGAGGTGAAGAGTATTCAAGAGCATTTCCCCCACACTGACCTCACAGGAAGAACTGGTCCGAAATTAGCAAAATTGAGAGGTTTAGCTTAAATGCCTGGAAAAGTCCTTCCCTGAGCCCACCCAGCTGCTGTGGGCCTCTTCCACGGTCCCACAGTACTCCCTAACATCAGAATGGCCTGTGTGACACTGTCACTTCTCCCTCAGGGCACTCTGTCTGCTAAGAATAGCAGTGGAAAATCAGTGCCAACTGAGGTGGCAGAGGGGAAGGGGGACAAGGATGATCCTTCTGAACAATCACCACATGATGCCTTTTCAATAACCTGTATTTTTTTGTTTGATTGATTTTATTTAAATCCAAGTTAGTTACCATATAGTGTAGTATTGGTTTCAGGAGTAGAATTTAGTGATTCATCACTTACATATAACACCCAGTGCTCATCCCAACAAGTGCCCTCCTTCATGCCCATCACCCATTTAGCCCATCCCATCCCCTACACTCCACCCCCCCCATCAACCCTCAGTTTGTTTTCTGTATTTAAGAGTCTCATAGTTTGTCTCCCTCTCTGTTTTAATCTTATTTTTCCTTCCTTTCGCCTATGTTCATCTGTCTCATTTCTTTTAAAGGTAAAATTGAGGATAGGATCATTAAGACCGGTATGAATAGCTGTTTGAGAAAACAGGGCAAAGCAGGACCACTGAGAGACAAGTAGAAATGGCTAGACTGTCCAGCTTTTTCTCAGAAGTATAGGGCCTACCCCACTGCAAATTCAGCCCCACACCAGGCAGGCTGTCTCCAGGTTGGATCCTAGTTACACATCTAGGATGGGGTCTCTGGCTATAAGGATTAAGAGCAAGTACTTTGGAGATTGACTGCCTGAGTCTGAATCACAGCTTGCCTCAACCTTTTCAGTAACAATGGAAGAATTACTGGAGTAATTGGGCAAGCTACTTAACCTTCTGAAGGCTTCGTTTCCTCGTTGATTAACATGGGGAAAATATAATGATTATATAATAAAAGTGGGAAAAAGTATAACAGGGTTGCTGGGAGAGGTCAGTGAGGTAATGCTTGTGAATCACCTGACACATAGCTTTCACTAAGCATTTACACTAATTCCATCCTTGTGTGGAGTTTCATTCTGATTAGATGATTTCTCAGGGAATGGGCCTTTTCAGAAATAACAGCAACAGCAGTGCTCTTGTTACAGCACGGTCAGGAATTTGTTCCTTTTCAATCCATTTATTTGCTTGCCACTATTCTAGAAAAGAATATTTATTGGGCACACCATAAGTGCCAGAAATAAATTGCTAAAGAAAATACTGGGGACACTGTTTCATAAAGTCCCAAGAATGAAAAAAAAAATCGAGACAGGAAGATTAGACAAAGGTGAATTTCAGAAGTTCACTGGAAGAGATGAATCAGTGAGGAGGGCTAAGAAAGGCCAACTTTCATATGCTTACAAAGGTTAGGGGGGCGCCTGGGTGGCTCAGTGGGTTAAACATCTGACTGTTGATTTCGGCTCAGGTCACGATCTCACGGCTGGTGAGTTTGAGCCCCACATCGGGCTCTGTACTGTCAGAGCACAGATCCTGCTTGGGATTCTCTGTCTCCTCTCTCTCTGCCCCTCCTCTGCTCGTGCTCGCTCTCTCTCTCTCTCAAAAATAAATAAACTTCAAAAAAAAGAAAAGGTTAGGGGGCATTTCTAATATTGTGCCAACTTTGAGTTGTGATTTCCTCCTATACATTATTTTGACCCCCCTTCTTTCTTTTCCCAGACATATCATAGAATCTCAGGCAGAAAAACTGTGTTGGCTGGAAACAAACAGGAAAGGAGAGGGGAGAAACTCTATTGTATGTCTGTATCTTATTCCAGTAAGATCTCCAGGGAAAGAATATGTGGTGGTCAGACGCAGCTGGCCAGGTAATCCTGGGGACCCCCAGACAGTGAAGAAGATACAAATAAGGGGGTTGCCTGGGGAGATGCCTGTCAGCTCTGCAGCAACTCTGGAGGGATATGCCCCAGCCCAAAGCCCCCAGGTGATTTCCTCTTCAGAAAAGGCAGCCTACGGTCATGGCTAGCATGCTGGACAGGAGTGCAGAAAGCCAAAGGTAGCACTAGGGTAATCAGTTGCCAAACTGGGACACTTTGTGAGTGAAAGGGAAGACTATTGAAGACTATTCAGAGTAATGTTGGGTCCGCAGCACATACCAGGACTGCCCAGGCAAGCCAAGACATGACCACCCTAGTCCATTGTCCTAGTCAATGCACAAACACAAAACTAGGAGGCTACAACATGTATGTTGGGGGAACAAAGGGAAAAAAAAGTGGATAAGTGATGGGAAAGAAAGCAGACATTTTTTAAAGCCCTGTGCCATAGCAGGCCTGTGTGGAGCACTTTATGTTCATGATCTCATTTATTCCCGGCAGAGCGGGAATTCGAGAAAAGTGATAGAGCAGCAGTGTGAGCTCAGGACTGTCTGGGGCTGCGCTTCACCCTTTCCTGCCCCCTGTTCCCAGTGCTCTTCACCTCAACCGAAGGTCATAGCGATGATCGCTGTCTTATTGAGTATCTGAAAACTCCACAAGATACTTTATATGTGGTAGCTTATGACAATAATCAGAAAACCTGCAAGGCAGTGAGGAAACTGAGGTTCAGAGAGGTTAAGTAACTTCCCCAAGCTCACACACCAGTGAGTATTGGGGTCAGAATTCAAACCCAGGTCTGTCTGGCTGCAGAGGCGGTGTTCTCATTCACCAGGGCTATAGAAACAGTAACACAATCAAACCGAATGCAGGAGTGGCCTTGCAGCTGTGCAGCGTGAGCGGCGAAGAGAGGTCATCACCACAGAAGCAAACCTTCCCACCCAGATCTAGGCTCCGGCTAGGCCTGTCCCAGACCTACACCCTCGACCCACCACGCTCCTTGCCGCCCCTTTGCAATTAATTGATCACACTGTTCTCCCATCTTGTAATCATCTCCCCTACCCCTCTGCCTATCTATAAGCTAGCCTTCAGGGTCACGCGCTGGATTTCCGCCACACTGTTTTATTAGTACAGTTCTGTTTCCCGCCTGTCTTGGCTGTCATTTGTCCTTCCGAGGAGACTCTAAGCGACTTTCAGAACCGTGGTTCTTCCTCGCTTCATTATCCCACAGCAGTTAGGAAGCTACAGTCATGTGCTAAGAGGTGAGCTGAATACCACTGTCTACAGAGATCTTAACCCCTGACCTCAACATTGAAAGAGAAATTCCCCAGGAGAAACAGAAATCACTCTTTCTTACACATACATATCTTCTCTAAGTCTTTTCTGACTTCCAAATGCCACCAACTCTCAATTTTCATAGCTCATGATGGAATAAAAAATTCATTGAAAACGAGATTTCCACTTAGTCATTAACTTTCTTCCTCCTCACTTTGAACCGGTCTTTTAAATTAACTTCTCTCTCTAACATGTGTGCATGGTTGGCCTTGCTTTTTTTTTCTTTAGCAATGCCCCAAATTTCGGGAGCAATGGGAAAGGGTTGAAGTGTTTCTCGTGCCTGGCCCATGTATGTGTTTAAAGTACTTTTTGAATGAATGTAAGCCCAGATGGATGATGGCTGGCCCAGCAAATGCCAGGTTAGACAGAGCCCCAGTAATTTCTGGGTGCCAGAATTTAGGTGCAGCCAGAGTCAAAAGAGGAACTATGAAGTGAAATTAAATTGCCACTGCTTAGACCAGAATACATGGAGGTTAAAAATAGAAACATAGAAATTAGGTTTGTTACAATTCTTGAACACAGAGATTGTGGATCAAGAACTGTATCAACTACCAATGTGGAGGAGAAATAAGAGTTTTCTAGCCATTTTACTAGAAAATAAAAAAAAAAAAAAACAAGGGGCACCTGGGTGGCTCAGTCAGTTAAGCAGCTGACTTGACCTTAGCTCAGGTCACAATCTCACGGTTTGTGAGTTCGAGCTCCACGTCAGGCTCTGCACTGACAACACAGAGCCTGCTTAAAATTCTCTCTCCCTCTCTTTCTGCCCCTACCCCATTGGTGCCATGTGCATGTTCTCTCTCTCTCTCTCTCTGTCTCCCCCCCAAAAATAAATGAACTTTAAAAATTAAAAAAAAAGAAAAAACAAAACAAGGGTTATTAAGCACCTAGTCTAATAAACCCTTGCTTTTTTTTTAATAAGTTTATTTTATCTGACTCACAAAATATGAGTAATAATGATATGGTGACTTTTTAAGTTAAAGAATTAATCAGGTATTGATTTGGATGGGCATAATTTATCAGACATAATTATCATACATCACTGTACAGACAGTGCAACATTAGTTTATGGGTTTTTTTCAGAACATGATCACAGAGTCAGCTTTACACAAAGATTCATGGGTCAGATTACCAGTGGTCCCCAAAAATCTGATCTCCTCTTATGCTCGACCCTTTGTCATCCACGTAGAGACTACACTGGACCACGTAGAGACTACAGCTTCACGAGAAGCTGTGGCTCACGTGACTTAGTTATCTCCAGTGGAATGTGAGAGGAAGTGATATATGCATATATAATATATATATATATAATATATATATATTATATGTATATCTTGCTTAAAAGGAAATTGCTTGTTCTAGACTTCCTCTCTTTTCCCTTCCTTTTAACTGAAACATAGATATGTCACATGATTTACCTTTGACTAAACAAATGAGCATCATTCCCCAGGACAAGGCAGAGCAATAAGACAGAAGGAGCCCACACCCCAACTGACCTCATAGAACTAGACTATTATATGAAAGGGACATAACTTCTATCTTAAGTCACTGTATTTTCGGGTCCCTTTTTTAGCATCTTAGCTTTTTCCATAATCAGTACAATTAAAGAGAGATTCATCAGTTTCTTCAAAGGCTCAAGGGCTTTATGTACCAAAATCACTCTCTGAATCACCCAATTGGCCTACCATCTTTGTTGATTCCCTCTTCTTCAGTTGTTAACTGATTGGAACATGCCTGGGCCTCCTTTCTCAAAAGCTTTATGTGTGATTCTCCAATTGTACTTTCACAGACTCTTTAATATCTCAACTCTCTTGCCAGATTTGCAGTTTTACTCATCACTCAATTTACTTTGCATTCAAATGTTCACAACCACAGACTTAGAAAAGACAGAGAACAATATCTATGTGGGGACTGATTTCATTATTAGGCAGTTCATTAGTGAATATGTTGTAAAACCTTTTCCTTCTCTTTACAACCTAACTGTAGGGCCTTGGATAAATGCTACCTAAGTGCCAAATCATCATACCTGAGACGATTTTCAAAAGGTGTTCTGGAAGAGGAGAACTTGTTGTCTATTCTTTTAGTGATTAACCTTGATTTTTTAACATGCATACTTAACAAATTCTAAATTTCATATTCTTAGCCTCCTCTTAAATACTACACAGATCTTAGAATGTTTTAACTCTGATCAACGAAACTCCCTGAACTTAAATGCTATTGTTGTCTCATATTTTGGTTCTGTCTTATTTTGATTTGTCCTACCAGTTAGGTATTATCACTGCTGTCATTATTTTATACAGTCAGTGTTTGTTTCTATTTAACCACATCTTTAATCACATAGTTGTCCACCATTTCTTTTTTGCAGTTCAGACTTTCCATTCATGCTCAAACCCCAGAGAGGACTGGCTTATCGTTATAAATTCTCAGGGGAGATTTTTTTTTTTCCCTCCACTCAAACCAAGGTCAACCCAGGCAGTTTCCTTGTTGTCCCATTCTACAGGGAAGATTTAAGTTTAACCCTCAACCGAGACCATAGCTGCGTGGTACCCCAGCTTCATTTGTGAGTTTTCTCATGAGATTTCACTTTAGTCCACCCTTGGGCTTACTCCCTTGTCTTCTAAGTCCTGTGCACCTATCGAAACAAAACATCAGGGTCACCACAGTTTGTCAGATAACCCCAAATGAAATCTGCTTTGATGTTCATTTGCCCTCAAGCTTCCCACTGGCACTGAGTTTTCAACCTCTGTGGATGTCTTCCTTTCTTGCTGGCTCAGAGATGTAGTTTTTAAATGTTCTTTGTATTCTTGCCATTTCTTTTGGTTGTTTCCAACTAGAGGATAATTCAGGATACCTAACCTCTTTACTGCTGAAACTGAAAGTCTGAAGTTCCTCGTTTTAAACAATTAACATTTTCCTAAATAGGGACTCTGCCACAGTCTAATAATAATAATAATAGTGGTGTCTGGGTGGCTCAGTCGGTTGAGCGTCCAACTTCAGCTCAGGTCATGACCTCACAGTTCATGAGTTCGAGCCCCGCATCGGGCTCTGTACTGATGGCTCAGAGCCTGGAGCCCACTTCAGATTCCGTGTCTCCCTCTCTCTCTGCTCTTCCCCCACTCATGCTCTGTCTCTCTCTCTCTCCTTCCAAAATAAATAAAAACATTAAAAAATAAGAAGAAGGAGGAGGAGGAGGAGAAGGAAGAAAAAAGAAGAAGAGGATGATGATGATAATAGCTATTATTCCCTGAGTATTACTGTAAAGTGGGTACAGTTAAGTGTGTATCATTTATATTAATTAAGTCATCTAATGTTCACAACACCACTAGAGGGTCACACCCAGATAATTGGACTCCAGAGCCCATGCTACTAACTACGGTATATTTGTCTACGGGACATGGATGACAAAAGAGGGTTCCATTTCTTATGTACGGGAGGAAAAATATATAGACATATAGATCTTTTCCTAATTAATACATCCAGTGAAAACCACAGACATGTCAGGAGTTGCTTTTCTAGTACCGGGAATGAGTCACATCCACCTCAGGATGGGCTCTGAGAGACCCACACCTGCTGCCCAGTAATAAGGTTCATCACACATGCCGCATCTGTTAGGCAGGGCCAGGCCTCCAGGCTGTCTCTAAGCTCAATGAGAAAGAGGGTTTTAACTGATTCCCGGTGTCTGCCATGGACCAGGATGCAGAAGCGCCATCTCTGGAAAACCCCTCAACTGAGAACCCGGAACAGGGCACAACCCAGTCACTGAGGCAGATCTTCCTGCCACCTATCCTGGCAACTGAGCCAACCCACCCTAGATTGCCAGGTTCTTCCTGAGATCTTCTCTCCTTTTCCTAGCTCGCAGAAAGGGAAAAGCCTCACCCAGGTATGTCTGTGGTCACCCTCTCTCCACAGTCCCTTCCTCTGGGCTGTGCTCGACCTAACTTTGTAAGTGCAGCTTTGCATATAAACTGCCCTGTCCTCAAAACTTAGAAGGAGGTGAGGTGAATAAAATAAAAAGTGGGCATAAAAAAATTCTATTGTAAGTGGGGAAGGGAGGGTAGAGAGACTGTCCTGATTTTTCTGAGCCTTCTAAATCCAGAAATGCTAGGAGGCACTTTTAGTGGTGCCAAGTGTAAGTTCCAGAATCATTCTGCTGCAGTTTGAATCTTAGCTGTACAGCCCGCAAGCTGTTTGATCATAGAGTATATATGGGCCGGCAATTCTCAAAATTTATCTCAGAACCTCTTTATACTCTTAAAAATTATTGAGGACCCGTAAGAGTTTTTATTTATGTGTGCTATATCTATCAATATTTACTACAGCAACATTAAAACTGAGAATATTTTAAATATTTATTCATTTAAAAATTAACCCTACTACATGCTAACATCAACAAATTTTTATAGAAAAAAAACTATTTTCAAAAAAAATAAGAATAATTTATGTTTTGTATATTTTTAAAAAATCTCTGGTTTAATGAAAGGCAACTGAATTCACATATCTGCTGCATTCAGGCTGTTGTGACCTGCTGCTTTGGTTGATGTGTATGAAGAAAATCTAGTAAAACTACAAATGTATCATTGGAAATGAGAGAAGTGTTTTCATATTCTTCTCAGGAAATTGTGGACATCATCATTGGATTACATACCAGAACCTAACAAGTGGTAGTTTCTTAAAACTTAGTTGCCATGTAGGGGCGCCAGGGTGGCTCAGTCCTTTAAGCATCCGATTTTGGCTCAGGTCATGATCTCACAGTCCGTGAGTTCAAGCCCTGCGTCGGGCTCCGTGCTGAGGGCTCAGAGCCAGGAGCCTGCTTCCCATCCTGTGTCTCCCTCTCTCTACCCCTCCCCTGCTCATACTGTGTCTCTCTCTGAAAAATAAATAAACATTTAAAAAAGTTAGTTGCCATGTAAATCAAAAATTGTATCAATGCATTCATACTGTTACTTTAAGATCCATTGGAATATCTTGCATTTTGAAAGGATCTTTCACCCATCCGTGAATTTGTAACATGATTGGTTGGTTATTTAAATACTGGCTCAGTGAATTATACAGATCTTCCTAACACTGACCCATTACATTATTCAACAGCCAAAAAACAAACAAACAAACAAAAACAATCACATTCATTAATGTCACCACTGTGGTCACCAGAAAAGTCTTTTAAGTATTAGAAAGCTGTCACTCTCAAAGTGGTAGATGCAACTTTTTGAAAAGCTTTCACTTGAAAGCTTGAATTTTATCATTGGCAAAATATATTGCCAAATATTTTTCTTGAAGTAACAGGCTCATTTCTTTTATTTAAAAGAAAAATATCTGCCACAGAGTGCCTGGGTGACTCAGTTGGTTAGGCATCCAACTTCAGCTCAGTTCATCTCACGGTTCATGAGTTTGAGCCCCGGATTGGGCTCTCTGCTCTCAGTGCAAAGCCTGCTTAGGATCTTCTCTCCGTCTCTCTCTGCCCCCGCCCCCACTTGTGTTCACATACACTCTCTCGTTCTCTCTCAAAAACAAATAAATATTTTTTGTTTTAATATGTATTTAATTATAAATAATTGTAAAGTGTAAATGAGGTTTAAACAGTTTTATGTATTTTGGGATCTTATGAATTACTATTTCACTACATTTTATCTAGTTATCCACAGCCATTTGTCTTATCCAGACAACCTTCTCCAAAGGGTAATCAGTGTGGTTTCCAGGGTTTGTTTGATTATTATTTATTTATTTATTTTTAAATATAATTTGTTGACAAATTAGTTTCCATACAACACCCAATGCTCATCCCAACAAGTGCCCTCAAAAAAAAATTTTTTTTAATAAATAAATAAAATAAATATAAGAAAAATATCTGCCAAATACTCATCTGAAAAATCAAAAAGACTGTTTCTCAGTATTTTTTCCCCAAGTAAAAATTGTGTTTTGTGAAAAAACAGCTCTTGAACTCCCAACCCAATCACACATGGGCATTCCCTTCAGTCTGCAGCACAAGCCCCACGATATGTCCCATTTCATCACTCAGAGTATTAAAAAGATGGATACTATAGGAGTCCAGCTTCGATAAAATTAATGTCCTCATTGGGACATTCTTAAGTGAAACTGACTTTTTTGTGTATTGTGAGTATTTTAGAGAATATGGTGACTATTAAAGAGTGGCACCACCACCTTAACTGATACCAAAGTGATGGCAGTTTTATCCACCATCAGTGCAAATGCCCTCGCAGTAAAAAAGGCAAATATGTGACAGTGTTGTCATGAAATAGTTTTGACCTCACAGACCTCTTAAGGCATGCCAGGATCCACAGACACTTGAAAACTACTATTAGGAGACCAGGTATCAGCAAACTTTTTCTGTAAAGGGCCAGATGGTAACATCCTCCGTTTTGCAGGCCAGACAGCCAGCTATGCTTCACCTACTGACCTTTGTCACTGAAGCACAATAGGAGCCACAGGCCGTACGTAACAAATAAATAGGACTGTGTTCCTATCAAACTCTCTCTAAAAACAAGCAGCAGATAGGAGTTGGCCCTATGCCATAGGATGTTCACCCTGGATATAGACCAAATGAGTTGATGAATATTCCACTAATAGGTATTTACCCCAAATGAAAACACCAATTCAAAAAGATATATGCATCCCTGTGTTTATTGCAGCATTATTTACAATAGCCAAGACGTGGAAGCTGCCAAGTCCATCCATAGATGAATGGATAAAGGAGTTGTCTCACACACACACACACACACACACACAAACACACACAATGGAATATTAACTATTAAAAAAGGATTAAATCTTGCCATTTGCAACAATATGGATGGATCCAGAGAGTATTATGCCAAGTGAAATAAGTCAGTCAGAGAAAGACAAATACCATACGATTTCACTTATATGTGGAATTTAGGAAACAAAACAAATGAACAAAGAAAAAAGACAAACAAAAACAGTATAGAGAACAAACTGGTGGTGACAGAGGGGAAGAGGGTGGGGGGATGGGTAAAATAGGTGAAGGAGATTAAGACTACACTTATCATGATGAGCACTGAGTAATGTGTAGAATTGCTGAATCATTATCTTGTACACGTGAAACTAATATAACACTGTGTTAATTATACTTGAAGAAAAAAAGTGCTTAGCACAATACATGGTGTATGGTTTAATTATATCAATTGCTCAGCCAATGGTAGCTATGATGGCAAGACTTCATAGCTCTGCACCACAAACACACACACACGATACACATACACATGTATACCACAGCAAGACTGATGTCTTAGCAATACAATACTGCCTACGTTTCCTGCCTTTTATCATAAATTGAATAATCAAGTTAACTCAACTGATTGCTGAAATGATAGATTCAAATCAGTTAAAGAAATAAATAATGAGGTTTTAACAGAAGTTAAGCAGAAGGGTGTGAAGAGTTTTAGGCATATGCAAAGGCACTTCACAACAAGACATGGTTTACTGAACAAGTATAGGTCCACCTATATGGAATTCTGAGTCCTAGTTACAGATCTGTCCTTAACAGTTTGTAACCTTAGACTTCTCTGAGCCTCAGCCTCCATGTGTTCAAAATGGAAGATGTTGAGTTAGTGTATCAATTTCCTATTGTTACAGTAACATTGTGTAACAAACAACCACCAAATATCAGTGGTACATAACAATAGCACTTAATGAGCTCATGAATTTGTGTGTCAGCTGGGGGGTCAGCTGACTGGGTGTGTGGTTCTGCTCCGTGTGTCTCTCATTCTCTTTCTGGGACCCCCAGAAAAGTCTGGGCATTTTCTTCTCATGGCAATGGTGGAGGTGCAAGAATGCAAAACGGAATCGTACGTCTCTTAGGTCCCAGGCTTGGAAGTGGCATACCATCTGCCTCGTTCTATTGGCCGAAGCAAGTCATGTAGCCAAAACAAAGTGGAAGAGTGGGGAAATATACCTCCACCCTTTCAAGGAATAGAAATTCACAGTCACATGGCAGGGTGTGGTTACAGGGAAGAACTGGGGCCATTCATGCAATTTACTACAATTTGTATCTAAGATCGCCACCTCTAATAAAAAAGTATAGCATGTTTTAAATTAAAAGGCTTGCCTCTGGTTTTTCATGATCTTTACTGAGGATTTCTTCAAATTAGCTTGGGCCAATAAAAGAAAAGAAAGATGGACAAAGAGGGGTAGTAAGAAAATTATAGGAATGGGAAAGATATCATGAGGGAAAAATGAAGGGGAAAAGAGGTGAAAGGATGGGGGGGTAGGAGGAGACTGAGAGAGGAGGACATGAGGAGGGCATGTGTGAGGGAAACCACTAATGACTAAGCCCCATCAAAATGTAACCTGAACCAGCAACGTTATTAGGAGCCCATTAGAAACAAATTTAGCTCACTTTTTAGGAACTAGCTTTTAAAAGGTATCGATTCTGATTGCACCCAGAATAAGCTAGATGGAAACTGTGGTTGTCTAATGTACACTTTATTTTCAATGTTTTTGTAAAGCTAATTTAGCATAAATCATGTCTGCTTTAAACTAAATTTTTAAAGCCTTTATTGCAGACAAATTAAATGTCACAGAAAACTGCCCATGTCTAAAAAATTGGAAGTAACATTTTAAATCATACTTTTTATTATTATGATTGAGTTTATTTTCTACGACAGTTTCAGATCATGTTCATAACTTTATCTCATCATTTCATGTCATCATTTTACCGATTGGTGTTAGCGCTTTCAGACCATAAGTCTCTGATTTGATACTAAATTTGATCTTAAAATATTTTCAGCATTATATTCTCTTATTTTCATCTTGCATGCGTTTGCTTTATTCTCCTAGGACTTCTTTCAACTCTTTTCTACAATATAATTGCAGGCCTACAAACAAAGAAAACTTTGAAGAGGTCACCTGATCTAATAAGAGAAAAAATAATCTTTATTGTTATTAAGGTGCTTATTGTGACGAAGGCTGAGACATGTTTATAACTAAAGAGTTAGAACACTGGAATCAGCCAAGAATCTGAAACCATAATGATTAATATTTTGCATCTGTAGAGTCTCTCAACTCTGAAACTAGTTTGAACCAGTTCTGTTTTAGAGGCAAGTGAGGTGTAGGAGGCAGGAGCACAGGGCAAGTCTCAAGCCTCTGGGTTCCAGACTTTGCTGCCAGTACCTGGCAAATGACCCAGCCTCCCTGTACCATTATTGTCTTAGCCGTAGCAGAAGGAAATCAGAAAACCAAAGACCTCAAAGTTTCCTCCCAGCAACGATGTCTTGTAAAATGTCCTTGTCACTTTTCATTTTTCTCTTCCTGTGTGTTGTCAGATAACCCATCGAAAGCATTGAGATTTTTGTTTGGGTTTTTTGTTTTTTGTTTTGTCCTTTGGGCATCTAATACCAATGTAATCATCTCTCAGTGGCGCGGATCCTTAGGTACTCATTAAGTAAACATTATAAGGGAATCATTTTTTGCCGGGGAAAGAAAAAGCGAGAAGTCCTGAATGCGTTTGATGTGACAGACACCGGGTGAAGTATGTTGCATCATGTTATTTAGTCTTTACTGCTATCCTTTGAGTGATATTTAATAATCCTTGTTTAACAGAAAAAAGAGACTGAGGCTCACAGAAAGTTACTAAATTGCCCAAGGTCCCTAATTGATTCATTTAGTCGTCCATTTACTAAATGCGTATTGAGTGTGTGCTGTATGGAAGATTCTATTTTTTAATGTTGATTCATTTTTAAATGTTTAAATGCAGACATTTAGCTTGGTGAGCTCACCAAGAAAAGTAATCAGTCTCTTTGTAAATACCAAATTGTGTTCCTTTTACGAACTTAATATGAATAAACTCATTTTGAAACATGAAGAAAAAAAAAAAAAAAAGGAAGGTAGAGAAGGACATAAGCCAGGGTGGAAGGGTGGTTAAGAGAATATCCCTTAAGGTTTCTTGGCACTTGCAATGTCCACAGGCCTGGGAGGGGGGAGAAGAGCTTGCCTGAGGTCCTGAGGATTCCTGAGAATCATTCTCGGCGTCCAGTGGGGAAGGACTCATAGTTCTTGCACCCAGAGGCATCCTCTTTACCTCTGTGAATTTTGATTAACTAGTTTTGTTTTTAACCTTCTGAGAGATTAGAGAATTAAAAGGTTGTCATATCATTGAAACTCAGTGAATACATAACATCTTTTCCAATATTTTCCAACTGTAGGATATGTGAATCCAAAGAAACACCTGGGGACAATCAGATCCAGGGACACTTCTAAGTATAATAATGTGACCAAGGTCAAACTAAAACGAGAATCAGTAAAGAACTGAAAGGAGAATGTTTAGAGGTTTGGGGGAGATCATAACAGTACTGAAACACAGTAGTCACCCTTCTTCTACAGGAAATACATTCCAAGACCCCCAGTGGATGCCTACAATATATACACACGTACAATAAAGTCTAATTTATAAATTAGGCACAGTAATAAATTAACAACAATAAGGAATAATAAAATAGGACAAATATAACAATATACTGTATTTTTTTTAAAATAATCTCCCTTAGATTTGGTTTTTGGCCCCTCACTCTTCCAGGGGGTCAAGGACCCAGGCACATTCAGGACAGAGGAAACTTAGTTCCACTCTCCTTCTCTCAACTACACTCATCTGTCTACCCCCAGTCTTGCAACAGATACATCATCTGATATTTATGCAAAGCTGACACTTTCTGCCACAGTTTCCCCTAATTTCATCCTCACAAGGACCCTGCAGGGCACACAGAATAGGTCCATCTAACAGAGATACCTGTGACCTACCAAAGATTATTCAACGAGCTTGTGACAAAGAAGAAAGAGAGGTGCAGGTCTCTTGTCTTGAACTCCAAGTTCCTGCCTGCTGGACCAGGACGCCTTCCTATTTTTCCTCACTAGGAATCCAAGGTGCCTACAGGAGAATTGTTCAGTGGTTGGAAATGCACTCCCTAGAAGTCAGGGTCCCAGAGTCTGCACTCTCACACACATTCTGCCCCTTCCTTGCTTCCTCCCTTCCTCCTTCTTTCCCCCATTTCTTCCTTCTTTCCCATTTCTTTGGAATCAGGTACACAGAGCCAAGTTACTCGGAGCCACCATGTGTGGTATATTATCGTTGTCAGTTAGAGTTATGTTCCTTCATTTGTGGTTTCTTACTTTATTAGTTTTTCATCTTCATCTCCCATCCACAATCCCGTGGCCCTCCCCCATTCCATAGTCAAACACTTTCTTTCTAATCCATTTTTCACTTACTTAAAGACACGTGTATTTTTAAAAGAACATTTTTTAACATTTATCTATTATTGAGAGACAGAGAGAGACAGCGCATGAGCAGGGGAGGGGCAGAGAGAGAGGGAGACAGAATCTGAAGCAGGCTTCAGGCTCTGAGCTGTCAGCACAGAGCCCGACACGGGGCTCAAACCCACAAACTACGAGATCATGACCTGAGCTGAAGTCGGACACTTAAACGACCGAGCTACCCAGGCGCCCCAAGACATGTGTACTTTTAAAGCATATGGCATGTTTTGTGTTTGGGTTTTAGTTTCAATAAAAGGGACTGGATATAAGTGTCATCCTGTTTCTTGAGTTATTTTTTATTCAATAATTTTTTTCTTGAGATCTATCAATGTCACTACATGTAAATCTAAATGATTGGTTTGGGCTGATGCTGAGAATCTGATCTTCTCATCACATTTTATTTGTCCATTGCCTTGGACATCAATGCTCACCTAGTTCCCAATTCTTTGCTATCGTAAATACCACTCGGGTGAACACCCTCATGAACATCTCCTTTGAGGACATCTCTGGGATATATGCCTGGAAGCAAAGGTGCTAGTCAGAGGCTATCTAGGCTTGCTCAACTTCACTGTTTATGTCAGATTGTGATCTTTAGGTAGCATACCAGCAGTGCATGAGGTTTCCTCACATCCTTACCAGCCCTTGATAGTATCTGACTTTCTAATTTTTGCCAAACTATGAGTGCAAAGTAGTATTTTTAATTTGCATTTCCTTGATTACTGGTGAGATCTGGCTTCTCTTTAAATATTTATTAACTGTCAGTGTTTTCATTTCTGTCAACTACCTAGCCACATCTTTATCTATTTTCTTCTATTAAATTTTCTATCTTGGTGATTTGTGGGAGTTTTTTTTTATATTCTAGATATCAATTTAAGTTTAGATCTTACTATTGCACACATATTTCCTATTTCTACAAAAGTCAAGACAAAAAGTTTTCATGAAAAAGTAAGATGGAATGTGGCCTTCTGTTGCCAAGAACCTCTTACACCCGAACATACTCCAGTGTTCATTAATTTGGTGTTTGAAAGGTCATGACAATTCCAAAAAAGCTAGTGAGCTGCATGTGAAACCAATTTTCTTATGTACTATGCCACATTCCAGCAGTGTTACTGGAACCCCCTGGAAAAATCCCGGGAATGCATAATAGCATCATATATTGACCTTTTTTCCCTTTTGCATGAGGAAGACTGGATCCGTGGTTCCTTTAAGGGACCTGACCATTCACGTGTCTTTTTCAGTGCATAGACCAAACACTTCACAACAAGGAAAGCAAACATGTTCTGATCACTTCTTATGCATACCGTTGGTGAAGGGGGAGTTTCCCACCCTAAACAGACAAGGTGGCAGAACACATGACCCCTGACACTGGACAGATGAGATTGTCAGCAATGTCATATACTCACCGTCCAGGGAGTTGCGTATACCACATGAGATGCAGGGCCATATGGGGATGGCATTCAGGATCAGAGTGAACCAGCAGGGGCTGTGGGAGACAAGCTTTGGAGTAATGAGAGAAAGGGGTGACCCTTGGTTTCTGTGGGAGAATATGATTTGCTTGTTTGAGTAACTGTATGGGCCGGCAGGAAGACGAAGCCCATTGGGTTGAGGGCTAGGTAGTTTCAGCAAGTCTGGCTGATGCAGGAACTAGCCAGTTGCAAGCCTTTCCACTGGGCTGGGGGCATATCTGGCAAGAGCAGGAGAACTCATGGTGAGACTTTTTGGGTCTTGTGAGGCTCCGAGATGTCAAAGCATCACTTAACATTTTAGGTCTTACACTATGCCATGCTTATAGTTTCACCATTAAAGGTCCTTTTTCTCTACTAATTATGCTTGCTTGCTTTTAAACTTAAGAAAAGAAAAAAAATGTAGCCCTCACAGTCAAAAATGAGAAATGACTGTTGTATTTGGATAGCGCTACAGGCAACTATATTGCCCCTGAGGAAAGAATGAAAATGGTTGAAATAGTCTTTCTCTTTTTTGGAATGATGTGGTTATATTGGCAGAAGACTGCTTGCTAGTCACACTTCTGCTT
This sequence comes from Lynx canadensis, assembly GCF_007474595.2. Lineage (NCBI taxonomy): Eukaryota > Metazoa > Chordata > Mammalia > Carnivora > Felidae > Lynx > Lynx canadensis. The sequence continues at coordinate 15,217,490 of NC_044319.2, forward strand.
TATAATAGAGCCTCCAGACGCCAAGAACTCAGCCAGGCCACCATGCAGATGTCTAGAGACTGACAGATTACAGCTGGCTGAGGATTGCTTGACAATGACTTTTACAGGAAACAGAGAGAGAATACAATTCCTTTGGCTCATATTAATGTCCCTGTTTCATTTTGAATAAAAGATTTAGAGTGGGCTAGAGAGTAGGCAGAAGAATGACCTAAGAATGTTACCTTCATAGCAAAAGGGGCTTTGCAGGTATGATTAAATCAAGGTCTTTGAGAGAGTATAATGAATTATCTAGGTGAATACAATTTAATCATGTGCGTTCGTAAAAGCAGAGGAACTTTCCAGGGGCGTCTGGGTGGCTCAGTCGTTAAGTGTCCGACTTCGGCTCAGGTCATGATCTCGCGGTTTGTGGGTTCGAGCCCCGTGTTCAATTCTGTGCTGACAGCTCAGAGCCTGGAGCCTGATTCGGATTCTGCGCCTCCCTCTCTCTCTGCCCCTCCCCCACTCGCGCTCTGTCTCTCTCTGCCTCTCAAAAACAGAGTAATAAAAAAAAAATCTTTTTAATAAAAAAAAAAGAGGAACTTTCCAGAGCGAGATGTGATTATGGAAGAATGGTCAGAGAGGTACGATGTTGCTGGCCTTGAAGATGGCGGAAGAGGGTCATGAGCCAACGAAGGTGGGCAGCCTCTAGAAGCTGGAAAGGCAAGGAAGTGAATTCTCTCCTAGAATTCAAGGAGTATCGTCCTGCTGACACCTTGATTTTGGCCTAGTGAGACCCATGTCAGACTTCCAATCTACAGCATTGTAAAACAATAAAAGTGTGTTATTTTAAGTCACTACGTTTGGGCGAATTCATCACACCAGCCATAGAAAACTAACACACATTTCTAATTTTGGCAAGTCTGAAAATAAAAGGCACATAGCCATCTCCAAAACAGAACATGAAAAGTCAAAGATAAAAATCTTTCCATTTCCTTATGACTTCCCCTTTTATATCGTCACCCTCCTGCCTGCTCTCTCCCACCACATTCTCACATCTCAAGCATCAGCTCATCACGATGGCATCTCCGTCTCTTTACCCCTTTGACTCCATGTTCCAGGACACACACAGACCTGTCCATGTTTCCCATCCGTGCCTTCACCATTCCACTAGTTTTCTATATTTGAGATAGTTAACAGACAGTGTGATATGGTTTCGGAAGTAGAATTCAGTGAAGTATCACATACAACACCCAGTGCTCATCGCAAGTGCCCTCCTTGATTCCCATCACCTATCTAGCCCATCCCCCCAACCACCTCCCTCCATCAACTCTCAGTTTCTTCTCTATCATTAAGAATCTCTACAGTACCCTCTCGCATGTCTCTACTTTTAGGTTTGTCCCCTTCTATTCCACAACAGTTTTAATTGTCTCTTTCTCCTTATAGCAGACAGGGCAAAATTTGTCTTTGTCACCGCAAGTTTTCCAGAACTGGGAATGGTCACCTATAATTCCAAAATTAGGTCTGTGCCTAATCTTTTTACAAGCCTGTCAAAATCACTCTTATTCCACTGATCACAACAAGTGTTTACATATTAAGGGAGAATTATTAACATTTAAATCATAAGGCTCAAACTATAAAAAGAATGTAATTGACAGAATAAAGTTAAGCCTGTCATTTCACGAGTTGTGATACTAGAATCAAATAAAGACATTTCAAATAAAGTGGAGTATTTATTATGCCTTAGGTATTTATTTAGGTATTATGTCTTATGTATTTATTATGTCTATGAGTCTCATGTCTGGTGTGACATGGTAGGAAGGAGGGAAAATATCAGTTAGACAGTGCAACGGTTCTTAAATCTAGCTAATCCCACTGAAGCAAGAGCTTTGAAATACAGATATCATCAGCTCTGAAATCAGTAGAAATCTTGAGGAGCATATGAAATTTTCCATAAGGGTCAAGGTGACCCCCATCTGCCCAGGTGATACTTGGATATGTGTACACAACATGTCTGTTGCTTTGTACTATAATAGCATGCTCTGATATCTTTTTGCAGGTGTGTCTATATCACATGTGTGTATATGTGTGTGTGTAAGGAATACATGCTTATAGAATGTTCCTGTGTGACTGGATATTTTCTTGCCTGTGCTACTTTAGAAGGGCATCTGATATAGTACGATAAAACTGGCATGATCTTAATTTTATGTGTTTGATGATGGTTTATATCAGATCAGTAGTTTTCAAACTAACTTCCAAAGAGCCCTCAATTCATACAGAGGAGAGGAATTAAAAACAAGTGGACAGAACTTAGAGGGTCCCACCTAACTTCAATAAGGCAGCTTTGTTTTTAACTTTCTATTTAGTTTTGGCATGAGAGTATTTCATTTAAAAAGCAAAAACAGAAACAGATCAGCTTTCTTTTGAAAAGTTTTGAAGCCACTGTGTTAGGTGAAGAGTAAGATTTCTCATCCATAGTATTGATGATGACAGTATTTTTTTATTTTTTATTGTTTGCATAATATTTCATTTGGAAAGATTATTCTGGATTACTTGCTCTTCTCATCATTCATAATGTTCAGTTATTACAAACAAAATATCAAATTCTACTTTTAATTTTAATTCCATTAGTTAACATACGGTGTAATATTCGTTTCCGGTGTTAAAATATAGTGATTCAACCTTCCATGCATCACAGGTTCCATCTCAGCAAGTGCACTCCTTAATCCCCATCACCTATTTCCCCCTTCCCCAATGCCCTCCCCTCTAGTAGCCATCAGTTTGTTCTCTATAGGGAAGAGTGTGTTTCTTGTTTGTCTTCTCTCTCTCTCTCTTTTTTTCCTTTGCTTATTTGTCTTGTTTCTTAAATTCTACATAGAGTGAAATTTTATGGTATTTGTCTTTCTCTGACTGACTTATTTCACTTAGCATTATACTGTCTAGCTCCATCCATGTTGTTGCTAATGGTAAGATTTTATTCTTTTTATGGTTAAATTATACTCCATTGTGTATACATACCAAATCTTCTTTATCCATTCATCAATTGACATTAGGGCTGCTGCTTTCATGGTTTAGCTATTGTAATAATGCTGCGATAAACAGAGGTGTGGGTATCCCCTTGATTTAGCGTTTTCATACTTTAGGGCTAAATACCCAGTAGGGCAATTACTAGATCAAACAGTAGTTCCATTTTTAACTTTCTGAGGAACTTCCATACTGTTTTCCACAGTGGCTGCACCAGTTGCATCGCCACCAACAGTGAAGAAGGGTTCCCCTTTCTCCACATCCTTGCCAACAATTACTGTTTCTTGTGTTGTTCATTTTAGCCATTCTGACAGGTGTGAGGTGGTATCTCATTGTGGTTTTGATTTGCATTTTCCTGATAATGAGTGATGTTGCACATCTTTTCACGTGTCTGCTGGTCATCTATCTTCTTGGGGGAAATATGTGTTCATGTCTTCTGCCCATTTTTTAATTGTATTACTTGTTTTGGGGATGTTGAGTTGGACAAGTCTGTTGTATATTTTGGATACTAATCCTTTATTAGATTTGTCATTTGCAAATATCTTCCCCCATTCCATCAGTTGCCTTTTAGTTTTGTTGATTATTTCCTTCACCGTGTAGAAGCTTTTTTATTTTGATAAAACAGTGTCCCAATAGTGTATTTTTGCTTTTATTTCCCTTGCCTCAGGAGACACATTTAGAAAAATATTACTACAGCTAATGTCAGGAGAAATTACTACTTCTGGTTCTCTTCTGGGACTTCCATATCTCAGGTCCCACATTTAGGCCTTTAATCCATTTTGAGGTTTTTTTAAAAAAATTTTTAATGTTTTATTTATTTTTGAGAGACAGACAGAGCGTGAGCAGGGGAGGGGCAGAGAGAGAGGGAGACACAGAATCCAGAGCAGTCTCCAGGCTCTGAGCTGTCAGCACAGAGCCTGATGTGGGGCTCGAACCCACAAGCCGTGAGTTTATGACCTGAGCTGGAGTTGGACTCTTAACCAACTGAGCTACCCAGCCCCATTTTGAGTTTATTTTTGTGATGGTGTAAGAAAGTGGTTCAGTTTCATTCTTTTGCATGTAGCTGTCCAGTTTTCCCAACATCATTTGTTGAAGAGACTGTCTTTTTCCCATTGGATATTTTTTCCTGCTTTGTCAAAGATTAATTAATCATATAATTGTGGGTTTATTTCTGGGATTTCTATGTTGTTCCATTGACCTATGTGCAAAATGACAAATTCTTAAGAATTTCTTAAGAAAAGTGGAACATAAATTTGCTGAATATATTTAGCAATACCATTGACATAAAATATTTTAATCCATTTGTGAACACAAATATTGAGGTATTAAATTGCAAAAATCCTTTTTACTCTCCCAAAACCTAATTGCCACCTATGATAAAGTATGTGCAAATAATAATAATTAATAATACAACTTTGCAACCTCTATTTCCCAGTACCTTAAATGTTATCTCCTCTTATTTTGTACAAAGTCTGATCTCAGAAAAAGATGGATAAACTCCTTCAAAGTTTACACTGACAATGAACCCACATGTCTCCTCCCTTCCAGGCATGTCTCCTCCCTTCCAGGCATGTCTTTTCCCTCCCTTCCACAGGGGCTTCCGACCAATTAGTACCATCTGTATGGATAGCCTTCAGAGGTTGGGAGTTCCTTGTCACTGAGTATTTTTGCCACTGGTTGTGGATAACTCTTAACATGGAAACGAAAAGCAGGAATTAAAGTATAAGTTAGTTAGGTAGACTAGATATTGGCTGAGGTTCCTTCCTATGATTCAATGGATCCATGATAAAACAGAATATAGAGTGTGTTCTGGAGGAGAACGGAGGGAAAGGATGCAGCTGAGGTGAATTTTAGTGGGATTTTTCAAATATTAATAGGAAAAAGTGCAAATTCTAGGGGAAACTGAGCCTACCAAGATTCTCAGTTGAGAGAATTGAGCAGAAGGTAACAAAACTGGAACCTCAGCCACCTGACAGTACCTAGAGATAAACAAAGGCTTCAGACACCTCTGACTCCATCGGGAATTTTTTTGCTTTTGTGTTTTTAAAACCAATAAGAAAAGCAAAGGGTGATAGAAAACCAAAGGTAAAAATACTGTATATATGTTTTCAGTGACTTAGGAAGGTACAAGACTATACAATACTTGCTCCTACTTAAGTCTTTCATTAAATCAATTAATGAAATAGCTATTTATTTTGCCCCTACTATATGCCAAGCCCTGTGATACATTTATGAAAAACTAGATGTGGTTCTTGCCATCTCTGAGCCTACAGGCTAGCAGACAAGGTAGACTATTAAACAAGAACTTATAATAAAGTGAACAAGTGTTTTGTTAGAGAAGTTCAAGATATATATAGTATCCATATCTTCCTTAATGTGGAAGAGTAAAAAGCTTCCCGGAGAAAGGATTATTTAAGTTGATGTCAGAAGTGTGAATAGGAATTGAAGGGAAAGGGTTTCAGATAGAGAAAACAGCATATAAAAGGCTCAGACAGGTGATAGTATGTGGCCCTCTCAAGAAGCAAAAACAAATTCATCATAGTTGGTGTCTAAGTGGTCAGAGACAAACAGGAGAGGTAGGTAGAGGCCAGTCGTGGAGCATTTTGTAAGCCACATTACAAAATTTGGAGCTTATATTAATAGCAGTGGAAAGCTGGTGTAGGGTGTTTAAGGGAGAACATGACATAATAATTGCAGTTTTAGAAGAATCACTTTGACAACAACATTAATAAAAGATGAGAGAGTAGCAAACAAGAAGGAAAGAAGGCAAGAATGGTAGTTGGTGGGAAAAGAGTCTTTCAGGAAGTAAACTTGATTAATTGGACTGGGATGAGGGACTGACTGGGAGGAAACCAGAATGAAGGATAGGTTTCTGGTTTGGACAGTCGTGTGCATGACAGGGCCCTTCCTCAAGGTGTTAAACACTGGAGAGGCGTGGCACATGTTTGCAGGGGCTGGAAGATGGTTAAGTTCAGTTTTGGACATACCAAAATTGAGATGCATTTTAAAGCAGCAGGAAGACTTGTGAGTACTGAAATTTTATCTACATATCAAGGAAAGGGTCTTTGTTAATCTCTAAGGACATCCCTCACATTATCAAAATGCAAGGTTGAGGGAACTATCCAAAGATAAAATTGTCCATTCAATTTCTCCAAAATGGCATACCATACTCTTGGTGCCTTTGGATGGACTGTGTGTCCTGTTCCTTGTGATATCACTCTTGTAGCAATGCCACATCCTTCCTGCACGACACAAGAAAAGGGCAAAGCTCAGCTGGGTTTTAAAGTCAGTGGGAGGACTTGGGCAGAGCACTCGTGACTTCTGGGAAGTAGCCTGTCTACCCACTCATTTCACAATACACCCCCTCCCCTGAAGTCAAAGCTTGTGCACCTGGACACCAAAGCTTCCTTCCCTTGGCAATAACATCAACAGTTAGTACCAACGCTTAGTGCTAAATGTTCTTAAGCCTTAGAATGGAGATAATAATAGTACCTGCTTCACAGATTTTGGGAGGGGCAAGAGATAATGCGTAATTAGCACTAAGTACAGTGTTTGACACACGCTAAGTACCCAGTAAATGTTGGGTGGTGGTGGCAGTGGTGGCAGTGGTCATACTAATGACTCATAGGCATTATGGGATCCTGAAACTCCTAAATCATCAAATCATCCAATTCTTGTATATTAAAAAAAAATAAAATTTGTGCAGAGTGTCCTTAATTATATTCTAAGCATTCAAAATTTAATGATCCATAAATGGCAATTCCCTTTTCATCAATATGGATGATAACCATTCAATATCTAACTATTCTATGTATATGGCATCTGAGGGCTAAGTTGAGATCACTATTTCAATTTGCTTGATAGATATTTTGTATTTCTTTGTCTTATGAAAACTTTAAAGGATTTAACTAATTTTGACCATTTTAGCGCATTATTCAAACTTAATGATTTTTAAATTTAATTTTTATTTAGTTGATCATCTTGAAACAAACAGTAACCATTAGAGAGAATATGCTTATTTAAAACGTTTGATGGGGGCGCCTGGGTGGCTCAGTCGGTTGAGCATCCGACTTCGGCTCAGGTCATGATCTCACGGTACGTGAGTTCGAGCCCCGCGTCAGGCTCTGTGCTAACAGCTCAGAGCCTGGAGCCTGCTTCAGATTCTGTGTCTCCCCCTCTCTCTGCCCCTCCCCTGCTCATACTCTGTCTCTCTCTGTCTCAAAAATAAATAAAAACATTAAAAAAAAAAAGTTTGATGGGTCACAACTGAAAGTAAATATGGAGATAGAGGTTAAGAGATATAAATTTTTGTCTTATATATACAAAGTAGTTTTGTATATAAACAAAGACCCCAACCACAGGGTCTTATTCACTTCAGCATCTCCAGTTTCTTAACAAAGATCTCTATAAATATCTTTGAAGAATGGAAGAGAGAAAAGTAGATTGAGATCAATGTCTATTGAGAGACTAAACTCAGGGATACCACCAGACAGAATTATTTCATAACATAATAAGAAGACTAAAATTATGCCTAGATGATCCAACAGGTTTTCAGAGTATGATCCCTACACCAGCATCATCCATATCACCAGGTAACTTTTCAGAAATGCAAATTCTGAGGTTCCCCCAAAGACTCACTGAATCAGAAACTCGGGGGTGGAGATTGGTGTTAAGCATTCTGTTTTAACTGTTTTAACAAGCTCAGGTTTGGAAACCATTGAGAGGGAAGGCACAAAGTGGGTCCAAGACTTTATAGAGCTGCTGGGTGTTTAAAATGGCAAATACTAACCAGATGTGTAAGTCAAATATAAAGCAGATCTGCTCCCAGAATTCTACATTCACCTAGCATACTTCACACCATGTAAGTTAACTGCAGATTCCTTACAGGCATCTGAGTTTCCACTTGCATTTAATTGCTCAACAAGAGATCTGAAGAGGAATTTAGTTATAGAACACAGTGGGGATAAATTGAATTAATCTACGAACTCCTTGAAGGCAGAGACAGATGTCGTTCATTATTGGACCCCCATTTTTCTACAAAAGTGCCTGCCATGTAGAAGGCACTCAATACCTAATTACAGAATTAATGGGATATTACACATGTGGGAAAGCCTGACCCAGGTTGTTCCTCAAGATGGTCTAAATGGGAAGTTGATAATAAACACCTGGTCTTGAGTCACAGTTCCAGCTCTTACAGCTGTGTGACCTGCACTAATTACTTAATCTCTCTAAGCTTTATTGTCCTTATACTTACAACAAAGAGAACAGTCTCTATCCCATAGCATTATTTTGAAGATTAAAACAGAAAATAGGGGGCACCTGGGTGGCTCACTTGGTTTTGAGCATCTGACTCTTGATTTCGGCTCAAGTCATGATCTCACAGTTCGTGGGATAGAGCCCCATGTCAGGCTTTGCACTGACAGCACAGAGCCTGCTTGGGATTCTCTCTCCCTCTCTCTCTGCCCCTCCCCCACTTGTGCTCTCTCTGTCTCTCTCTCCAAATAAACAAACATTTAAAAAAGAGAGAGAAAAAAATACATGTGAAGTACATAGCAGAGTGTCCAAGACATAAGAAATAATCAATTAATGTTAGCTCTTTTGGTTATAATTTATTATTTTTGTTGTTATTAAAGTAGCACTACTTTGAAAGAATCAATGATTAGGAATAAAGTCCCTGTCTTGTCCAATTTACATTAAAAGGACTTAAGCCTACCCCATCTGGCAACATGTTTTCCCTGGAAAGAAGCATAGGAACCTTTCCATTATTGAAGTCCTTTCTCGAAGGTGGAGAATTATAACCAGAGAACAAGATAAATGCCTTATTGTGTGACTCTTGAATTTTAGACAGATTTCTGTTGGCTAGCAAAGTCAAAGTTTTTAATGTTTATAGAGGCATCTCTGCCAAAGTTCAGTTTTGGCTACTTTCTGTGATACTTTCAGTCCTTAGCTCTGATGATAGAAAAGAAATATTCAAAAGAATAAGAGGGAGGGATGGGGGAAGGAAGATAAAGAAGAAATAAAAAGGTCTCTGAAGTCCTGTCTTAAAGGATGATAAATCCAGTTGTTAATCATGTTGGAGGAATGCTAGCCTAAGGTTCCAACAGCTTCATTATGGATCTCTTGATATATCCTCATACAGTCTTCACAGAAATCTAATTAGAGATTTGAAGTTGAGATTGTTGAAATTGTTAAAATATAAAATTGCTCTTTGAAATTAAATATAAGTAATTACTTAAGGAGCCCTTCCAGTGTGGAACTTTCCATTTTTCTTCTTTTTGGGATAATTATCTGTATAATACCTAGCACTAAATGGTTAAAAACACACTGCACCCCTTCCCTGGGTCTAAGTTGAAAGAATGATTATTTGTCTTGCACAGGAAGTATCTCAACTTCTGTATTTCTGTGTACCGCAAGACGGCCTGGACCCAATCAGGAAGCATCACTTCCCACCAGGGTAGGGTGCATGCTCCATCACTGTGAGCAGACCAGCAATGAACACTGAGAGAAAGCAGCAACTCGGGCACCAGAGAGAACCCTGATCACAACAAGACCAAGACAGAATTCCCCAGTTTAACAACTGGGACTTCATAGAACACTTCAGAAGTACAAAACCTCCACTGAAATTTTTGATAGAGGTTTGGCTTAAAACGTATGTTAGAAGTTGCAGATGAAATGATCACCAGCTCACCTCCAGCAGGATAAGTTTCTGAACTTCCTAGGAATCGTTCAAGCTTCTCTTCCGTGGCTTTAACCACGGGCAACTTTAAGACTCCCATCCCCTACACTTCCTTGCATTTGGAAATATGTCCAAGTTTTTTCTCTTGAACCCACTCACTCTGTCTTGCTAGTTCTTTTTGTTTTTGTTTTTGTTTTTTTACCAACCCTTCAATTTTAACCAATGTCTTGCTGTTTCCTTGCTTACGTGGACCTTATATTTCCTATCTCCCCTCACATCCAGATCTTCCTCAGTGTTCATCTATCAGACCTTTTTTTTTTTTTAATTGAAGTTCTACACCTGTATAGTCGTCATATCCATTCCAAATATAAGAGCTCAGCCCAGTGATCTCCACTTGTCCGAGAAAGAGGTCAAGAGCAAGGATCCTGAAACATAAGTAAACGAATTCACTTACAAAAGAATGGAATAAGAAGGGCATATGAAAGAAGAGTATTAGCAGAAGCCAGAATAATAGGGATCCATAGCTGATCAGTTACTACCTTTCACCATGCTGGCAAAAGGTTCTCATAGGATACTTAGGAGTATGAGTATTCAAAAAATTAAAGTTGAGGCTTGGAGAGGGGGAGGAATGAGGAGGACTCGGGCCCTGCAATTTGGCCTATCTAGCACAAACATAAATTTCAGCGAAAACATCAGGACCTCTCAACTGCTTCCCATCTCGTTCTTGTCTGGTAAGAGAGAGCTGGATGAAGTCTCTGCTGGATGAAGTGATGAAGCCAAGATGCATCAGCTTCTGGTTTTGCCCTCGACCTGTCCTGGGAAGACAATTAGACAAGCTTCTCTGGCATTATGGGGTTTTCCTGTTTAAGCCGAATCAAGCACATAAGCTAAAGTAAGCTGAGTTTTCTCAAAAGCTTCCAAATTACTCTTTGTGGGTCATGGCTAAACATTAGTTGTAGGAGAAAGTGGATGCAGTAGCCAACAAATCAGTATGTAGTCATCAGTTCCATTTTCCTAGCTGTTTTGAAAATGACATATAAAACAGGACATGGAGGCTTTAGGGTTTAGATGTTTGGATGACTTTCTGCATTAGACCTCTTTGATGTTTAAAGCATCAAGTTCTAAATGAGTGTAATGCAAAGGCAACTCTAAGACAAAGTATGATGAGTGCAGGAAAATCATCAACATTCAAATTCTTTATGTGAGGCCATGTGCCTGGATATAGATTTCTACCTTATTTCTCATAAACAAGGTCCGTGGTCCTGGAGGAGTAGGAATTACCAGATCAAGACTGATGGGGCAAACCTAGAATATCTTGAGTTTATTAAATGCAGTTGAAGCATCTTTTGAACAGAGGTTGAAAAGAAATATTCAAGAGGAAAATAAGATTGATAAAATTAAAATACAAAGATCAAAAGAGGAACTGCCAGCAACAAAATGGAACCACAAAAAATGAAAACATAAAATATAAAAGAAGAAGAAACACGGGGCTCAGAAAGAAGAAAGTAGGTTTGACCAGCACATGTATACCCCAGTATACTGATTCTCAAACTTGGCTGCACATTAGAATCCCCTGAGAAATTTTTTTAAGTACTAATGCCTAGGTCCCGCCTCTAGAAATTCTGATTAATTGGTCTGAGGGGAGGTTGGGAAAGGAGGTAAGATTAGCATTTCTCCTTTTCAAGCAACTCGCGTGGTCATGTCTGATTGATATTGCTGATTAAGATCAATTGGACCTCAATACTCATGTCCACAACAGGAGGCTTGTAACAAGTATAACAAAGAGCGGACTAAAGCCCCAGTGTTTCTTCGTGCCTTTCTTAGTCCCTGTGCTATCTATATGCTTTCTTTTCAATCTGTTGATTACCATAATGCCCCTCAAATTCTTGAACAGAGTTTGGCAATATGATGGATGTGGGGAAGTTTAGCTATATGAGAAAGCAAGAGTCAATTTGTAACAGAAAACCTACTTTACAGGAATGTTATTGCTAACCTCTAGGGGGAGCTGCACTCTCCTTCTCTTACCTGCTTTCTTTCGCGACCCCAAGAAGAATCGCTTGGGTTTAAGTTTAGGATTTTACTGGTTATTTGATATGAGATGGCACCACATTGCCAAGTTAATACTGTTATAATGTGGGTGTGGCCTATTTTGGCTTCTCTTCCTTGGAAAGCGAGGGGGAAAGAGAGTAAGACCTGCACTTGGGGTTTTTTTTGGAGGAGACAAGTAATTTATGCTGTTGGCTAAATGTGCACATATTAGCAGAGCAAAGAGGAGTCCTTCATGGCTCCATTGAAACCGCTTGGAGTTCTGCACTAGGCTTAGGACTTAACCTAATGTTTCTTTGCCTTGTGTTGCTCCACCTTCATCATCTATCAGGTTTTATCTGCCTCCTAGGTCCCCATCCTCACATTGAGGGGGAAGGTTGTTGTTATTGTTGTTTTTAAGTTTATTTGTTTATTTTGAGAGACAGAGTGCGCAAAGGAGGGGCAGAGAGCGAGAGGGAGAGAGAGAAAATGCCAAGCAGCCTCGTACTGTCCGTGCAGAGCCCCACGTGGGTCTCAAACTCAAGAACCATGGGATCATGACCTGAGCCAAAACCAAGAGTCAGTCCCTTAACCAACTGAGCCACCCGGGCAGTATTGTTTTATTTTGTTTTGTTTTGTTTTGTTTTGTTTAAGAGAGAAGAAATTGTAAAAAGGATGCTTGTTTGCCATTCAGCCTTGAAAAAGATAAGGGAAGTTAAGCCACAAATATCAAGGCTGAACTTCTGAGTTTAAATAATAGAAAAATAACAGTGCCTGACTTTGCCTTAATTGCCTATCAACATATCTATGACTGAAAGAAGCACACAAACTTAAAAATACTAATATTTAAAAGATGCTGAGCAGATGCTGAGCAAAATTGCTATAAACCATTGTCTCAGTTTGCTTGGGCTGCTATAACAAAATACCATAGACTGGCTGGCTTAAACAACAGAAATTTAGTCTCATAGTTCTGGAGACTGGGGAGTTCATGATCAAGGTGCTGGCCAATTCAGTTTCTGGTAGGAGCCCTCTTCCTGGCTTATAGACAGCAGCCTTCTTACTGTGTCCTCACATGGCAGGGAGAGAGCACTGTGTGTCTTTTCCTCTTCTTATAATCCCATCATAAGGACCCCACCTTCATGATTTCATCTAAACCTAATTGTCTCCCAGAGGCCTCATCTTGAAATACCATCATGTTGGGAGTTAGAGCTTCAACATACGCACTTTAGGGGAACACAGTTATGTCCATAGAAGAGAGAGGGTCAAATTGAGAAACACAATTCTGTCCATAGAACAGAGAGGGTCAAATTGAGAAACGTCATACCCTTTAAATCCTGACCTTGGAAAGAATACTAAACTTGGAGAGAATGAAGAAAGGATGTGGCTTCCATCTCTTACTGCATTAGCCTATCATTCTACCAAAAAACTTTCCTTATCTATCAGGGAAGACCCTTTGAAGTGGGTGGACAGGCCATTCCTCCTGCTCTATTTTTAGCCACATACTTTCCTCTAAAGGGCACTCAAGTGTTTAAACACATTCCTTACTCTTGAGTTCATAGCCCTTCAAAGTAGTATTCTGATACATTTCAAATATAAACAGATTCCAAATGTAATTTTAGGTAACATTGAAGCTTTTGGTGGATAAGGAAAAGAGATTAAAATCATCTTCTTGGATGCTTGTTCTTTAGATCGCTTTTGAACTCATTGATGATGTGACTGATGTGATAAGATAAGCCCAGATTTTCCTCTCCCCTGGAGAAGGCACTGTATGAACTTTCTGCTTTAGACACCTGAGAAAGAACTATCTCCCAAAGGTATTGATCCAGTCTAATTGAACCTATGCACTGATTACTCCACTTTAACTTCAGCATAAGTAAATTCATAAAACTCCAAATGCTGCATGGTAGGTATTCGGATGTTAATCTAGTCCCTCATGTTTCACTCCCATTTTCAGCATAATTGTAGTTTTAGACATTCAGCATCTACATTGAGAGGAATTTTAGATAATAATTTATTAATATTCTTAATCAGGATTAATTTGGGGGGTGGGGAGAGCATTGCAATGACTTCTGTCATCAACTACCTGGAGTTGGGTCAAACTTCTCAGGTAAAGGGCACTGTCACTCACAAGAATGCCCTCATTTCAGACAGTGGCTGCAAGTTGCGGTGATCCCCAGGCCTCCCTCACTTCTGACCAACTGTCTAAAAATTTGGGGGTTCCCACTATCCACTTAGGTTCAATAATTCACTATAACAATTCAAAGAACTTCAGAAAGTCAGTATATTTGTTATTAAAGTATTATTTTAGCAAAAGGATACAAATCATAAAGTGAGGTCTGGGAGGGTTCTAAACTCAAATCTTCCATTGCCCTCTCTTCGTGGAGTCGAGAAGCATTACCTTCCTTACACATCAACAGAACACTGCCAACAAGGGAGGCACACTCAAGCTTTGGTGTCCAAAATTTTATGGGGTTTTCATTACTTAGGCATCATTGTTAGAATCATCTGTTGAATTCAATTTCTAGCCCCACCCTCCCTCTCTGGAGACCTAGCTAATATCACTGTGGCTCAAAACTCCAGCCCTCTAATCACATGTCCAGACTCCCATCCTGAGTCATCTCAACAACACAGATGACAGGGGCCCACCCAGAGTCAGCCTGTTAAACTATCAGGGCTGACCATAAATAGCAAAGACACTTTCCTATCACTCAGGAAATTCCAAGTATTTTGAGGCTGTGTCTCAGGAACCAGAGAGAAAAGTCAACCAAGTTCTTTATTATACTTGCCACCCACTGGTCTTTGGCCATGGTTCTCTTTATATGTGTAACATCTAGAATAGCCAATGTGCGGTAGGTACAGGAGGCTTTTGACTCAATGTCACGGTACTTTTGACCACCAGTATCAGTATTAGCTTGCCAATGATTCAGTGTTACACCATAAATATGGTACATATAACTCAAAAAATAAGAGTAAAAAGATACTGCCATGTTATTGGAGTCCCACTAAGTAGTTATGTAGCCGAACCAATGTGAGTTAATTCCTTGGTGAGTCACAGATATACCAGGTGGACTTGTCACACAAAGTAAACTTTATTGGCAGCAACAAAGGAGATCACAGGGAATAACTTCCAAAGCCATGACTCCCAGAGCAAGGGTGGATGGATTCCTTTTATTAGGGTTAGGAAGAATACTTAGGGAAGCCTTGTAGTCATATGTAGAGGTGGGCATAAGGCTGTGCATATGCATATGCCTTATGTAAACATGCCTATACACACATTTTATGTTATGTAAATGAGGCTTGTGCTCATTTTAGTATTGTATATTAAAATGAGGTAAAGGTAGTTGTGATTCATTCTACAGGTCACTGCATGGTCCATCTGTGCAGGCGCAAGTCAGGAATTTAACTCAAACCGGTCTGAATGGTCTGGGCAAGTGGGAGGTCTTGTCAGGGCAGTTGCTATTGCTAGAGTGGTGGTTTCAGTTTCCACTTCCCTGAGTTAAGAGATAAGCTGAAAAAAAGAGCTTAAGGAAAGACTTGGGACAGAGGTCGGTGAGTACAAGCAGGTGGGCAGTAAAGGTCAGGTCTTAGCGCCTAACTGGTGACAATTAGCAATTAGCCCATTCATCATCATATCAAATAACCAAAATGTCTCTCTGGGCAAGGCCACTCGGGTTTGCTGGCTTCCATGTTACTGTCTCATTTTCAAAAAATAGAAGTAGTCTAAGAAATATATGGCATCACCCTTTTAGGCATCTGGTATCAGAGCTAGAAGAGTATCATCCCTTGTTCTGAGCCTCGTTCCAAGTGTTAATGTAATACATTGGAATTCCCTTATCGTGTAACCTGTTCATTCATTTTCCCTTAGCAATTATCTCTCCTTCTCTCCATTTATACCCGAAATGTTTAGCATGTGTAAGGAATGTTAGTTTCAGCTACTGGACTGGTTTAGGTTGCCAGATATACTCCTTTATCAAGTACCTCCCCTCAGTCTACTCCAATCCATTTAAGGTAGGATTACAGAAGTAAAGAATGAATGAACTACCACTAGGTAGTACAGCTGCATTAACTGTCAGCATCAGTTTTGCCAGATGTGGTTAAGGCACAATCCACCCCATCAAGCCCTTAGGAATTCTGACCCAAAGGTTTAAAGATACAGTTTCTTGCTTACAAATCATCCGTGTTTCCAACACGTGCAGTGGTATCCCTCATCCTAGGGTCACTGCGTTAGTAGGGAAAGGAAAAGTTGAGATGATGTGGGAAAGAAAGAAAAAATATAGTCATTGTCATACCATCCTTCTCCTCCTCCTCCTTTTCCCCAGATACACCAGAAAAGAAGAATAATTTGTGTAGTGGGAACCCTCCGTTGGCCCCCTTCATATTGAATGAGAGCACGCACTCATGAAGGTATGTAAGCCAGCCCTTTATGTCTATATCTCCTCCCATTGGTTTTAGACAACCACTGTTCCAGCTACCCATTCTAATTCTCTTTTATTTTTTTAATGTTTATTTATTCCAGAGAAAGATAGGGGAGGTGAAGGGCAGAGAGAGAGAGAAAGAAAGAGGGAGAGAGAGAATCCTGATCAGGCTCCATGCTGTCAGCACAGAGCCTGACTCAGGGGTCTCATGAACCATAAGATCATGACCTGAGCCAAAACCAAGAGTGGGAGTTGGATGCTTAACTGATTGAGCCACGCAGGCACCCCTCCCATACTCTTTTATGAGGAAGAGCTCTCTCTGCCATTGTTGGACAATATGGACTGTGAAATGTTCCTTAGTCTGAAGAATTGTGACTCAGTGGTCCAAATTGTTGCAACATTTTCTGTTGTGGTCATTTTATTGTACTTTTAGCATTTACATCTACTATCAGGTATGCAAAGCTTAGTCCAGACTGTCTATTCCTGTCTGGACCCATTTTTAGCCTTTTGGGGTTACTGGAGTCAGTCCATTTTGCCAGATACATGCAGGGCCTTCCCTCAGGGAATCTTCCCCATGGCCCTCTGCCTTCTTTGCCCCTCTCTCTGGCAGACAGAACAGTTCTAATGGAGATAGCAGTGCCCAGAAGAGTTCCATAATAAAACAGAAATAGTTTATTTCTGCAACATACTACAAGGGGATTGCAAGGAGGTACCTATGAGCAGGGAGCCTCTTTCCCCTAGGGCTGTCTTTGAAGCCACCTTAAAAGCTGCCAGACCCTATCACCACTTGGATAGTACCTTATAAACAGCCATCAAATGACCAACAAATAGCTGTTTGGTTTATGGATGGCAGTTCCAAAGCAAATGGCCAGCGTTTTGTTTGGAACGTCATCACTCTGATCAAGGAAGGTAAAACAAATCAGTGTAGTGGGCTGAAGGGCACACTGTTTGCCCCTGTGTTGGGGATCGTATTGCCTCTCGAACAGTGACCAAATATGTGGCTATATGGTCAGGCAGAAGAGCAATGGTAAAGTTGGCCACTAAGGGCTGCTCATATGGGGTGAAAATTACTGTGGTAATTTGGAGGGTACTTTAAAGTAGGGTATGTCAATACCCATCAGAAGAACCACCTTCCAGGACTAGAAGGTGATCAGAATCAATGAGTAGGTTTTCTGGTGCACTCATTTAAGGCAGCTATCTGGGTCCATTAAATGAGTGGATCTTGGGGGACCACAGCAATGAAGAGATGGGCTAAATCTAGACATACTCCTCCTGTACCCTCTGAAGTGCAAAACATTATTATCTGTTGTGAGGTAACAGTAGTGCAACTCTCATTTCCACCCCTTGATTCTTGGACTGTGAAGCTTGGCTGTGGGAGAAACAGTACCATGTATTAGACACTGATTCATAATATATAAGTCTTCTAGAGAACCTTGCCCCGGTCTGGCAAGGCACTGTCACACCTGGCTAGCACTGTAACTGGTTCTTCGAAAAACCATTCTACTATTCTGTCAAGCTAGCTGCTTCAGGATGGTGGGAAACATGATAAAACTACCAAATTCCATGAGCATGAGCTCATTGCCACACTTCATTTGCTGTGAAAATAAGTTGTTTGATCAGACGTAATGCTGTGTGGACTCCCATGACAGAATATTTTCCTTTATGAGTTCTGCATTTATGTTCTGCTTAGGGAAGTCTTCACTATTACAAGATTATGTAAATATTTTGTATTGTTTTCTAATACTTTCATGATTTCAGATTTTTTTGTGTGTGGTAAAAAACTCTATCTTTAATTCTTCTAGAATATTCTAATTATGAAGGGAGTGAAGTAGAGGTTAAAATCCATTTTCCCTCCAATGACTAATTAGTTGTCTCACCAATCTCCATTGGTTTGAATTGCCACTTTTATTGCATGCTGTTTTCTTTTATATGTTTGAATCTGCTTTTCAGTTTTCTGTTTAGTTCTGTATGCCAGTACCTGTATTTTATTTCCATGTTAATTTTTTAATATGTGATAGTTTGAGTCTGTGTTTTCTTTTCAAACTTCATTGATTATTATTTATTCCTCCAAATGTAGATTCATATTGTCAAGTTCAAAAAACTCTGCTGTAATTTTCTTTATGATATCACCAATTTTATAATGTAATTTATAAAAAAAATTTTAAATGTAATTGACATCTTTACTATTGAGATTCTCTAATTAGAAATATGGTGTATTTTGTTGGATGGTCATTTCTTCCTTGTTTTCTTTGGATAGTTTTCTAGGTATTTGATACTTTTTGTTTCAACTGGGAATGAGGGTTTTTTCCACTAGATTTTCTTGCTTGTTCCTTTTCTATTACTCTTCATTGTTTTAATTTACTTTTGTGGTAATAGTCTCCTTTCTGTCCCTAATACCTTCTCCTCTACTCCATCCTCTCTATTGCAGAAGTCATCTTTCTAAATGGCAAATGTAATCATAAAACTCTCCTCCTCTAAACCTTAACTCCTCAGTGCCTTTGGGATAATGTGTAAGCTGTTTAACCCGGTAGACAAGGCCCCCTTCTCCTACCAGTTCTTCTACCTTTATCCCTCATGGGTGTTCCTCTTCTCTCTCATTCTTCATTGATATACTGAATTAGCTTTAATTCTCCAGATGCCCAACTGGCTATTCATGCTTTTGAACATGATATTTGCTTCAACTGAACCATCTTTGTCTGCTTTGTCCCTCCAGAAAACTCTTAATTTTCCTTTAGGAACCAATTCAACTGTTAACCTCCTGCTTAAAACTTTCTAAGAACCCCACAGAACTGATCAGCTTTTACCTTGTGCTACTACAAAACTTTGATGTAATCTTTATAGCTCTTGCCTAGAATATATTGTATATTTGTTTCTCCTGCTAAATTGTGGGCTTTTGATGTCAGTTACGTTATATATGTTATATAAAATACATAATATATAATATACATACATATATAATACATATATATCATACATATATAAAATACATTTATAATATATAATACATAATATACAAATATATAATATATATAGTTATATCTTATACATATGATATATGTATATATATAATATATATAAATGAAAAAAAGAGTATGCAGGAGTAGGAGGAATATGGAAAGATAATATCTAATTCGAGCTAGGATAATGGGAAATTCTTCTAAGATGGAAGTGATACAAGTTGAGTATTTGAAAGACAGGTATGAATTAGTCCAATGCATGATTTAGTAAAGAGTATTGAAGAGCAGGAATAGTTTTTGCAAAACTACAGCTTAAGAAAACAAGGCCAATTACTTCAAGGAGGGTATACATTTCACCAGGAAAATAGCCCAACTTTGTAGAAAAATACTGTGGCCTCCTACCTGGTGGGAGTCTTGGTTGAGTATCTCAAAATAGAATGGGCACCTGCTTGTCTGGCTTCTAAGTGTATGGAGTACATGAATCAGCCCTCAACCAAAAATAACAGTTTCTATTATCACTCTTCTTTTAATATTCTGTTCAAATATCTTTCCTAGAGGAGAGCTTTCTCAGCCCCATATAAATTGAACTGGATGCCTTTCTTTGTTCCTCTAGCATGGCAATCCCTCGGCATTTATATGATCAATTTGTGTGCCTTACTCCCTTTTCTAGACTCGAATCTCTGTGAGTGTCATATTTATTTTTGCATTCCTGTATCTATCACAATGCAAAACATTTGGGGACCACTCAAAAATAATATAATCAGAACTACTATTTATTGTCTACCCCATGTGTCTGGTGAGTGTTTCTTAAATTAGAGGGATCCAGGAACTACTTAATGGTAGTTCACATCATATGGAATCAGTGAAACTGACATTACTTATTACCACTGTGACATTAAGAAATGTTTTCAATTCAGCTGTTATTTTAAAAACTCAACCGGGCACTTTTACTTTCCATATCTAATGTTCCTGATGTAGAGCAGTTTTACATGCACATGCTATCCATTTATTTACACAGCACTGAAAAGATACACATTCAGTGACTGTTATCTATTGCATACACAGTTTTCAATATTTCCTTTAACATAAATTAAGATCAAGAGTCATAATATTGATCAACTATTCTCTGCAAAAAATATAAGGTGTGGAGTAGAACTTGGACCTAATCTCCTTTATTTAGCAGGGCAACACCTACTCTTGTTACAAACCCAGTAGGTATCCTGGAATTACATATTCTGATGCACCTCTACCAGGCTATATTATGGTTTATGAAATCATCCACAACTAACAAAAACATAACTTCTCCATAACAAGGTACTTCAGTGATGAATAAAAGAAAAAGTTATTGTGCACTTTTCCCTCAAATAGGTACAGCACATATGGCAAATGATGATTCCTGCTCCACATACCAGTAGGTCCATCCAATTATGGAAACGAAATATCTACTAGATTGTAAATGTAATAATAATTGCTCATCCACACTATGGGACATGCTCTAATTAATGGGATTTTGTATCAGTCAGAGCTACCAATGGAGTAGAATGGAATTTTCAGAAATATATACAAGAATTTAATATATCATAAAAGTGGCATTTCTAATCATTGAGAATAATTATTTGATTAATGTTATGGGGATAATAGTCAACCAATTACAAAAAACATAGATGTTGATTAATCCACTATCAACAGAAAAGGATCTAAGTTGTTCATATTAAAAATGCTATAGATAATTCATAATTTATTCAACTTGTCTCCTTTTGTTGAAGAATGAGTTTCCAACTTGGGGTCATTGCAAACGATGTAATAAATATCTTTGGCCTTTTATCCTATAGGTTGATGTACTTATTTGTAAAAAGTGGAGTTATAAAAGTAGGAATGCAGAATTAAAATGTATATGCATGTTTCATTACAAAAGATAGTGCCAGATTACTTTCCCAAATTACAGTAACTACAGTAGGAAGATTTGTAGGATGACCTCCTCCTCCTCCTCACCACATACACCCTGTAATAATCCCCAGTACTTGGAATATTGTAGATTTCCTGATTATGTCAGCCTGTGGCTGACAGCCAGCAAAGAAATGGGGGGCCTCAGTCCCCATAACTGCAGGGAAACAAATTCTGCCAACAACCAGTGAGATGGAGGGAGGCCCAGATAAGAGCTGTGGCCCTAGCAGACATTTTGATTTCAACCCTGTGTGATTCTGAGCAGAGAATCCAAGCACACCCTCCCTGGATTTCTGACCCATTGACACTGTGAGCTAACACACTTGTGTTGTTTTGATGGTAATGTTACACAGCAATAGAAAATTAATACAGTAAGAACTCACCCTTCCAATGACAATGCACAAGGTAACATTTTCCTCATCTTACCAGCATCAAAACTAACTATAAATATTGTTTAATTGAGTAGATTTGATAAGTAAAAGAAAATGGTATCTCATTATTGATACATTTTCAATAAAGAATATCTTTATTTTTTATTTGTTTAGATTTCTCCTTCTGTGAGTTGCCTATTCATATACTTTGACCATTTTGTCCTTGAGTCATTTGTCCAACCCTTGTCAAGGACTTCAGCAACCCCAAGCAGTTGTGCACATGCTGAACTGAACTATTGCACTTTCAAAGTCTAGTGGGGATGGAAACAGTAACCCAAAGGGTTTAGATAGTTTGTAGTCATGGCACAGAGGGCAGCATGTACTCCATGTTCACATCTGCACCCCTTGTTCCCAAGGCCATGTGGGGAGGGACAGGGCTTGTGTGGACAGCCACATAACTGGGTGCTGTCACAGCTGAGGAACCCCAACCTTAGGAAACTTCTAATCTTTTAAGGGGCTACAAGCAGTTCTGTCCAAGCTTTGCACCACACAGAGATTCCATCTTCGTTATGCTGGACCAGAAGCAAATCTGCCCTCTGACCCTGAGAAAGACACTATTTCTAGTTTTGAAGGCTGTGTGCTACATGATCCTAGAAAAAATATTCTAGAACAAAACTGACACAATGTGTGAAAACACCATGGAGAATTGCCTCCAAACAAACCCGCCTCTTGTTTCCACACTTCTCTGCATATACCATTCTGTTGGCCATTCTCATCTGACTGATGAGATAAGACCACATCCGTTCAATTGTAAACACTTGCAGATCTCTTATTACCAGTGTTTTCTAGGAGAGAGGAGAGAATTATGCACAAGAATTACAATTCCAAGGGCACACGTTGTGTTCCTGAGAAAAAGCATTTTCAGTTGTTGGGAAAAAAGTGATTTTGATTGTTGTGGACCCTCCTCTTCCACTGGGACATGCATCAACCATTGGGCACAGGTTAACAGTGCCTCCTGGGCTTAATTCCAGAAATGTAAGGATGGATCTGTAATTTATTAAGGTAGCAGAGCACATAGTTATAAGACCTTTATACACACACACACACACACACACACACACGCATTCAAATCTTACAACAGTGTGGTTGATAATAATATCATCATATTGAATAAGTAAAACAATAAAAGCATCTCAATTGGTTGTAAAAAAAATTGATAAAATCAAACAATTTTGTGATTTCTTTTTTAACTGAAATACAATTGACACACAAATTTCACATTACCTGTACCCATTACATTAGTTTCAGATGTACAACATAGTGATTCAACTCTATGTGTTATGCTAGTTCACCACAAGTGTAACTACCATCTGTTTCCATACAACACTGTTACAGTACCATTGATTATATTCCTTATGTTGAACCTGTCATCTCCATGACTTATTCCTTCCATAACTGGAACCCTGTATCTCCCACTCCCCTTTACCCATTTTGCCCATCCCCCCATTCCTTCCCCTCTGGCAAATATCCATTTGTTCTCTGTACTTACGGGTCTGTTTCTATTTTTTGTTTATTCATCTTTTTTTTAGATCCCACACATAAGTGAACTCAAATGATATTTCTCTTTCTCAGTCAGACTTATTTTTTCTTACATAATACCCTCTAACTCCATCCATGTCCCAAATGGCAAGATCTCATTCTTTTTTATGGCTAAGTAATATTTCATTGTATGTGTATGTGTGTATCTCTCTCTCTCTCTCTCTCTCTCTATATATATATATATATATATTAAATTGTATATAATGTATGTATAATAAAGTATATTATTTATACTTCTTTATTCATCTATCAGTGCACACTTAGGTTGCTTTCGTAAGAGTTCTTTTTAAGCCAAGATATAGTGTAAAATCGAACACTTTTTCTTGACTTTAAAAGAACTCTTTGAAAATTTATAATATGTTCCTATTTCCTTAAGATGATAAAGAACAATTTCAAGCCAATAATCAACACCAACATCATATCTAAGAATTAAAAACTAAAGATAACTGTGTTAATCCCATGACAAAGAGAAAGGACAGAGGTCAGTGACAATTGTTTTTTGTAAAAAAAAAATTCAGTACAGATTGACAGAAAGATTAATCCACATCTACCCTGTCTCTCTAACTCTGCTATCCAGTGAGTGAAATTTTTCCTTAGGAAGACACCCTCTAAGCTATAGGCTCCACACTTTCCCCCACCTGTCTTCCTCCTCCTCTCCTTGCCTTAACTACTAATATAGCCTCAAAGTGTACACAGTTGTCCCCAATTTCTCATGTTTGGAAAAGACTGAAGCACCAGTTCAGCCCCCTGTAATTTTGCTCGAGGGAAAAGCACATGAAGGTGGAAGTGAATGAAGGAGCAGAGAGTATGAAAAGAGAGGACGCACTGAATCTGCAAGCCACAGGAAAGAAGCTGACCTCTAGCCCAGGTGCATCCCTGGTTAGCTCCCATGACCATCATTAATTTATGGGCTCCACTTGGTAAAGATTTCCTATTTTACCTTCCAAATTTACAAAAATGTTAGCACTCACCTGCTTTTTAGAAAGGGAGATTAAAACAGGTGACTCGAAAGCAGGATTACAGGAGGAACTTGCTCATCTGTGAGCCAAGAACCAGGCTCCTGGGTCCCTCAGCCTCCCCAGGGCATTCAGCACTGCTGCTTTATTTTCTGCAACTGGATGTTAAGTCAAACCTCTGTATGTAAGGCTATGATAAATCTCTGATTTATGAAGACAGAATTTCTCTCCCTTTCATCCAAGAACATACAGTTACAGTCCCTCAAAATAAGAACCCTAATTTTTCAGAACAAGTCAGCTATAATCATAATGCTTCAAACGTTCCAGGTGTTTGTAAGACCATCAGTTAGAGTGAAACCTTTTCTTTGAACCCATTCAACCAGAGTGAAACTCTGCCTGTGGTAAAAAAAGAAAGCAGCACATGGTTTTATGGTACTCGCCCCACCACCTTCCACGGTGGTGAGACAGAAACCTGTCTGGAGTGAAGAACACGGGGGAATTTGTAGCAGTTATTATCTGTCATAAATGTAACTGCTCCAGATGTGTTCTGTCCAGTCAACATCTGATGTCTTGACCATGAGAATAACCAGAAACAGGCCCAAATACAGACCTAAAGGAAAGTGGGGTCTTAAACCTGGGAATCAGAAATCGACCATGGCCTGTGTAGCCCTTTTCGGCTACTGACTCCAATTTTTAGGAATGCTCTATTTCTAGGCCTCCTGGGAATTTCAACAGTAGGAACAAAAAATGAGGGGTGAAAGGTGATAAGAAGAAAGAGACACTGTCAACTCACATGTAAGTTACTTAGCATAAAGCTGGGATATATTAAGTACTTAATAAATGAACTGAGCACAATTCCAATAATGATGGCTACTAAGTATGAATCAGATGTAATGCTCAAAGCTTTGGGTAATCATTGAATTACGTCTTCACAATAGTCCTATGAACTAAGTATAGTTATTGCCCCATATAATGGACGGGAAACTGAATTTCAAGGCCAGTGAGTATTCTAACTAGTGATGACATAGCTCATCAATGACAAACTGGAACTAGAGACCCACTCGGTCTGATTCCAGGCTCACGGTCTTAACCACTGTGTTATACAATCAAGCTAAGAGGAAAGGTTCTTGACAGAAATAGCATGATGAGCATAAGAGGGAGGATTACACTCAGGGGGAGAATGACTCCACAAAGATTCCCAGGCAGTATACCCAATTAATGGGTAATCTGTGTGATCTGCGCATCTAGAAACATATCATTCCTATCCTCTCAGATAAGACCCCAAGTCTTATGTTCACTTTCCCTCGACTTTCTGGACAATCTGAAATTCCTATGTTCCTATGTTCCTCTATTACATGCATCCAGAGATTTTGATTATCTTCTTAACTACTATACACCAGCACCTTGCACAATGCTTGCTATGGAATAGATGATCAGTTAATTGTTTAAACTAATGACTGAATCAATAAATGAATTTATACATCTCTTATGCTCTTCCTCCTGATCCTTCAAAATGATGCATTTCTTGTTATCTCTAGCCTCCTTGAGATTAGCAGAAATTTTTTTTTATTTTTATTTTACTCCCATTTATTTCAGATTCCAGCTTGGATGGAATACTTTGATAACACTTATCTTTGTCTTTATTTTTTTTTATTTTACTTTAGAGAGAGAGAGAGAGAGAATGGGGAAGGGGCAAAGGGAAAGAGAGAAAGAATCTTGAGCCCCAATGTGAGGCTCAATCCCACAACCCTGGGATCATGACCTGAGCTGAAATCAAGAGTCAAACGCTCAACTGACTGAGCCACCCAGACGCCCCTGTCTTTGTCTTTATTAAGTAACTACCACCATCTATATGTAATTTCCACACCAGCATGAAAACTCTAAGAAGAGGAGCTCTAGGGAACTGTCACTGGAATATAAAGTTCTCAAACAATTACCCTTAACATCTTAACAAATCAAATATGATCCCAGAGCACAGTTAGTATATAAGTGATTGTATAAGTCTGGAGAAACCATCTTTCCACGCAAAAGATATTTCAATTCTAGTTGGGAAAATGGCAGGCACAAAAAGCGGAAGAGATCTCCAGGATACACGACCCAGCTACCAAAGCATCCTTGAAATAGATTGATATAATGATATAGCTTGGCCAATTAATTAGGGAGGAAGGCAAGACCAGAACTCCCAGTAAAAGCCCTAGAAACCCTGTAAGTTGTGCATACAGTGACTGCATACAAAATAGATTAGGTTGCCCACTGTCAACAGAAAACATCTTGAGGAACACCACTTCTGTAATTCTCTGTATTTGAAGAGAAATTCATATTAGCACACAAGAAACATAGGAGCTACCTTTCTTGTCTAGTGAGCATAAGTTGTTCTTGCCAGAAATTCTCTTTTCTCCTGGCCACTGACTCAGTTATCACTTGGTGATTCTCAGGAATTAGCCAGCTAGTTTCCTATAACAAAATTTAGGTCAAAACTACAACTTCTGTTTTTTTTTTAAAAAAGGAGTGGTAATCAAAGGCACCCCGACATTTCAAAATCAAATATATATCTGCGTTTCTCATCTCTCTTTTATTCTCTCAGTGACATTCAACGCTGCACTCTTCCTTTGTAAAACTTTCTCTCCTGGTTTGAGGTTGTGCTCTCTCCTGGTTTTTCTTTTAAATTTATTTATTTATTTTGAGAGACAGAGAGAGAATCCCAAGTGGGCTCCACTGTTGATTTCATGAACTGTGAGATCATGACCTGAGCCAAAGCCAAGAGTCGGATGTTGAATGGACTGAGCCACATAGGTGCCACTCTCCTGGTTTTTCTTCTGGTTCCTTGGACACTATTTCTTGTTATGAAAGAGTCAAAATATACAAGGATACATTATATTCTACATGGAAACATCTCATGCTTAAATCCTGGATGCTTTGGTATAGAATCCTGGATTTGACTCTATGACCTTAGACAAATTATTCCATGCATCTAAGCTTCAATATTTTCATCCTCAGAGTGAGAGCAAAGACATGGGAATCTGGCAGAGTGGTAGATACACACTAAATTTCATTTATATATCATCATCAGAAATTGAATAAGCATTGACACTGGACTGCATTTCACAGGGAGTTATTATATACCCCCCTTTAATAATTAAATAATTATTGAATAATTATTATTATTATTTAAATCAGTTTACACAACAATGCTAAAATTACTCCATTTTTTAAAGATAGCAGTTTGACAATTTCTGGTGGCTCGAAGTGAACCAACATATGATTGGTTCTCTGTGTTAGTTTTTGGATGTAGGTAGAGGGATGGGTTGATCACAACATCTACAGAGGACGGTTATTGTACTCATTATCCAGGAGATACTTGCTGAAAGATTTACATATCTTATCTCATTTAACACTCACAACAATCCTGTAAATGAGATACTAAAATATTCCTGTTTCACAGAAGAGTAAACTAAGGCACAGAAAGAATGAGAATCTGCCCAGTCACACATCACTAAGTGGCAGAGCCAGGTATGTCTGATGTCAAACCGTCTCCTGCTCACTCTCCACCCCAAACTTCTTATCAAAAATCTGCTTTTTCTTTGTGGTTCTAGAGTCAATTTTTGGATCTTAGCCTAGACATTTAAACCCCCTGCTTCTGAATAATATGTATGTAGATATTCACAATAAAATTGTTAAATTCTATAAAGTCTGATGTCTCTTTTAGCTTGGACATGTGATGATTCTTTGATTTTATACATATAATAAATTCTTATTAAGGTAAAAGTGAAAAGTGACTGATAAAAATTTTGGTGTGTCACCTGCACTGACCAACTGAGGCGGCACTTGCCATTTATTAAGTAATAAGTGCTTTCATTTAAAAAAAGAACTCATTTTGAAAGAGAATTGCAGGCATTGACTACAAGCCAATGGCAGCAACATCATTCAGCAGCAAATCTGTCCCAGATCTATCAAGACGTACTATACTGATAACTACCTTCTCTATGTCAAAAGTGAGTTATTCGTTCAACAAATAGTTGTGACAGACACTGGATTCAGCCGAACATGGTTCTTAAAGACTACTTTTTGCCTATATGGTGGACTACACTCTCTGCAGGACACTTCTCCTCCTGTTTCCTGGATGAAACACACCTAAATGCATTTCTGGGATATCTGTGAAGGCTCCAACAACAGCCCCAGAAAACCAAGTCCTCCCTCCCCCACCAAAAAAGAGTGAGTTGAAATCAGAGTAGGAATCCATGAGGAATAAGCAAGAGAAAAATGTAAGATTTTCTGCAGGTCATTTGATCAGAACTGCAGCTAAACGAGAAACTAAGCCTCAGATTAGGCAACCTACATCAAAGACTCCCACAGAAAGTCAGAAACCTAGAAAGAGGTGAAAGTGGTCCCAGTTTGGTAGTGCCTCCTGCATGCTGGTAGAAACAACTGGAAATCCTCTACTAACTGAAACGACTTCCAGTTTATGGCCTCAGGATCCTCATAGATTAACTTCAACCAGCTAGGAACTCAAAGAAAAATTGCTTAGTTTCCCAGTCACCAAAAGCACCTGAGAGGGTGTTTCCCTGACTGAGTTTCCTAGACTGAAAGGGAAAACAAAACAAAACAACAGTAAATTTAGAGAACAAATTACTAAAACTCTGGAATTAGCTGATACCTAATATAAAATAATTATGTATGAAATGCTTCTAGAGATAGAGTCACAAAAATGAGCAATAATCAAAAGACTATCATAAATGGACAGGCAGGTGTGAAATTAAAAAGTATAGTTGTCGAGGAGGAGTTTTGAGAACCAGAGAGAAAAGGCAGATCACCTACAAAGGAATAAAAAATTAGATTAAACTGGCAGCTGACTTTTCAACTATAACAATGGAAGCCAAGCTAGTGTTTTTAAGGTGTTGACAGGAAATAACTGTCAACCAAAAATTGTGTGCTATTAAGACTACCTTTCAAAAATTAAGTTTAATAAAGACATTTCCAGATAAATAAAACTAGTAGTCACCACCAACAGACATCCCTAAAGAGACTTCTAAGAATATATTTCAGGCAATAAGGAAGATGTTCCCTGAAAGAAGTCTAAGCTGGACTTAGAAGCTGAAAAAAATTATGAGCAAAGAAAATGGTAAATATATGGGTGAATTTAAACATTTTATTTATAGGAAAACCATAATAATAAAGACTGATCAATGGGTTAAAAAAGAACCTAAGAACGTGTATGGCAGTAATAGTATATAAGCTAATACAAAAGTGAATGAAAATAAAGTCTTCTAGATCCTTATCTTGTTCAGTAAAGTTAGACTTTGATATTTGATGTTTGATATTTGATGGCAAAGTTGCAAGAGTAATTACTGAAAGCAATAGAAATAAAAATGAAAAACTAGAGGGGAAATAAATAAAAATTTAATTAATAAAAAGACAAGAGAAAAGCATGAAAAAGTAGAACAAATACAAAGCAACAGTAAGATGGAGTGGGAAAAAAAAAGTCAATATATATGAGAATAAATTTTTTTAACTGTGATGAACTAAAGTCAACAATTTAAAAGATATAGATTGTTCACTTAGATTTTTAAAAATTGAGTTATATCCTATTCACAAGAGAGCCAGTTAAAGCCTATTTACAAGAGAATTGTCTAAGGCTGTCAGCAAACTATGGCCTATAAGCAAAAATTATGCTCACTGCCTGTTTTTATGAAGTTTTATTGGAACAAGACATGCCCATTTGTTTACATATTGTCTATGGTTGCTTTCACTTTGCAACAGCAGAGTTGTATCATTGAAGAGAGTATGCACTGCAAACCTGAAAATATTTATTCTGGAACTTTACAGAAGAAAGTTTGCTGATTCCTGACCTAAAATAAACATGTGGCAAGGTTAAAAGATTCAGTTAATCTAGAAGACATATTTTTTTAATTAACTCTTTGCAACTAAGAAAGTAACAAAACCTTGACAAGACAATTTAAAGACAGCATAACTAGGGGTGCCTGGGTGGCTCAGTCGGTTAGGTGTCCAACTCGAATTCAGCTCAGGTCATGATTTCACAGTTCATGGCATCCAGCCCTGCATCGGGCTCCACAGTGACAATGAGGAGCCTGCTTAAGATTCTCTCTCTCCCTCTTTCTGTACCCCTTCTCCACTCTCTATCTCTTCTCTCTCTCTCAAAATAAACATTAAAAAAAAAAAAGACGACATAATAGAACAGTATACTATGCTCATGGATTACAAAACTTAAAATTGGTGAGATGTCATTTCACCCCAAATTGTTCTATAGATTCAGTTCAATCTCAATCTAAATTCCCAGCAGAGGTTTGTTTTGTTTTGTTTTGGATTTTAAAAGCTTATTCTAAAATTTATATGGAAATGTAAAGAACCTAGAATAGCCAAGGCAGTCTTGTAGAAGAATAAAGGTGGACAACTTACACTATCTGACATCAAGACATTATGAAACTGAAGAAATTAAGACAATATTACAATGGCACAAAAATAGAGCAACAGTAAAGAATAGAAAGCCATAAAAATACCCACACATATACAGTTACCTGATTTGTGTCAAAGATGCCAATTAGGGAAAAGGATAATCAATTCAAAAACTAGTGACAGATCATTGGATATCCAATTTTAAAAATTAACCTTAGTTCCAACTTTATAGAACATCTAAAAATCTATTCCGAAGAGATCGTAAGCCTAAATATGAAAGCTAAAGCAGTAAAAATTTCTCATAGAGAAAAATAGAAGAATATTTTCTTGAACTTGGAAAAGAGAAAGGTCTTTTAAACAGGACACAGAAAGCACTAACCTTAAAGAAATTGATATATTGGACTTCCTTAAAACCAAAAGTAACTATTAATAATAAACCAAGCCACGCAGAGATTTTTTTAATACATATATTTGACAAAGACTTATTATCTATATCTTTAAAATTCTATAAATCAATTAGGGAAGGACAGACAAACTAGTGGGGGTGAAATGAGTAAAATCCAAATACTTACTTAAGGAAAAAAAAGAGAGCATGAGATCCAAATGGCCAAAAAGCATATGAAACTGTGCTCAACATCATGAGTCATCATAGAAATGCAAATTAAAAACCACAATGACATACCAGTACACACCCACCAGAATTAATAAAATTAAAATACAGACAATACCAAGTGTTTGCAAGGATGTAGAGCAACTGGAATTCTCATGCTAATAGTACTAATAGGAGAGGAAATTGGTGTGCTTCAGCTTACAAAACTATTTGGCAATATTTACTAAGATGATATCTGTACTTAATTTATGACTTAGCCGTTCTACTCCTGGGCATTTACCAATAAATGTGAATGCTTATTCCCTCCACAGAAGGCATGCACATTTGTAGAAAGGTCATTTATCATAGCTCCACCGTAGAAACAACCTAAATGACTAGGGAAGATAGATTGGGGACATATTCACACAATGGAGTTCTTCAGGACAATTTTTTTTAAATTTTTTAATGTTTTTATTTATTTATTTTGAGAGATAGAGAGGGAAGGAGAGAGAGAATCCCAGGCAGGTCCCATGCTGTCAGAGCAGAGCCTGATGTGGGATTCAGTCTCACAAACAGGGAGATCATGACCTGAGCCTAAATCAAGAGTCAGACACTTAACCAACTGAGCCACCCAGGCATCGCTCAGAACAACTTTAAAAAACAAATCTAAGGGGCACCTGGGTGGCTCAGTCGGTTAAGCTTCAGACTTTGGCTCAGGTCGTGATCTCAGGGCTCGTGAGTTTAAGCCATGTGTTGGGCTCTGTGCTGACAGCTCAGAACCTGGAGCCTGCTTTGGATTCTGTGTCTCCTTCTCTCTCTCTGCCCCCCCTGCTTTCTCTCTCTCTCTCTCTCAAAAATAAATAAGCATTAAAAAAATTTAAATCGGGGCTCATGGGTGGCTCAGTTGGTTAAGTGTCTGACTTCAGCTCAGGTCATGATCTCATGGTTCACGAGTTCGAGCCCCACATCGGGCTCTGTGCTGACAGCTCAGAGCCTGGAGCCTGCTTCAGATTCTGTGTCTCCCCTCTCTCTGCTCCTGCCCCACTTGTGCTCTGTCTCTGTCTCTTAAAAATAAACAAATATTTAAAAATTTTAAATAAAAAAATAAAAAATAAAATACAAGATAAATCTGATACACAAAACAATATAAATTTCAAAATCATAATACTAACAAAAAGGTACAAAAAATACACATTGTATATTTATATTTATATGAAATTAGCCATATTAACAGATTAAAAAACATATAATTTCAATAGATGAAAAAAAAGCACACAAAATTCAACACGCTTTTATGATAAAACCTCCCAGCAAACTTGAAGTGAACCAACTTCTTCAACCCGAGAATGAGCATCTGTAAGAAACCCACAGCTAGTAGCACAATTAATATTGAAAGACTAAATGTTTTCCCCTAAGACTAAAAAGAAGGCAATATATAAAGAAGTCTTACACTGAATGCTTAAGAAGATAATCCAATTTTTTAAATGGGTAAAATATTTAAATAGTCATACCACAAAAATTACACAAATGTCTGATGAGCACATGAAATGATGTTCAACATCATTAGTCATCAGGGAACTGCAACACAAAACCACAGTTAGATAACTACACACATTAGAATGTCTAAAATTTGAAAGACTGACAATAGCAAGTATTGATGAGGATGTGGAGAAACTGAAATTCTCATATATTCCTGGTGAAAATCGAAAATGATACAAGCATTTTTTTTTTAACGCTTGAGCCATTTCTTATAAAGTTAAACTTACGTGTACCATATGTCCCAACAATCCCACACCTAAGTAATTACCCAACAAAAATGAAAATATGTCTCCACACCAAAACCTGTATGTGTACATTCAAGGCAGCTTTATTCATAATAGCTGAAAGCTGAAAACAACCCAAACATTCATCAAGAAATAAATCGATAAGCAAAGTGTGATCTATCCATCTCATAGAATACCAATCTGTAATAAGAAGGAAATAATTATTGTTACATACATCAACACAGATAACTCTCAAAAACATTCTGCTGAAATAAAGAAACAGAGACAAAGAGTAGATGATAATTGTTTCAATTTACTTGAAATTCTACAAAAGGCAAAAAACATTTCTAGTAAAAATAGGTTAATGGGAGAGAGAATGACTGCAAAGGGTCATGAAGGTACATTTGGGGAAGATGGGGAAGGTCATATTTTAATTGTGGCGGTGGTTTCATAGGTGTATACATCCACTGAAACTCATCTAACTGTATTCTTAAAAAGGGTGCACTTTATTGTTGATAGCACTGCTGTAAATGTCCAGCAACTGAGGGGTGCCTGGGTGGCTCAGTCGGTTGAGCAACCGAATCTTGATCTTGGCTCAGATCATGATCTCACACTTTAGTGAGTTTGAGCCCCTCATTGAGTACAGAGAATTCTCCCTCTCTCTCTCTGTCCCTCCCCTGCCTCCCCTGCTCAAACTCTCTCTGTCTCTTTCAAAATAAATAAATAAACTTTTTTTAAAATGTCCATTAAAAAAATAATAAATAAAATTAAAAAATGTCCATTGACTGATGAATGGATAAAGAAGATGTGGTGTGTGTGTGTGTATGTATGTGTGTATGTGTGTGTAATGAAATATTACTTGGCAATCAAAAAGAATGAAATCTTGCCACTTGCAACAATGATAGAACTAAAGTGTATTATGTTAGGTGAAATAGTCAATCAGAGAAAAACAAATATTATATGATTTTACTCATATGTGGAATTGAAGGGGAAAAAATGAACATAGGGGAAGGGAAGGAAAAATAAGAAAAACAGAGAGGGAGGCAAACCATAAGAGACTCTGAAATTCAGAGAACAAACTGAAGATTGCTGGAGGGAAGGTGGAGGGGGATGGGCTAAATAGGTGATGGGCAATAAGGAGGGCACTTGTTGGGATGAGCACTGGGTTAATTATATGCAAGTGATGAATCACTGGGTTCTACTCTTGAAACCAATACTACACTGTATGTTAACTAACTTTAATTTATTTTTTTTTTAATTTTTTTTTTCAACGTTTATTTTATTTTTGGGACAGAGAGAGACAGAGCATGAACGGGGGAGGGGCAGAGAGAGGGAGACACAGAATCAGAAACAGGCTCCAGGCTCTGAGCCATCAGCCCAGAGCCCGACGCGGGGCTCGAACTCACGGACCGCGAGATCGTGACCTGGCTGAAGTCGGACGCTTAACCGACTGCGCCACCCAGGCGCCCCAACTAACTTTAATTTAAATAAATAAAATTTTAAAGCTTGCACTTTAAAAATTTTTTTTTTCAACGTTTATTTTTATTTTTGGGACAGAGAGAGACAGAGCATGAACGGGGGAGGGGCAGAGAGAGAGGGAGACACAGAATCGGAAACAGGCTCCAGGCTCTGAGCCATCAGCCCAGAGCCTGACGGGGGCTCGAACTCACGGACCGCGAGATCGTGACCTGGCTGAAGTCGGACGCTTAACCGACTGCGCCACCCAGGCGCCCCTAAAGCTTGCACTTTAATGTGTGTAAATTAAATCTCAATACAGTTTATTTAAAATACTATAGGGGCGCCCGGGTGGCTCAGTCAGTTGAGCGTCAGACTTTGGCTCAGGTCATGATCTCCCAGTTTGTGAGTTCGAGCCCCGCTTCGGGCTGTATGCTGACAGCTTGGAGCCTGGAGCCTGCTTCGGATTCCGTGTCTCCCTCTCTCTCTGCCCCTCCCCCGCTCATGCTCTGTCCTCTCTCTCTCTCTCCTCTCTCTCAAAATAAATCAACATTAAAAAAAAATAAAATACTATAGATTAGGGGAGCGTGGGTGGCTCAGTTGGTTAAGAGTCCAACTTTGGCTCAGGTCATGACTCCTGGTTGGTGATTTTGAGCGCCGCATCGGTCTCCACGCTGGACAGTGGGGAGCCTGCTTGAGATTCTCTCTCCCCCTCCCCCTCTACCCCTCCCCCATTCTCTCTCTCTCTCTCTCAAAATAAATAAACTTTAAAAAATAAAATACTATAGATTAAATTAATTACTATAGATGAAAAGACTATAGACTAATAAAGCAACACTTTGAGGAAGATGTACAGCTTTGCATGCATACATTAGAAAGAAGTGTTAAAATTAATGATAATAAGCTTCCAAGCTAGGAAGTTAGAAAAAGAACAAGAAGAAAAAAAAGCAAAGAAAGTAGCAGACGAGGGGCAACTGGGTCGCTCAGTCAGTTAAGCGTCCAACTTTGGCTCAGGTCATGATCTCGCGGTCCGTGGTTTCGAGCCCCGCCTCGGGCTCTGTGCTGACAGTCAGAGCCTGGAGCCTGCTTCCGATTCTGTGTCTCCTTTTCTCCTCCTCCCCTGCTCATGCTCTGTCTCTCTCTTCTCAAAAAATAAACGTTAGAAGAAAAGAAAGAAAGAAAGAAAGAAGAAAAGAAAGAAAGAAGAAAACAATAGGAGACGATAAGATAGAGCAGAACTGATTGAAACAGAACAGAAAGAAAACAAATAAAGAATCAACAATGCTAAAGTTCTTGAAAGAATAACAGACAAGTTTCTAATAGTACTGCTTATACTGCAAACATTAGTCATCTGTGGCTATTTGAATTTAAATATAGATGAATTGAAGTTAAATACCATTAATGTAGTTCCTCATTATGCTAGCTTCAAGGGCTCAATAGCCACATCTGGCTAGTGGCTACCTCATTGGACAGAGCAGAAAAGAGCGTTCCCCCCTCACTGAAAGTTTTCTTGGATAGCTTGCTCAAACAAGTCAGATTCATAAAAAAAGAGGAGGCCTATATAAGGTCCCTGCCCTCAGGAAATGTTTGGCCTCATGAGAGAAAAAGACAAATTACACAGGCAACTACAACATGATAGAATTATTCTCATGCACTCCGATGATACTGAGAAGTAAAAGATTCTATGCAACCACATAGGAGGAACATCTAGCCCAAGTCTGCATCACCCTAGAGGGTTTCTCAGAGGAAGATATTTTTTTAAGGTAAGTACGAGGTAGACAGAGAGCTAGAAGAGAATGTACTTGCTAGAAGCCCTGACCCCTCGGAGACAAAAGTGACGGTATCGAGGTACATCTATCCATCACGACCTAGATGTCTAACACTGTAAATTTCAATTTCACCCAACAAATATTGACTAGAATCCTGATGCAGAGAAGGCATCTGTCTACTCATTGGGGTAAGAGAGTGTGAGAAAGAGCCATACTTTCGAGGAGCTCACAACACAGTGGGGAGATAGACCTTAAAGACAAAAAATCATGCAGAGATTGCATAGTATCCCTATCAGCTTTAGAAGCCACCTAAGCCATACACTAGTGATCATTTACTCTAAGGTATATAAGGATAGGTGGGTTTTTTAACTGACAGAAGAGAAGACTGGAAGAGAATTTAGGGAGAAGTAGGGAGAAAGAAGAAGGAAAGAACAGAGGCTTGGGCAAGGATCTTGACAGCATGGATACACTGCTAAGCACATATCTCCCTACCATATTAATGGAGGTGGGTAGGCAGGAAGAAAAGGCACTTATTAGCAGCTTGCTATATCCTCCTGATCACCTTTATCCATTGCCAGCCATGCCCCCCTGCCCTGCTGAGAAGACTGTGCTTGCCAATGTCTAGGTACAGCAGGAGGATGGTGTGGATGGCAGAAACATCGAGAGACAGAGGTCACATGTAAAGC